>NC_133123.1:90435604-90753519 GCF_033568475.1 Henckelia pumila | reverse complement strand
TGGAGCGCTAGGAATATGGCGCTGGGGCGCTACTTGTTCTTCCATTTCACCATCTGCGCAGCATTTTTGTAAAACTCATAACTCGAGTTCTAGCCGTCGGATCAAGCTGAAATTTTGACAGCAACTTTAAAACATCCTAATCTTTAATTTGAACGGTAAAGATTGGATGTAGATGTCTGTAACATTCCCAGTAATTTTCTGAAGTTTGCTGTCCCGTAATTCGGCTTTTCGCTTCTTCTTGCTACTTTTCTTCAAATCCTTGCAACTCACAAAAACAACAACAAATACGCATAATATCCATTCGATACATCACAAAATCCAAGTCAAATCATATATAAATTAAGTGCATAAAATGTACTTATCAAGTCACACAAAAGTTAACACTAGAATAAATTCTAGAAATTTATATATTAATGAAGTTTTTTGGAATGTCGGTTCACCTACCCTGTAATTGGTTTGGACGATTAAAATAAAAGTTCTACTCTCACTTTTGACAAGATTTCCTATGCTATCATTGAAAGAGTGGGTGCCCGGTGAGCCAACTTGTGGCTAAGGGCTTTGATGACTCTTTGTATAAACAATCTTTTGTTTAATATAATTTACAATTTTATTAATGGCAATGACTTTATCTTTCTTCATATTGTTATATTGTGATATACTATTGTTGTTTTGATAAAGACCTTGAATATACTATAGTGTATGTAAGATGTGGTAGAACATGGGGATGTCTATCATGAAACACATCTTATAGTCACTGTATATTCTAAACTGTTCCTAGTCGATTGAGCCGTCCGATAATAAGGATAAGGATCGCTCGAGTTTGAGACTAGCATTTGTGATGCAGAGTACCACGTTTCATTGGTAAGGAACATGGAGATGTTCGAAGCATGCAAATGGATATTCATACGATGAATGATCAAACTACCCTATCCGGACATTCCAAGTGGTTATCACTTATCGAGTGGATAAAGTCTGCGGTTTTGGTTGTACACCATTAGTCCTTACTACTTGAAACATCATTGAGACTCTATATGCTAGCACTGTGCTTTGACTCGTTTACCGACTCTATTAGAGTCATCAGGTGTCGGGATTTGGTACAGTTACAACACATATAGGAGTCGATGCTTTGTTGTCAAGGATTCACCACATACTTGCGAGTGTGGATATCCTATGCGATCCGAGGAGATATTAGTGTGACGAATCTCTGGCCAGAGTACATGATGTTGTTGGAAAACTGGCGAGTTCCCAGACCAATTACGATTGATACCCGGTGCAGCGGAAGTTTAAAAATTTTTTCATGGAACGTTTCCATGGTATGGGTATCAACCGTTCATCGATTGAATTACGTGTGTGTAAAATTTAAATAACAATTAAATAAATTTTACCTCAAATCTCGCAACGAGATTAATGGACACCAACAGAACAATTCTGCTCTTGTTGTCTCTCCCTGGAACCGATGAACGCCTTCAATCAGGTCCACGAACAGAGGTTTAATCCCTCTGATAGATTGCACTAGAAAATCTATCAGAAGTTTTCTGCGAAGAGAATACACGAATTTGATTCGTTATTCCTTACTGCGATTCAAAATCACAGACCGGAATTTTCTCGGGCAGAGCAAGGGGGCGGCCGAAATTCTTTGAGAGAGAATAGGGTTTTCGAATTTTTGCTCTCAAAAATTATGACCTGTTGTGTGTAATTTCTGTACTGAAATAACTTATTTATAATGCAGGCCACTAACACCTTAGGGCCCATTAGTCATAAGCTGGGGCCCGACAAGCAAAGCCCGCTCGTTCAGAAATTAATATAAAATTCATCGTGACTCCGATTGATGAAACGATTTCACCAATGTGCACAGAAACCATTTCTGCACGTTTTAAAGTCAAAATAAATTTTCCTGAATCCGAATTCAGTGGTTTCCAAAAATGTCCATCCCTATGTCATTTTAGGAAATCCTACTCCCTTACTCTTATTTAAGAAGTCCAACTCCTTAGTTCATTAAATTTAACTCTTTAAATTTAACTATCTCAACGGGGATTAAAACTCCATTACACTGTGTGACCCTCAATGGTTCAGGGATACAGCTAGCCGTGGGCTCACAACTCCTTGTGACTCGGAACAACATTTTCCGACTTGCCCAACGAATCATGGTAAAGCGCCTAGCAACATCGCCCCATGATTCCCTAGGTATCACTGATAGTGCCTACAAGAACCAGTAGATTTTGGTTAACGTACAGTACGGTCCCTTCATCCATATATCCCGATCGAATCAACAACCATTGGTATATCGAGAGTCGCTCAAGATTCGATAACTATGCAATACATCTTGAAGATCAAATTAGTGACATCGCATGTGCTACTAAGAAACCATTTCTTAAATCACATCAAGTACTCTGGCCAGAGATTTGTCACACTAATATCTCCTCAGATCGCATAGGATATCCACACTCGCAAGTATGTGGTGAATCCTTGACAACAATGCATTGACTCCTATATGTGTCGTAACTGTACCCAATCTCGACACCTGATGACCCCCTCAGAGTCGGTAAACGAGTCAAAGCACAGTACTAGCATATAGAGTCTCCATGATGTTTCAAGTCGTAAGGACTAATGGTGTACAACCAAAACCGCGGACTTTATCCACTCGATAAGTGATAACCACTTGGAAAGTCCGGATAGGGTAGTTCGACTATTCATCCTATGAATATCCATTTGCATGCTTCGAACATCTCCATGTTCCCTACCAATGAAACGTGGTACTCCGCATCGCAAATGCTAGTCTCAAACTCGAGCGATCCTTATCCTTATTATCGGACGGCTCAATCGACTAGGAACGGTTTTAGAATATACAGTGACTATAAGATGTATTTCATGATAGACATCTCCATGTTCTACCACATCTTACATACACTATAGTATATTCAAGGTCTTTATCAAAACAACAATAGTATATCACAATATAACAATATGAAGTAATATAAAGTCATTGCCATAAAAGTGTAAATAATATTAAACAAAAGATTGTTTATACAAAGAGTCAACAAAGCCCATAGCCACACAGTTGGCTCACTGGGCACCCACTCTTACAGATGTGTTTTAAGAAATGGTTTCTTAGTAACACATGCGATGTCACTATTTGATCTTCAAGATGTATTGCATAGTTATCGAATCTCGAACGACTCTCGATATACCAATGGTTGTTGATTCGATCGGGATATTTGGATGAAGGGACCGTACTGTACTCTAACCAAAATCTATTGGTTCTTGCAGGCACTATCAGTGATACCTAGGGAATCATGGGGCGATGTTGCTAGGCGCTCATACCATGATTCGATGGGCAAGTCGGAAATTGTTGTTCCGAGTCACAAGGAGTTTTGAGCCCACGGCTAGCTGTATCCCTGAACCATTGAGGGTCACACAGAGTAATGGATTTTTAATCCCCATTGAGATAGTTAAATTTAAAGAGTTAAATTTAATGAACAAAGAAGTTGGACTTCTTAATTATGAGTAGAGGAGTAAGATTTCCTAAAATAACATAGGGATGGGCATTTTTGGAAATCACTGAATTCGGATTCAGAAAAATTTATCTTGACTTTAAAAGGTGCAGAAATGGTTTCTGTGCACATTGGTGAAATCGGTTTATCAATCAGAGTCACGATGAATTTTATATTAATTTTTGAACATGCGGGCTTTGCTTGTCGGGCTTGAACTTATGACTAATGGGCCCTAAGCTGTTAGTGACCTACATTATAAATAAGTTATTGCAGTACAGAAATTAGACACAACAGGTCACAAATTTTCGAAAACCCTAGTATTTTTCTCTAACAGTGACCGCCCCCCTCCCCTCTACTCGGGAAAAATCCAGCCTGTGAATTTTGAATTACAGTCTGGTTTAACGGATCAAATTCGTTAATTCTCTTCGTAGAAACTTCTGATAGATTTTCTAGTGCAATCTATCAGAGGGATTAAATATCCGTTCGTGGACCTGATTGAAGAACAGTTCGTCCATCAGTTCCAGGGATATACAACAAGAGCAGAGCAATCTGTTGGTGTCCATAATCTCGATTCGAGATTGGAGGTAAAAATTTATAATTGTTATTTAATTTTACACACACAATTTAATCGTAAGGTTGATACCCATTATGGAATCGTTCCATAAAAAAATTTTTTTTTTTTAAACTTCCGCTGCACCGGGTATCAGTCCTGATTGATCTGATCGCTGCGTTCTCCAACAGTGGTATCAATGCCAGGTTGCTCAGATCAAGCGATTAAATTAATCGATTGTACAAAAATTTTTTAAGCCTCGGTTTTTGAAACAAAATAAATATTTTAAAAATAAAAAAAAATAAAATTTCGGGCAAAAACCCGGGCAGCGATTGGATCGCTGCCCGGAGGGGGGGGGCAGCGATGGTCGCTGCCCCGGGCAGCGCACGGCGCTGCCCAGCGCAGCGCTGGGCGCTGCGCAGGGCAGCGATCGTCGCTGCCCTAGGGGCAGCCGGGCTGCCCGGCCCGACCCCATTAGGGCGCGGGCAGCCTGGGAATGTCCCGGGCGGCCCGCGGGAAAAAAAAAAATTTAATTTTTTAATTTTTAAATTAAATTTTAATATGTTAAAATTCTATTTTTGGTCCGATCGAAAATTGTTTTTGATTGGTCCACGAGGCGTCGGGTCGAATTGTTCGAGTCCGAAAATTTTAAATTGATTTTTGGATAAATTTGAATTTTTGGAAAATTTAAATATTTTATCCGTTAAATTGAATTTTGAAATTAATTATTTTTGGTACAATTGATGATAAGATATGATCTTATGGAAATATTGAGTAAAATATGATTTTATGTATAAAATTGGATTTTATAGATAAAATATGATTTTATTTGATAAAAAATAAAATATGATTTTGTATGTAAAATAAGATTTTATATATGAAATATGATTTTATCCTTTTAAATTTAAATTGCCATTGCATGTTATCCAATAAATTAATTTTGAATTAAATGTTATTGGATAAGGATGATCGATTGCCATGACCAATTTTGTAGGTGTATGTTAGGAATTTACATTTGTTTTTTTATTGTTGTTGGTTTTATTAATGGGCCTGGTTTATGGCTCAATATGAATTGTCATATGTAATAAAAGTGGGCTTGGTTTATGGCCCGTTCCCACCCCTTAAAAATGTATCCCCTACTTGTCATTGTTATTTATTGTAAATACATTAGATTTAGTGGGAGATGAAGATTTGAAGACGGGGGTGGGCCCAGCAGACAATAAAGACAGAAGAAATGTAAATTGGAAGCTCAATGTAATAGGATTGCATTGCATACTGCATATTACCTAGGATTGGACTAAGACTCGTGATTGGCAACCACGGGTCGATTAGAAATGAAATCGATCATCCTATATAATATGTGATATTATAGTTGTATGCATGTTTTAGACAAAATTGTGTGAATCCGACAAGCATACAAAATTTTAAAAATGATGAGACAAATTTTCAAAAATAAAATCCCTCATTTTAAATATGATTTAAAATTGATATCAAGATAAATAAAGGAAATTTAAATTTGTTTAAATGTTCCTACCTTCCATCAACGATCAATGTATGAGATGCTACCCGTGGATACGGTCCGGCTCATATTATTGGGGGGGCCCGTTCGTCGGAAAGCTGTACATTGGATCGACACATGTTGTAAGTTGGGTGGAACTCCCATGGGATCGGCTCATATTATTGGGGGATCCACATGGCGATCGTCCATCACAACTTAATATTGATGGGTCATCTTGACATGTCACAATAAACGGCGTCATATTATTGGGCCCTTATTGGACATGAGGTAAAAACGTGGAGGTTGCTTTGGAAGCAATTGGGCTCTACCTTTTGAAAATTATGGTTGGCTGATATTATTCGGGACCATAGTTTGTCAATTGGACTCCATGTTCTCATTAAGAAAAACAGTTTCCGTTTTCACTAGAGGGTAGTGAAATCGTTAAAATAGTGGGAGTGAGATTCATAAAATAAATTTCGCCTATTTTATGTCTTAATAAATTACTTAAACAATCACTGATATTTGTCTGTTTCTTTTCAGTATTTCATAAAGATGAATTCGCGTAATCCACTTTTCTCGATCCTCGAACAAAATAAATTGACTGGCGCAAACTATACGGAATGGTTCCGTAAGTTGAAGATTGTCTTGACTTCGGAGAAGATGCTCTACGTGTTAGAAAAATCTCCTCCGAAGGAAGCACCAGCTGACGTAAGTCCGGAAGAGTTAGCCAAACTTGATACATGGTGGGACCATGATATCAAGGCCAAATGCTATATGCAAGCCTCGATGTCTGATGAACTCCAGAGGCGATTTGAGGACACCGTGAATGCTGCTGACATTCACGTACAACTCAAGGAACTTTTTGGGGCTCAATCGAGGGCTGAAAGGTTCGCTACTGTAAAGGAGCTAATGACGTGTCGCATGCGTGAAGGGACTTCGGTCCGTGATCATGGGGTACGAGTGATTTGGCTCATACAGAAGTTGGTAACCCTTGATTTGGTGTTGGAGCATGAACTCAACGTGGACTTACTACTTCTGTCTCTTCCTTCTTCGTTTGACGGATTTGTGGTGAATTTCAATATGAACAAGATAGAGGCCTCCCTTGAAGAGATGGTCAATATGCTTGTGACATATGAATCCACATTAAAGAAGGATAAACCGGTTTTCTTGGTGGGCTCCTCTTCTTCTGCTAAGAAGGGGCCAAGTACAAAGGGTAAGAAACGTTCTGCCCCACCCAAGAAAATCGAACCCGAGAAGAAGTACAAGACAAAGGCTTCAAACATGGAAAAATCCAAGGATGTTTGCCATTACTGCAAGAAGCCCGGTCATTGGAAGCGTAACTGCAAGGAATATCTAGAGCAGTTGCGAACTGCGAAGGGTATGTTCTATATTGAAATAAATGTTTCACTTAATACTACTTCTTGGGTATTGGATACCGGATGTGGATCTCACATTTGCAATGATTTGCAGGTGATGACAAGAAGTCGCAGGCTTAGAATGGGTGAGACCCAACTGAGGCTCGGAAATGGTTCCAGAGTTGAAGCTAAAGCTGTGGGAGATGTTTATTTATTTTTGCAGAACGGTTTTAAGTTACTTTTAAGAGATGTTTTATTTGTTCCGGATTTGATTAAAAACATTATTTCTGTTTCTATGCTTGATAGAGATGGTTATTCTTGCAATTTTGTGAATGGGATTTGCAATATTTACAAGAATGAATGTTTGATTGGAAATGGACAACTTGAAAATGATCTATACAACTTAAAACTAAAAGACGTTCCAATAAATTATGTTGATAAACCGGCAACAACAAACAAAAGGAAAATCGATAGCCAAAACCCGGCAAACCTTTGGCACGCTAGGCTAGGTCATATTTCCTCAAGGAGGATGAACAAGCTAGTGGGAGAGGGCATGTTTGATATGTCTGATATTAACTCTCTACCTACTTGTGAATCCTGCCTAAAAGGAAAAATGACTAAATCTCCTTTTAAGGGGAAACCTGAGCGTAGTCAAAATCTGTTGGATTTGATCCATACAGATGTTTGTGGTCCATTTAGAGTTGGTACTCAATATGGCCACACCTACTTCATTACCTTTACTGATGATTATTCGAGGTATGGGTATTTATATTTAATGAAATATAAGTCTGAAGCATTTGAAAAGTTCAAAGAATTCAAGGCTGAAGTAGAAAACAAGCTAGGTAAAAGTATGAAAGCACTTCGATCGGATCGAGGTGGAGAATACTTAAGTACCGAGTTTTTGGACTATCTAAAAGAGAATGGGATTCTCTCTCAGTGGACTCCTCCTATGACACCACAGCTTAATGGTGTATCGGAGCGTCGTAATCAAACTTTGTTGGACATGGTTCGATCCATGATGAGCTTCACTGAGCTTCCACCTTCGTTTTGGGGATATGCGCTTGAAACGGCGGTATTGTTGTTGAACAATGTCCACACTAAAGCAGTGGACAAAACACCATACGAGTTATGGAATGGCAAAGCTCCTAAGTATTCGTACTTGAGGATTTGGGGATGTCCTGCTTACGTGAAGCGGACAGTGGGAGATAAGTTGGATAGTCGATCCAGCTTATGTTATTTTGTAGGGTATCCGAAGAATTCAATCGGATATTATTTCTATTATCCTGCTGAAACAAAGGTGTTTGTTTCAAGGAATGCCACCTTCTTGGAGAAGGAGTTCTTATTGGATAAGAAAGGCGAGATGATGGAACTCGAAGAAATTCGAGAAGAACCCGAAATACAAAATAACGATCCTACACCTCAGGAACCATTGATAGACACGCCTGTACCTAGAAGATCCGAGAGGACTTCTAGACCTCCTATTCGATATGGTCTCTTCTTGAAGGGGATCAAGATGAACCCGATGTTGGATGCGATCCAAGAAACTTCAAGGAAGCAATTTCTGATGCGGATTCAAATTTATGGCTTGAAGCTATGCAGTCGGAAATAGATTCGATGCATACAAACCAAGTTTGGTCTTTAGTAGATCCTCCCGATGGAATTGTTCCAATAGGGTGTAAATGGATCTACAAGAGAAAGCTTGGGCCTGATGGTAAGGTATTGACCTACAAGGCGCGATTGGTGGCGAAAGGTTATACTCAAAGACAAGGAGTTTACTATGATGAAACCTTTTCACCAGTTGCAATGTTCAAGTCCATAAGAATCCTTATTGCCATAGCTGCTTGGTATGACTATGAGATATGACAAATGGATGTGAAGACTGCTTTTCTTAATGGAGACATTAAGGAAGAAATCTATATGAAGCAGCCTGAGGGGTACACATCCATGGGAAGCGAGCATAAGGTATGCAAGCTTCAGAGATCAATTTATGGTCTAAAATAAGCATCAAGAAGTTGGAACCAGAAATTTGATGAAACAATAAAGGATTTTGGTTTCATCAAGAACCCGGAGGAACCATGCGTGTACAAGAAAGTAGTTAAGGATGCTGTGACATTCTTAGTACTTTATGTTGATGACATCCTACTCATTGGGAATGACGTAGGGATGTTGCAGTCAACAAAGATATGGTTATCAGGTAGATTCTCGATGAAGGATTTGGGTGAGGCATCCTATATTCTAGGGATACAGATCTATAGAGATAGATTTAAGAGAATGATAGGACTCACTCAATCAACCTACATCGACACCATATTGAAACGTTTTTCAATGGATGGGTCCAAGAGAGGACATCTACCCATGTGTCATGGAGTTTCTCTATCCAAGTCTATGTGTCCCAAGACGGATGAAGAGATAGAGAAAATGACACATGTACCATATGCGTCAGCCATAGGTAGTATCATGTATGGGATGATATCTACCAGACCGGATGTAGCATTTGCTCTGAGTGTCACGAGCAGATATCAAGCTAATCCCGGTCAAATGCATTGGAAAGCCGTGAAGGACATTCTTAAGTACTTACGAAGGACTAAGAATATGTTCATGGTATATGGAGGAAGAGAACTAAAATTGAAAGGCTATACCGACTCTAGCATCCAAAGTGACGTGGATGACTCGAAGTCAACCTCTGGATTTGTGTTCATGCTCAATGGCGGTGCTGTCTCTTGGAAGAGTTCCAAGCAGGACACCACAGCGGATTCCACCACTGAGGCAGAATACATTGCAGCATCAGCTGCTGCTAAAGAGGCCGTTTGGATGAGGAATTTCGTCCAAGAGTTGGGCGTTATTCCTGAAGTTGTTGGTCCAGTCCCGGTGTACTGTGACAACATGGGTGCCGTTGCTCAGGCAAAGGAACCAAGGTCTCATCAAAGATCCAAACACGTACTGAGGAAATACCACATCATCCGGGAGATTGTGGAAAGAGGAGACATCACTGTCGAAAGAGTGGCCTCTGCAGACAATATCGCTGATCCACTTACTAAGCCCTTGCCAGGACCATTATTTGACAAACATCGCGAAGCAATGGGTCTACGTAGTATGACTAGTTGGCTTTAGGGCAAGTGGGAGATTGAAAGAGTGGGTGCCCGGTGAGCCAACTTGTGGCTAAGGGCTTTGATGACTCTTTGTATAAACAATCTTTTGTTTAATATAATTTACAATTTTATTAATGGCAATGAATTTATCTTTCTTCATATTGTTATATTGTGATATACTATTGTTGTTTTAATAAAGACCTTGAATATACTATAGTGTATGTAAGATGTGGTAGAACATGGGGATGTCTATCATGAAACACATCTTATAGTCACTGTATATTCTAAACTGTTCCTAGTCGATTGAGCCATCCGATAATAAGGATAAGGATCGCTCGAGTTTGAGACTAGCATTTGCGATGCAGAGTACCACGTTTCATTGGTAAGGAACATGGAGATGTTCGAAGCATGCAAATGGATATTCATACGATGAATGATCGAACTACCCTATCCGAACTTTCCAAGTGGTTATCACTTATCGAGTGGATAAAGTCCGCGGTTTTGGTTGTACACCATTAGTCCTTACTACTTGAAACATCATTGAGACTCTATATGCTAGTACTGTGCTTTGACTCGTTTACCGACTCTATTAGGGTCATCAGGTGTCGGGATTGGGTACAGTTACAACACATATAGGAGTCGATGCTTTGTTGTCAAGGATTCACCACATACTTGTGAGTGTGGATATCCTATGCGATCTGAGGAGATATTAGTGTGACGAATCTCTGGCCAGAGTACATGATGTGTTTTAAGAAATGGTTTCTTAGTAACACATGCGATGTCACTATTTGATCTTCAAGATGTATTGCATAGTTATCGAATCTCGAACGACTCTCGATATACCAATGGTTGTTGATTCGATCGGGATATTTGGATGAAGGGACCGTACTGTACTCTAACCAAAATCTATTGGTTCTTGCAGGCACTATCAGTGATACCTAGGGAATCATGGGGCGATGTTGCTAGGCGCTCATACCATGATTCGATGGGCAAGTCGGAAATTGTTGTTCCGAGTCACAAGGAGTTTTGAGCCCACGGCTAGCTGTATCCCTGAACCATTGAGGGTCACACAGAGTAATGGATTTTTAATCCCCATTGAGATAGTTAAATTTAAAGAGTTAAATTTAATGAACAAAGAAGTTGGACTTCTTAATTATGAGTAGAGGAGTAAGATTTCCTAAAATGACATAGGGATGGGCATTTTTGGAAATCACTGAATTCGGATTCAGAAAAATTTATCTTGACTTTAAAATGTGCAGAAATGGTTTCTGTGCACATTGGTGAAATCGGTTTATCAATCAGAGTCACGATGAATTTTATATTAATTTCTGAACATGCGGGCTTTGCTTGTCGGGCTTGAACTTATGACTAATGGGCCCTAAGCTGTTAGTGGCCTACATTATAAATAATTTATTGCAGTACAGAAATTAGATAACCAAATGTCTTTGATTATTTATCATTAATGATTGCATGACGCTCCGTGAAGTATCATAACTTTCAACCTATTGAACTATGGCTATCAACATGTACTCAACACCATATATCTATGAGTATTGTAAGTCCACGGATTATGTCACTCGTTCTAATTATGAATCCACCTTTCGATGCCATACATAAATTATAAATTTATTAAAAATTTAGCTACTGTTAAAACATATAAAAGGAATACAATGACATAATCAAGTATTCATAGAATAGAAGAAATAATTGGTCCAAATCTCAATCACAAATGAGTGTCTCAGGGGTAGGATCCCCTAAATTCCAACAAATATGAACTTTAGCTACCGAAATTCATCATAGAATTCAACCAAAACAATTTGTTCCCAAAAGCAATTACGATAGACTAGTAAAAGAAAGAAAAATTCAGAAAACGCTGTGAAGTCTCGAGTCTTCTTCGCTTGCCTCCATCTGTTCTTTACCTGCCTCCCTCTCTCATTTTTGGCGTGTGTTTTTTGTTCCCATCTTTGCGTGTAAAATATTTTATTTATCTCCCTAGAATCCTTCCTTTTTAAAATTCCTCCAAACTATTTGTTTCCTTATCTCGGGCATGCTCGAGCGCAATATCTACCCTCTCGAGCATGAAACTTTCTGAATTTGGCTTTAAAAATCTCTTCAAGCGCACTCGAGCGGGTAAAACCCTCCGCTCGAGCACGAAATCTTCTGTCTCAACTCTCAACTTTATGCTCGACCGCGCTCGAGCGGGTAAAACCATCTGCTTGAGCGCAAAACTTTCTGTCTTCGCATCGAAACTTTATCTTTCACGCTCGAGAGCCCAAAAGCGAGGGCTCGAGTGCAAGCTTTTCTGTCCCAACATCAAAAATTCCTCATAATACCCACAGTTTAACCAAAAAAACTCGAGGAGTAGACCGAATGCATGAATAACAGAATAATCAAACATGAAGATCCTAAATACGTAAACACCATGCAAAATGGACTAAAAAATATCCCAAAATAATAAGCAAAAACGACACTTATCAACCCCCCATACTAACCTTTTGCTCGCCCTCGAGAAAAATAGGTTATAAACTAACACAAAACAAACACTCAGAATGATAAAACAAATCAAATTGTGGATGATTCCATGGATTTTCCGAGCCTCAGTGAATTCAGACACGTTTTCCAACAATTAAAAGCACTCTTAAGCTTTTAATAATATACCTCTATGTGTGTGTGATGTTATTCGAGTGTCATGTTGATGCGATCGTGGATAGCTCACGTGTGGACCAAATGGAAAGGGGAGCTCGAGATCCATTGGAGTTGCCACGAGGACCAATCACGAGGAGTCAAGCTAACAAATTCAAGAAGGCACTTCAAATGTTGATGTTAAATTATCAAGATGGAGTTGGAGCACTTGAAGATCAATTTGGAAGTTGCCTATGTTTTCTTGAAGTGTTGGGAGTCAAACACAGTGAAGAAAATAGCATTGAGGCAGAAGAGGTCTCGCTCGAGCGCAACCAAGTCTCGCCGAGCGAGCGCATTGAAAGTTTTCGGCAGAGTGTTTCTCGCTCGAGCGAGCATCCACATCCGCTCGAGCGAGCGTAGAGGCAAGTGAGAGGCAAAGACTTCCTCACTCGAGCAAGCATGCACCTCCGCTCAAGCGAGCGAGTTTTTCTGGAAATTTACACACACTCGGCGTGTTGTGTGTGTGTTCGGGATTTTTGATATTTTGATGTTATTTTTTTATTTTTGAGAGTTTTAATTATACTAAGAAACTTTCTAGATGATATTTTTGATATCTTTAGGTTATATTTTGCATTATCTTTTATTTTTGATTGTAAACTATAAATACTTTTGTTTATTTCATTAATAATAATTCAGATTCAGTTTATACAAAATTTATTGAAATTCTCTCAAGAATTTTATTCAAAGCTTCGCTTTGCTCATCAAATCAAACTTTTTTCAGTTTAATTACTTGGAAACGTTTGTCGATTGTTTCTCACTGGAGATTGTCAGATACAATTTATCTGAAGGTTTTATTTTGTTTCAATTGTCATGATTTCTGTTGTTAATCGTTCCGTCGATTAAAGGTGGAAATCCAAAATTCTAGCTATTTTTACTTTTTTCAAAGATTGGGCAAAAACTTTGGATCTTTTGTTTATTGATTAGAGGGTGCAATTCAAATTGTAATCGTGTTTGCTAATCATACTCATCAAGATTCATATCATTTGGTATCAAGAGCCAAGGTTTTGAATCAAGTAAGTATCTTATCTTCATCTGTTCTTCGTGTTCGTCTTTCGTCATCCTTCGTTCTTCGTTATTCATCTATCTTATATCAAATTTATGTGTCTTTACTTTCAAAATTGTTATCCAAGTCTCGTGTCTTGTGCTACAAGTTATAAATTCAAAAAAAAAAACGGTCAAAAAAAATAGCAGGGCCGAAAATTTGAAAAAAAAAAAGTGAAGAAAAGTAGCTTGTGGCCAATTCCTTTGTTTTTATTCATCCTTGAAGCGAGTCAGAGTCAACTTGTCCATAAAATTTCTTACTTGTGTTTGTGCAATCTTTGTGAGTCAATTTTCAGGCGTCTAAAAATTTTTAAACTTGAAGGTTTGAATTTTATTCTACAAAGCAAAGCCTCTCTATGAACTTGAGTGAAAAAAAAAGAAGAGCAATTGAGTGATTCGTTTGGAGTGAACTGTGAGAACTTGTGTGAGGAAATTTATTACTAATGATTTTCTTGCAGGTACCATGAATCCTAATAAAGATGCTAGTGAAAGTGTGAACCAAGGAATTTCCAAAGTTCAAATGGAGGAGTTGGTGGGGCAATTTACTAGGGTGATGAGATCGGAGTTAGAACCCCTTCATGAGCGGATTAGTAAATTGGAGGAGAGTAGTGGTAGTGGAAAAAAAAATAAAGTTTGGAAGGGGAATGCTTTTGAAGATGATGAGGAGAGTTTTGATGAGAATTGGGATGGGGAGAGAAGAGTACATGGGGGTAGACATAGGCGAGAAGTGGTGCGAGGAAAATATACAGAGGGTAGTAAGGAGGATGGGAATATTAGTAGCATTAAGATGAAAATTCCAGCATTTCATGGGAAATCTGATCCGGAGGCGTATCTGGAATGGGAGAAGCGTGTAGAGTTCGCATTTTATTGCCATCACTATTCTGATCTTAAGAAAGTGAGGTTGGCAGTGGTTGAGTTTGTAGACTATGCATTAATCTGGTGGGATCAATTAGTCACCACTAGAAGGAGGTGTGGAGAGCCGCCTATTGAGACGTGGGAGGAGATGAAGCGTGTCATGAAGAAGAGGTTTGTGCCTAACTATTATTATCGTGATATGTACAGGCGTTTACAAACTTTGAATCAAGGTCCAAGGAGCGTGGAGGATTAATACAAGGAGTTGGAGACCACGATGATCCGGACCAACATTGAGGAGGATAATGAAGCTACGATGGCCAGATTGTTGTGCGGTTTGAATAGAGAAATCCAAGATCAAGTGGAGCTTTGCCACTGTTTTGATTTGGATGAGATGGTGCAGACGGGCATGAAGGTGGAGCAGCAGCTCAAGAGAAGAGGAGATGGCCGATTTCCTACAGGTGGAGGATCGTCGACTTCTTGGCATCCAAACATTGCAAAACGGGAGGACAACAAGCCGGTGTCCGAACCAAAATTTGACACCAAATCGGAGGCAACAAAACAAGTGGGTAAAGGTACATCTGAAACTTCTAATACTCGATCTAGAGATATTAAATGTTTTAGGTGTAAAGGTATTGGCCATATTTCTAGCCAATGCCCAAATATGAAATTGATGATTATTAATGCTTGTGGTGATGTGGAGTCTGAAAGTGAGGAGGAAAATTATGATAGTATGCCTGTTTTGGTTGATCCCGATGATGAGGATGGTTTTGGGGCTGTTGTTGGCGAGTTATTGGTGAGTAGGAGAGTGTTACATGCACAACCTAGAGAGGAAGAAGAGAGTCAGAGGGAAAATCTTTTTCATACTCGTTGTTTTGTGAATGGGAAGGTGTGCAGTCTTATTATTGATGGGGGTAGTTGCACCAATGTAGCGAGTTGCGAACTTGTGGAAAAATTGGGGTTGTCTCTCTTGAAGCATCCTCAACCATATAGGTTGCAATGGTTTAATTACTGTGCGGAAGTAAGAGTTAATAGGCGAGTTGTGGTGCCATTTTCTATTGGCAAATATGTTGATGAGGTTTTGTGTGATGTGTTCCCTATGCAAGCGTGTCATATTTTATTGGGTAGACCATGACAGTTTGATAGGAGAGTGGTTCATGATGGTTTTAAAATTAAATATTCTTTTGTAATGAACAAAGAGTCTATTGTATTGTTGCCATGACTCCAAAGCAAGTGTTGGAGGATCAAATGAAAAAGAAAAAGAGAGAGGAGGCCGAAAAAAAAAGTGATCAAAAAAGTGAGATGGCCTTAGAAAAAAATGAAAGAGTGGGTGCCCGGTGAGCCAACTTGTGGCTAAGGGCTTTTATGACTCTATGTATAAACAATCTTTTGTTTAATATAATTTAAACTTTTATAATGACATTTACTTTATCTTTTATCATATTATTATGTTGTGACATACTATAAGATGTTTAGATGAAGACCTTGAATATACTATAATGTATGTAAGATGTGGTAGCACATGGGGATGGCTATCATGAAACACATCTTATAGTCACTGTATATTCTAAACAATTCCTAGTCGATTGAGCCGTCCGTTAATAAGGATAAGGATCGCTCGAGATTGAGACTAGCATTTGCGATGCCGAGTACCACGTTTCATTGATATGGAACATAGAGATGCTCAAAGCATGCAAATGGATATTCATATGATGAATGATCAAACTACCCTATCCGGACTTTCCAAATGGTTATCACTTATCGAGTGGATAAAGTCCGCGGTTTTGGTTGTACACCATTAGTCCTTACTGCTTGAAACATCATTGAGACTCTATATGCTAGTACTGTACTTTGACTCGTTTACCGACTCTATTGGGGTCATCAGGTGTCGGGATTGGGTACAGTTACGACACATATAGGAGTCGATGCTTTGTTGTCAAGGATTCACCACATACTTGCGAGTGTGGATATCCTATGCAATCTGAGGAGATATTAGTGTGACGAATCTCTGGCCAGAGTACATGATGTGTTTTAGGTTACTTGGTTTCCTAGGAGCACATGCGATGTCACAATTTGATCTTCAAGATGCATTGCATAGTTATCGAATCTCGAACGACTCTCGATTTACCAATGGTTGTTGATTCGATCGAGATATATGGATGAAGGGACCGTACTGTACGCTAACCAAAATCTATTGGTTCTTGGAGGCACTATCAGTGCTACCTAGGGAATCATGGGGCGATGTTGCTAGGCGCTCTTACCATGATTCGATGGGCAACTCGGAAATTGTTGTTCCAAGTCACAAGGAGTTGTGAGCCCACGGCTAGCTGTATCCCTGAACCATTGAGGGTCACACAAGTAATGGATTTCTAATCCCCGTTGAGATAATTAAATTTAAAGAGTTAAATTTAGTGAATAAAGAAGTGGGACTTCTTATTTAAGAGTAGAGGCAGTAAGATTTCCTAAAATGACATAGTGATGGACATTTTTGGAAATCACTGAATTCGGATTCAGAAAATTTATCTTGACTTTAAAAGATGCAGAAATGGTTTCTGTGCACATTGGTGAAATTGGTTTATCAATCTGAGTCACGATGAATTTTATATTAATTTCTGAACATGCGGGCTTTGCTTGTCAGGCTTGAACTTATGACTAATGGGCCCTAAGCTGTTAGCAACCCACATTATAAATAAGTTATTGCAGTGCAAAAATTACACAACACAGGTCATAATTTCAAAAAACTAGAGAGCTCCCTCTTAGGGTTTTCGGCCGACCCCTCCCCCTCTCTCACAGTGTTCGAAAATTCAGTCTGTGAATTTTTGAATTTGCAGACTGATTTAACAGATCATATCTGTTCTATCTCATCGTAGAAACTTCTGATAGACTTTCTAGTGCAGTCTATCAGAGGGATTAAATTTCTGTTCGTGGACCTGATTGAAGAATTGTTCGTTCATCAGTTCCTATGATATACAACAAGAGCAGATTAATCTGTTGGTGTCCATAATCTCGCTTCGAGATTTTAAGTTAAAATTTATATTGTTTAAATTTTATGTTATCAATTTTAATCGTAGGAATTTGATACCCATATGGAATCGTTCCATATAAAATTTTAAAACTTCCGCTGCATCGGGTATCACTTTCTTTTTCGATCCGGAGAACGATCGTGTTCCAACAGTGGTATCAGAGCCAGGCTGTTCTCGGATTTTACGATTAAAATATTGTTCAATTGTTCAAGCCTCGATTTTTCAAAAAAATAAAACGGAAAAGAAAAAAAAAATTATTTTCAGGGCTGCCCGCTGCCCGAAGGCAGCGAGCAGCGCCGCGCGCAGCCCTGCGCGCAGATGGGCTGCACGCAGCAGCCCTGCGCGCAGATGGGCTGCACGCAGCAGCCCTGCGCGAGCTAGGGCAAGCGTTGCCCTAGCCCGCGCAGCTGGGCTGGACGAGTCCAGCCCAGCAACGGGCGGGCAGCCCGAGATTGTCCCGGGCTGCCCAGAAATTTTTTTTATTAAAAATAATTTTTTTCTTGAATTATGAATTTTAGCCCAAAATAGTTTTGGGCCCAGTTTTTGGCCCGATTGAAAATTGTTTCAGTTGGTCCACGAGGCAATGAGTCAAAATTGTTTGAGCCCAAAATTTTTTAAGAAAAATTATTTTTTGGATAAATTTTGAATTTTGGAAATTTATAAATTTAATCCAATAAATTAAATCTTTAATTATTAATTTTGGTACAATTGATAATAAAATATGATTTTATGTATAAAATTGAATTTTATATGTAAAATATGATTTTATGGATAAACTAGATAAAATATGATTTTATATATAAAATAAGATTTTATGTATGAAATATGATTTTATCTATTTATATTTATTGCCATTGCATGATATCCAATAAATTAATTTTTGAATTAAATATTATTGGATAAGGGTGATCGATTGCCATGACCAATATTATAGGTGTATGTTAGGGTGTTTACATTTGGCTTTATTATTGATTGTTGGGTTTTATTAATGGGCCTGGTTTATGGCCCAAATTTGATTTTATCATTTGTAATAAAAGTGGGCCTGGTTTATGGCCCGTTTCCACCCCTATAATGTATCCCTTTATTTCTCATAGTAATTTATTGTAAATTTACTAGAAATAGTGGGAGATTTTGAAGATGGAGGTGGGACCAGCAAACAATGATAAAGACTGAAGAAATGTAAATTGGAAGCACAATGTAATAGGATTTCATTGCATACTTACATATCAACTAGGATTGGACTTAGGCTCGTGATTGGCAACCACGGGTCGATTAGTAATGGAATCGATCATCCTAAAATATAATATATGATATTATCGTTGTATGCATGTTTAGACTAAATTGTATGAATCCCGCAAGCATACAAATTTTAAATGATGAGACAAATTTTCAAAATTAAAAATTCCTCATTTTAAATATGATTTAAAATTGATATCAAGATAAATAAAAGAAATTTAAATATTATTTAAATGTTCCTACCTTCCATCAACGATCAATGTATGAGATGCTACCCGCGGATACGGTCCGACTCATATTATTGGGGGGGCCCGTTCGTCGGAAAGCTGTAAATTGGATCGACACATGTTGTAAGTTGGATGGAACTCCCATGGGATTGGCTCATATTATTGGGGATCCACATGGCGACCGTCCATCACAACTTAATATTGATGGGTCATCTTGACGTGTCACAATAAACGACGTCATATTATTGGGCCCTTATTGGACATGAGGTAAAAACATGGAGGTTGCTTTGGAAGCAGTTGGGCTCTACCTTTTGAAAATTATGGTTGGCTGATATTATTCGGGACTATAATTTGTCAATTGGACTCCATGTTCCCACTAAAGAAAATGTTTCTCGTTTTCACTAGAGAGTAGTGAAATCGTTAAAATAGTGGGAGTGAGATTCATAAAATAAATTTCGCCTTATTTTATGTATTAATAAATTAATTAAACAATCACTGATTATTGTCTGTTTCTTTTCAGTATTTCATTAAGATGAATTCGCGCAATCCACTATTCTCTATTCTCGAACAAAACAAACTGACTGGCGCAAACTATACAGAATGGTTCCGTAAGTTGAAGATTGTCTTGACCTCGGAGAAGATGTTCTACGTGTTAGAAAAATCTCCTCCGAAGGAAGCACCAGCTGATATAAGTCCGGAAGAGTTGGCCAAACTTGATAAATGGTGGGACCATGATATCAAGGCCAAATGCTATATGCAAGCTTCGATGTCTGATGAACTTCAGAGGCGATTTGAGGATACCGTGAATGCTGCTGACATTCACACACAACTCAAGGAACTTTTTGGGGCTCAATCGAGAGCTGAGAGGTTCGCTATTGTAAAAGAGTTAATGACGTGTTGCATGCGTGAAGGCACTTCGGTCCGTGATCATGGGGTACGCGTGATTTGGCTCATTCAGAAGTTGGTAACGCTTGAATTGGTATTGGAGCATGAACTCAATGTGGACTTGTTACTTCTCTCTCTTCCTTCATTGTTTGACAGTTTTGTGGTGAATTTCAATATGAACAAGATAGAGGCCTCCTTTGAAGAGATGGTCAATATGCTTGTAACTTATGAAGCCACTTTAAAGAAGGATAAACCGGTTCTCTTGGTGGGCTTCTCTTCTTCTGCTAAGAAGGGGCCAAGTACAAAGGGTAAGAAACGTTCTGTCTCATCCAAGAAAACCGGACCCGAGAAGAAGAACAAGACAAAGGCTTCAAACATGGAAAACTCCAAGGATGTTTGCCATCACTGCAAGAAATCCGGTCATTGGAAACGTAACTGCAAGGAATATCTTGAGCAGTTGCGAACTGCGAAGGATATGTTTTATATTGAAATAAATGTTTCACTTAATACTACTTCTTGGGTATTGGATACCAGATGTGGATCTCACATTTGCAATGATTTGCAGGTGATGACAAGAAGTCGCAAGCTTAGGATGGGTGAGACCCAGCTGAGGCTCGGAAATGGTTCTAGAGTTGAAGCCAAAGCTGTGAGAGACGTTTATTTAATTTTGCAGAACGATTTTAAGTTACTTTTGAGAGATGTTTTATTTGTTCCAAACTTGATTAAAAACATTATTTCTGTTTCTATGCTTGATAGAGATGGTTTTTCTTGCAATTTTGTGAATGGGATTTGCAATATTTACAAGAATGAATGTTTGATTGGAAATGGACAACTTGAAAACGATCTATATAACTTAAAATTAAAAGACGTTACAATAAATTATGTTGATAAACCGGTAACAACGAACAAAAGGAAAATCGATAGTCAAAACCCGGCAAACCTTTGGCATGCTAGGCTAGGTCATATTTTCTCAAGGAGGATGAACAAGCTAGTGGGAGAGGGCATGTTTGATATGTTTGATATTAACTCTCTTCCTACTTTTGAGTCTTGCCTGAAAGGAAAAATGACTAAATCTCCTTTCAAAGGAAAACCTGAGCGTAGTCAAAATCTATTGGATTTGATCCATACGGATGTTTGCGGACCATTTAGTATTGGTACAAAATTTGGTCACACCTACTTCATTACCTTTACTGATGATTATTCTAGGTATGGGTACTTATATTTGATGAAGTATAAGTCTGAATCATTTGAAAAGTTCAAAGAATTCAAGGCTGAAGTAGAAAACAAACTAGGTAAGAGTATTAAAGCACTTCGATCGGATCGAGGTGGAGAATACTTGAGTACCGAGTTTTTGAGCTATCTAAAAGATAATGGGATTCTCTCTCAGTGGACTCCTCCTATGACACCTCAGCTGAATGAAGTTTCGGAGCGTTGCAATCGAAAATTGTTGGACATGGTTCGATCTATGATGAGCTTCACTGAGCTCCCACCTTCGTTTTGGGGCTATGCTTTTGAAACGGCGGTATTGTTGTTGAACAACGTCCACACTAAAGTAGTGAACAAAACACCATATGAGTTATGGAATGGCAAAGCTCCTAAGTATTCGTACTTGAGGATTTGGGGATGTCCTACTTACGTGAAGCAGACAGTGGGAGATAAGTTGGATAGTCGATCCACCTTATGTTATTTTGTAGGGTATCCGAATAATTCAATCGGATATTATTTCTATCATCCTACGGAAACAAAAGTGTTTGTTTCAAGGAATGCCACCTTCTTGGAGAAGGAGTTCTTATTGGATAAGAAAGGCAAGATGATGGAACTCGAAGAAATTCGAGAAGAACCCGAGATACAAAATAATGATCCTACACCTCAGGAACCATTGATTGACATGCCTATTACTAGAAGATCCGAGAGGACTTCTAGGCCTCCTATTAGATATGGTCTTCTTCTTGAAGGGGATCAAAGTGAACCCGACATTGGATGTGATCCAAGAAACTTCAAGGAAGCAATTTCTGATGCGGATTTGAATTTATGGCTTGAAGCTATGCAGTCGGAAATAGATTCGATGCATACAAACCAAGTTTGGTCTTTAGTAGATCCTCCCGATGGAATTGTTCCAATAGGGTGTAAATGGATCTATAAGAGAAAACTTGGGCCTGATGGAAAGGTACTGACCTACAAGGCACGATTGGTGGCAAAAGGTTATACTCAAAGACAAGGAGTTGACTATGATGAAACTTTTTCACCAGTCGCAATGTTCAAGTCCATAAGAATCCTTATTGCCATAGCAGCATGGTATGACTATGAGATATGGCAAATGGATGTGAAGACTGCATTTCTTAATGGAAACATTAAAGAAGAAATCTATATGATGCAGCCCGAGGGATTCACATCCATGGGAAGCGAGCATAAGGTATGCAAGCTTCAGAGATCGATCTATGGTCTCAAACAAGGATCAAAAAGTTGGAACCAGAAATTTGATGAAACAATAAAGGATTTTGGTTTCATCAAGAACCCGAAGGAACCGTGCGTGTACAAGAAAGTAGTTAAGGATGCTGTGACATTCTTAGTACTTTATGTTGATGACATCTTACTCATTGGGAATGATGTAGGGATGTTGCAGTCAACAAAGATATGGTTATCAGGTAGATTCTCGATGAAGGATTTGGGTGAGGCGTCCTATATTCTAGGGATACAGATCTATAGAGATAAATATAAGAGAATGATAGGACTTACTCAAGCTACCTACATCGACACTATATTGAAAAGGTTTTCAATGGATGAGTCCAAGAGAGGACATCTACCTATGTGTCATGGAGTCTCTCTATCCAAGTCTATGTGTCCCAAGACTGACGAAGAGATAGAGAAAATGACACACATACCATATGCGTCAGCCATAGGGAGTATCATGTATGGAATGATATCTACCAGACCGGATGTGGCATTTGCTCTGAGTGTCACGAGCAGATATCAAGCCAATCCCGGTCAAATGCATTGGAAAGCCGTGAAGGATATTCTGAAGTACTTGAGAAGAACTAAGAATGTATTCATGGTTTCTGGAGGAAGAGAACAGAAATTGGAAGGCTATACCGACTCTAGCTTCCAAAGTGACGTGGATGACTCGAAGTCAACATCTGGATTTGTGTTCATGCTCAATGGCGGTGCTGTCTCTTGGAAGAGTTCCAAGCAGGACACCACAACGGATTCCACCACTGAGGCATAATACATTGCGGCATCAGCTGCTGCTAAAGAGGCCATTTGGATGAGGAATTTCGTCCAAGAGTTGGGCGTTATTCCTGAAGCTGTTGGTCCAGTCCCGGTGTACTGTGACAACACGGGTGCCATTGCTCAGGCAAAGGAACCAAGGTCTCATCAAAGATCCAAACACGTACTGAGGAAATACCACATCATCCGGGAGATCGTGGAAAGAGGAGACATCACTGTCGAGAGAGTGACCTCTGTAGACAATATCGCTGATCCACTTACTAAGCCCTTGCCAGGACCATTATTTGACAAACATCGCGAAGCAATGGGACTACGTAGTATGACTAGTTGGCTTTAGGGCAAGTGGGAGATTGAAAGAGTGGGTGCCCGGTGAGCCAACTTGTGGCTAAGGGCTTTTATGACTCTATGTATAAACAATCTTTTGTTTAATATAATTTACACTTTTATAATGGCATTTACTTTATCTTTTATCATATTATTATGTTGTGACATACTATAAGATGTTTAGATGAAGATCTTGAATATACTATAGTGTATGTAAGATGTGGTAGCACATGGGGATGGCTATCATGAAACACATCTTATAGTCACTGTATATTCTAAACAGTTCCTAGTCGATTGAGCCGTCCGTTAATAAGGATAAGGATCGCTCGAGATTGAGACTAGCATTTGCGATGCCGAGTACCACGTTTCATTGTTATGGAACATAGAGATGTTCAAAGCATGCAAATGGATATTCATATGATGAATGATCCAACTACCCTATCTGGACTTTCCAAGTGGTTATCACTTATCGAGTGGATAAAGTCCGCGGTTTTGGTTGTACACCATTAGTCCTTACTACTTGAAACATCATTGAGACTCTATATGCTATTACTGTACTTTGACTCGTTTACCGACTCTATTGGGGTCATCAGGTGTCGGGATTGGGTACAGTTACGACACATATAGGAGTCGATGCTTTGTTGTCAAGGATTCACCACATACTTGCGAGTGTGGATATCCTATGCAATCTGAGGAGATATTAGTGTGACGAATCTCTGGCCAGAGTACATGATGTGTTTTAGGTTACTTGGTTTCCTAGGAGCACATGCGATGTCACAATTTGATCTTCAAGATGCATTGCATAGTTATGGAATCTCGAACGACTCTCGATTTACCAATGGTTGTTGATTCGATTGGGATATATGGATGAAGGGACCGTACTGTATGCTAACCAAAATCTATTGGTTCTTGCAGACACTATCAGTGATACCTAGGGAATCATGGGGCGATGTTGCTAGGCGCTCTTACCATGATTCGATGGGCAAGTCGGAAATTGTTGTTCCAAGTCACAAGGAGTTGTGAGCCCACGGCTAGCTGTATCCCTGAACCATTGAGGGTCACACAAGTAATGGATTTCTAATCCCCGTTGAGATAATTAAATTTAAAGAGTTAAATTTAGTGAATAAAGAAGTGGGACTTCTTATTTAAGAGTAGAGGGAGTAAGATTTCCTAAAATGACATAGTGATGGACATTTTTGGAAATCACTGAATTCGGATTCAGAAAATTTATTTTGACTTTAAAAGATGCAGAAATGGTTTCTGTGCACATTGGTGAAATTGGTTTATCAATCTGAGTCACGATGAATTTTATATTAATTTCTGAACATGCGGGCTTTGCTTGTCAGGCTTGAACTTATGACTAATGGGCCCTAAGCTGTTAGCAACCCACATTATAAATAAGTTATTGCAGTGCAAAAATTACACAACACAGGTCATAATTTCAAAAAACTAGAGAGCTCTCTCTTAGGGTTTTCGGCCGACCCCTCCCCCTCTCTCACAGTGTTCGAAAATTCAGTCTGTGAATTTTTGAATTTGCAGACTGATTTAACAGATCATATCTGTTCTATCTCATCGTAGAAACTTCTGATAGACTTTCTAGTGCAGTCTATCAGAGGGATTAAATTTCTGTTCGTGGACCTGATTGAAGAATTGTTCGTTCATCAGTTCCTGGGATATACAACAAGAGCAGATTAATCTGTTGGTGTCCATAATCTCGCTTCAAGATTTTAAGGTAAAATTTATATTGTTTAAATTTTATGTTATCAATTTTAATCGTAGGAATTTGATACCCATATGGAATCATTCCATATAAAATTTTAAAACTTCCGCTGCACCGGGTATCACTTTCTTTTTCGATCCGGAGAACGACCATGTTCCAACAAAAAAGAATGATAAAATAAAATATGAAAAAAAAATTGAGCGGAAAAAGGTTGAAAAAAAGATATATATAGCCCAAAAAAGTGAGTTGAGAGATGTTACGAATTCTCAAATTCCACTTGTGTTGATGATTTATAAGGAGATACTCCTTAACACAAGTGATATAGCCGGAGATCTTCCAAGCGTTGTTCTTTCTCTATTGCAGGAATTCGATGACTTATTTCCGGAGGAGCTACCTCAAGGATTACCACCTTTGAGAGGAATTGAACACCAAATTGATTTGGTACCCGGGAGTGCATTGCCGAATCGTCCAGCTTATAGGAGCAATCCGAAGGAAACTAAGGAGTTGCTACGGTAGGTAGGTGAACTTTTAGATAAAGGTTTTGTGCATGATTCGATGTCACCATGTGCTATACCTGTATTGTTAGTACCTAAAAAGGATGGATCTTGGCGTATGTGTGTTGATTGTAGAGCTATAAATAACATTACCATTAAGTATAGGCATCCTATTCCTAGACTTGATGATATGTTAGATGAATTGCATGGTGCTTGTGTGTTTAGAAAAATTGATCTTAAAAGTGGTTATCATCAAATTAGGATGAGAGAAGGAGATGAGTGGAAAACTGCATTTAAAACAAAATATGGGTTGTATGAATGGATGGTTATGCCTTTTGGTTTGACTAATGCACCTAGTACTTTCATGCGAATGAATCATGTTTTGCGTGCATATATTGGGAAGTTTGTGGTTGTCTATTTTGATGATATATTGGTATATAGCAAAAACTTAGATGATCATGTGGAACACTTGAGAGTTGTTTTAATCACATTGCGTGCTGAACATTTCTATGTTAACCTGAAGAAATGTGTGTTTTGTACAAACAAACTCGTGTTTCTTTGTTTTGTTGTGAGTGCACAAGGTGTGAGGGTTGATGAAGAGAAGGTAAGTGTCATTCGAGATTGGCCGACACCTACATCGATCGGTCAAGTTCGGGGTTTTCATGGGCTTGCGAGTTTTTACAGGAGGTTCGTGAAGGACTTTAGCACATTGGCGGCGCCTATGACTGCGGTCATAAAGAAAAACGTTCCATTCCATTGGGGCGAGGAGCAAGAGAAGTCTCTTAATATCATTAAGCAAAAGTTGATTAATGCTCCTTTACTTGTTTTACCTGATTTTACTAATACGTTTGAAATTGAATGTGATGCATCAGGTGTAGGTATTGGAGGCGTGTTGATGCAAGGGAGAAAGACAGTGGCGTACTTCAGCAAGAAGTTGAGTGGAGCGTCTTTGAATTATCCTACCTACGACAAGGAGTTCTATGCATTGGTGAGGGTACTTGAGACATGACAGCATTACTTGAGGCCAAAAGAGTTCGTGATTAATACGGATCATGAGTCTTTAAAGCATCTCAAGGGATAGCAAAAGTTGAATAAAAGACATGCCAAATGGGTAGCGTTCGTAGAAACTTTTTCTTATGTAATCAAGTACAAGCAAGGTAAGGAGAATGTGGTGGCGGATGCATTGTCACGAAGGTACGTGCTCTTAACTACTTTAGATTCTAAATTTTTGGGGTTTGAGCATGTGAAAGCGTTGTATGTGAGTGATGTTGATTTTGGTGAGATTTATGCGTCATGTATGCATGGTCCAAAGGATAATTTTTACTTGCATGATGACTATTTGTTTAATGGGGCATTTTGGGGAATCGCATAGTGGTGGTTTAATGGGGCATTTTGGTGTGGCTAAGACATATAAAATTTTGCATGAACATTTTTATTGGCCACATATGAAGCATGATGTTGAGATAATGGGTGAGAGGTGTGTGAATTGTAAGAAAGAAAAGTCTAGATCACAACCACATGGGTTATATACTCCCCTTCCAGTACCTAAAGAACCATGGGTAGACATTTCTATGGATTTTGTTCTTGGGTTACCGAGGTCTAAGAAGGGGAGGGATTCTATTTATGTTGTGGTTGATAGGTTTTCAAAAATGGCACATTTTATTGCATGTCATAAATCAGATTATGCTTCGCATGTTGCAGATTTTTTCTTTAATGAGATTGTGAGGTTGCATGGCATGCCTAGAAGTATAGTTTCTGATCGGGATACTCGATTTTTGTGTTACTTTTGGAAAATATTGTGGCGTAAACTTGGAACTAAGTTATTGTTTTCTACTAGTTGTCATCCACAAACTGATGGACAAACTGAGGTAGTTAATAGAACTTTAGGGACATTGTTGCGCTCTATCATTAAAAAGAACTTGAAAAATTGGGAGGATTGTTTGCCATTTATTGAATTTGCTTATAATCGTAGTGTGCATTCTACTACAAGTTATTCATCTTTTGAAATTGTGTATGGATTTAACCCTTTGACTCCGTTGGATTTGATGTCATTACCTATGAGTGAAAGGGTTAACATGGATAGCAAGAAGAAAGCCGAGTTTGTGAAGACTTTGCATGAGAAAGTACGTGTGAATATCGAAAAAAATAATTTTCAGTATACTAAGCAAGCGAACAAGGGAAGGAATAAGATTGAATTTGAACCCGATGATTGGGTTTGGTTTCATCTGAGGAAGGAGCATTCTCCGGAGAAGAGGCGTTCAAAGTTGTTACCTCGAGGGGATGGTCCTTTTCAAGTCGTGGAGCGAGTCAACGACAATGCCTACAAACTAGATTTGCCAGGTGAGTATAACGTGAGTACTACATTTAATGTTTCTGACTTATCTTTGTTTGATGTAGGAGAAGAACGAGATTTGAGTACAAATCCCTTTCAAGAAGGGGAGGATGATGCGATCATGGATAGCTCACGTGTGGACCGAGTGGCAAGGGGAGTTCGAGATCCATTGGAGTTGCCACGAGGACCAATCACGAGGAGTCAAGCTAACAAATTCAAGAAGGCACTTCAAATGTTGATGTTAAATTATCAAGATGGAGTTGGAGCACTTGAAGATCAATTTGGAAGTTGTCTATGTGTTCTTGAAGTGTTGGGAGTCAAAAACAGTGAAGAAAATAGCATTAAGGCAGAACAGGTCTCGCTCGAGCGCAACCAAGTCTCGCTCGAGCGAGCGCATTGAAAGTTTTCAGGCAGAGTGTTTCTCGCTCGAGCGAGCATCCACATCCGCTCGAGCGAGCGCAGAGGCAAGTGAGAGGCAGAGACTTCCTCGCTCGAGTGAGCATGCACCTCCACTTGAGCGAGCGAGTTTTTCCGGAAAGTTACACACACTCGGAGTGTTGTGTGTGTGTTCGGGATTTTTGATATTTTGATGTTATTTTTCTATTTTTGAGAGTTTTAATTATACTAGAAAACTTTCTAGATGATATCTTTGATATCTTTAGGTTATATTTTGCATTATCTTTTATTTTTGATTGTAAACTATAAATACTTTTGTTTATTTCATTAATAATAATTCAGATTCAGTTTATACAAAATTTATTGAAATTCTCTCAAAAATTTTATTCAAATCATCGCTTTGCTCTTCAAATCAAACTTTTTTCAGTTTAATTACTTGGAAACATTTGTCGATTGTTTCTCACTGAATATTGCCAGATACAAGTTATCTGAAGGTTTTCTTTGGTTTTAATTGTCGTGATTTCTGTTGTTAATCGTTCCGTCGATTAAAGGTGGAAATACAAAATTCTAGCTATTTTTACTTGTTTCAAAGATTGGGCAAAAACTTTGGATTTTTTTTTATTGATTAGAGGGTGCGATTTTGTAATCGTGTTTGCTAATCATACTCATCAAGATTCATATCACATGTACCTCAAGTGAAATCCATTTACATGAACGCAAAATGACCTAATTAACACATTAGTGCAAATATCCCTCACATGTACCTCGTTCCTCCTAGTTACATCTAGCATTACACATCCCTCGGACTTCTAAAAAATGAGATATGGCTATTTGTGTATCGAGGGTGAATATTGGGATTGATAATGGGTATGAGTGATCTATATTTTGCATGCACCACCAGATTTTGCACTTGACTTACTTCAAATCCATATATTTTCCTCGATATTTAACATTGGATTTGGTTGGATTGGGATTTCAATCCCCATCTCCAAGGCCTTCCCTCACCTTACATCTTCTTCTTTTCTCCCTTATTTCAAGAAATCTCTTTTCAATGGTGTGCATATGGATTAATCTATTTTTTTATTTATAAGGGTTGAAACAATGTATAGCTTGATGAGGGTATTGCAAATTCTATTTTTGTGGGATGGATCAACTATAGTGTAAGAAAAAGAATGTGCCAAGATCATATGTGTGCTACTAGAGTGCAACAAGAAATCACAAGATTACATTTTGATTTCGCTAAACACATAACGTTGTGTGCAATGGTCAAGCAATCATAACTTCATCACTTTTGGTACAATTCACCAATTGAACTATTGTGAATAAGGATATTCACGGTGCAATCCAATGCTTCTAAATTCAACTCAAGGGCTAAAATTTTTCAAATATCCTCGATTATGTGTCATTATTCATCTTCATCATAGGCTACCATATTCTCATCCAAATTTGACACGAAATGAATGCATGATACTAAACGAAACAAATAGACTCCAAATTAATTAACCCCCCTCCCCAAAATATAACAAAGGATTTTCCCCAATGCTTCAAAGACAAACACCAACTCACAAACCATAAATAAAGACAGTGCATGGAATAATGAAACAAACTGCAGAAAAAAGAACAAACAAATAAAAACAAAACAAAAATTGAAAGGAAAACTCCCCTGGCTAACCTTCCTCCTTGTCCTCATGGTCATCGGCGGATCTTGTGGCGGAGCGTCATAATGAAAACGGAATGGTGGTGGACACAACGGTGGTGCGGTGTAGATTGATGGGTCCAAGCCCATATGTGTGGCCATGCCTCGCATCAGGGCATCCATGGAACTGAGATGGGCGCTTTTTATGGTTTGACACTCGTTTTGATATTGAGCCCAAGCTCACAACTCATCAAATTTAGTAGTGACGGAGCATTGGTGGGGTGGTGGTGGCAATGTTGCTTGCCTCAGCTGGCTAGAATCGGCGTTGCTTGTCCTCCTAGATGGGAATTCTTGATCATGTTTTCCTTTTTTCTCTTTTAGTTTGAATTATCAACCAAATTTGCAGGTTGAATCCAATCTTCATCTTCTCTAAACTCAACCCCGGCTTTAGCACACAACTCGGATATAATAGAGGGAAAGAACAATCCAACGGTCGGAGAGTAGATTGAGTGGCGTAGTTCCGAGTGTATCAATCACCCAACATTTATAGGTCGTCCCTTCTTCAGGGCATATAACAAAACTATCCTATCTGTATGAACATCACTTGTATGTGATACCGGCATCAACTTCTTAGTAAAAAACGTGTACCAAAGCGTCGGGTCCAATCACAAAAACTCTCCGAAAAATTCAAAAAAGTGTTAGGATCCTTCCAAGCCGCTCCCTCAAAACAAACCATGTCAATTATATCATTATTGTCCGGGTTTCCTTTCAGTGCTTGGTACAAGATGTCTTCCACCAGAGGGGTTTCCAAAAATTTATTCAATGTGTCCTCATCAAATGACACAATTTTTCCTTTCACATAGGATTTTCCATTTTCCCTCTCTGCCGCATTAGCGTAAAACTCTCAAACTACAGGTATCATGGAGGCCTTAGGTTGTGTGAAAAATTTAACCCAACCCCTTGCCCTTACCTCGTACGCAATACCACATTTAGGCCAAGATAGCGCAATACCCCCCTCAGCAATAGGATTCCTATGGAGTTTAGCATGATCGTACCTTTTTTTAGCTCCCAAAGAAACAAATTTTCCGGCGATAATGGATGAAGAAGATGAAGCTTGGGCGGTAACCTTGGCTCTCTTGGGCGGCATGGCTCTTGAGTTGGTGGCCTAGAGTGCTTGCCTATGAATTGAAGGAGAAATTGAGGAGAGAAACTGAATTTGAGAGGGTTTGGTGGAGGGTTTCGAAAAAGGGGGAGAAAGAAGTGGGAAGGGAAGAAAAGGGGATCTGTTTTTTTAAATAAAAACGCAGATCCCGTCGCACTGGGGCGCAAAAGGTTGTACGCTCCAATACGACTTTGCAAAACAAAAAAAATTTAAGGCAGTGCGCATCGCGCTCGAGCGGGTGGAATTGTCCGCTCTAGCTTAAAAAAACAAAAACAAAAAAAAAACAAAAAAGAGAAGGGTAAGGAATTAGTTCTTAATTTATAGTCTAAAACTCGACTGTGATCCTTTAATTATTATTCCCAGTCAGTGAAGGTGGTGGTGTTAATCATCGGATTCACTTCACCACCCACGTAGTGCTTTAACCATTGGACGTTGATTGTGAAAAACTCATCCTTGGAATCCTTCAAAACGACTGCACTTGAAGGGTATACCTTGGCGATCACAAAGGGTCTAGACCATCTGGACTTTAACTTTCCGGGAAATAGTCTCAGGCGCGAATTGAATAGGAGGACTGCATCACCTTCCTTGAATTCTATATGTTGTATACTTCTGTCATGAATTCTCTTTGTTCGCTCTTTATACGATAGATCCATATCATAGGCTTGATCATGAAATTCTTCTAACTGATTCAACTCCAGCAACCTTTTCTCTCCTGCAGAAACAAATTCAAAGTTATGCGCTTTTATTGCCCAATACGCTTTATGCTCTAACTCAACTGGTAAACGACACGTCTTAACAAATAACAACTTATAAGGTGTAATGCCTATAGGTGTTTTAAAGTTGTCCGATATGCCCACAGAGTATCATCCAAACGAATTGCCCAATATTTTCTATTTGTACTTACTGTTTTCTCTAAAATTATCTTGATTTCTCTATTGGACACTTCCACTCGACCACTTTTTTGGGGATGGTAAGGGGTGGAAACTTTGTGCGTGACACCATATTTATTCAAAAGTTTTTCAAATAGCTTATTGCAAAAGTGGGTGCCACCATCACTAATGATTGTACGGAGTGTACCGAATCGGTTAAAAATATATTTTTCTTCAAAAATTTTGTTACCACCCGTGCATCGTTAGTTACACAAGCTCCGCCTCAACCCATTTCAAAACATAATCGACTACGACCAATATGTATTTTTTTTAAAGGAATTTGGAAATGGTCCCATAAAGTCGATTCCCCAAATATCAAATATCTCACACTCAATAATATTATTCAACGTAATTTCATTTTGGTTAGAGATATTGCTTGTACACTGACGCCTATCACAAGCAACAAAAAATGTGTGTGCATCCTTAAAAAGACTAGGACAATAAAAACCGCTTTCGAGTACCTTTGCTGCCGTTTTGATTGGCCCAAATTAGCCTCCTACCTCATGATCATGGCAAAAACACATAATACTTCTCATCTCCACTTCCGCCACGCATCTCCGTATCATAGAATCAGCAAAACTTTTGAACAGAAATGGATCTTCTAAAAAGTAATGCTTCACATATAATAAAAACTTTTTCTTTTGGTGAAAAGAGAGATTAGGTGGGAGTGTGCTAGTGACAAATTAATTAGCATAATTTTCATGCCAGGGGGAATTTTCTACCACAAACAATTGTTCATGTGGGAACTAGTCATCAATCTCATTAGTCAAGTTTTGTGGACTATCCTGAATGCACTCTAATCTAGAGAAATGATCGGCCACTACATTCTCCACTCTTTTCTTATCCCTTATCTCTATGTCAAACTATTGTAAAACCAAAATCCACTGAATCAATCTCGATTTGGCATCTTTTTTATCAAGTAAATATCTTAGTGCCGAGTGATCGGTGTACACAATTACTTTAGACAAAACAAGGTATGAATGGAATTTATCAAAAGCAAAGACTATGGCTAGCAATACTTTTGCTGTAGTAGAATAATTCAACTGAGCCTCATTAAAAGTTTGCTAGCATAGTAAATAGTATGAAATACCTTGCGTATCCGTTGTCTCAAAAACACCTTTTTCATGTTTTTCTGCGCTGGATCGGCACCTAGGCGCTTAATAGCAGCACCTAAGGTCTTCCTCTTCCTGTCCATCAGTGCCTATGCACTTAAAAATGGAGCCTAGGTGCCTTTCTTGCGAACCATCAGAGCCTAGGCGCTACAATCATGCCCCCATGTGCAGAATTCTTGTAAAATTTTTTTATTGAGTTCTAGCTGTTGAATCGAGCTGAAATTTCGACAATATATTTATAACATCTTAAAATAATTATGAACGGTGGAGATCGTATTATGATCTCTCTAGACTTTTCAATAATTTTTGGACACTTGCTACTTTCTCACCTTGAAGAAGATCTCTGCATTGTTAGTATACCTCATAGTGGCGCCTCTTTTCGTGTGTAGGCTCTTCCTTGGTGGTTTCAAAATCATGTGTTAATTATTTTTTAACCTTCTTAGTGTCTCAACACCTCTCTTTTCATGCAATTCATATATCTTGTCTACTTTATGCATATCACAAAAACAACAGTGAAATGCACATAATACCTTTTGATTCATCACAAAAACCAAGTTAAATCATTTAAAAATTAAGTTCATAAATTTCATTTATCAAATACCCCCAAACTTAAACTTTTTCTAGTCTCGAGCAAAACAAACCATGCAGAGAAAAAAATAAATCAAATGAAGGCATTATATTTTGTAATACAATTGGCCTCCAAATTTTATATTCCATAATTCAATACACATGTCGGCTAATTTCATCAAGAGTTCTCGTGTGTGTGTGTGTGTGTGTGTGTGATTTGTCAATCTCATCTACCCACCTAACTTTCGATAAAATTATGCAATCAGTAAGCTTCATAAATTCATTATCTCCGCCTTCAAGTTTCGAAATGTAATCAACCAAGTTCAATCTTTATAAGCACAGATCAAAAGGAATTTTTCGATTATCATCGGTTCAATAAATGTAGGAAGGAAAGCATGTATCCAATAATATATCAAGAATAATCAAAGAACCAGGATTACAGCAAAGGGATTTGATTAAATTGTCTTTTTATACTTCAGAGGGGAAAGTACGAGTAGCAAAAAATATTATTATTTGTACTGCCAGATTTTGATCTTGGCTTCCTTCTTCTCCATATATTCTCCTTCTTTAACCTTGTATTTGGGTTAGAATTTCAATCCTTTTTTTTTCAAGATTTTCCCTCAACTTACTATCTCCACGATTACACATTTTTCTTTGCAATTTTTTAGCTATTAAATTTTATTTGTACTTCCATGAATATAGAGTGGCTAAAAAGGCTCAATTGATTCAAAAAAAATGGTTAAGTCACTTCTATGTTTACAAAAATCTACCTCAGGTTAAAAAAAATTAATAAGAATTAAGAATTAAGTCATCTAATCCCCATCACAAATCCACATAATTGTTCTCTAATTTTCAAGAGTATCGAAAATCATGAAAATAGTGCATATGAGTGAGAACTCAGAGATTAAATATAGCTAAAACTAACTTTTTGATATCTTTTTGCACAACAATTATTTTCATCATCATAGGCCCAAACAATTACATAATCATGCCTTTGACTCACCAAAACTCAAAAAACTCAAGTATATACAAACTCAACTTTTGAATTTTTTAATACACTTTTTCACACACCCTAAACTTAAATACGTGCATTGTCCCCAATGTAGAATAAACCAATAAAAAAATAGAGGAATTCACATACCTGTGGCGACGACCATCAGTGATCATCGTCCTTTTCATCGTCTTTTGCAACACATCGGGGTATAGTAGGGGTAAAACCCCCAAACTTCATCTCGACACATCCTAAAACAATTTTGGAAAAGGACAAAAATTTAAGACGCAAACACATAAAAATCAAATAAATAAATAAAACTAGAATATCTTGGGTTGCCTTCCAAGCAGCGCTTAGTTTATAGTCCTTAGCCCGACTATGTCTGCACTTTCAAATCAATAAGATCTTTGCATAAACTGCAGACATAGAGAAAACAAAATAAATTAATCCAAAAAATAATAATAAATAAATAGACAATAAAAAAACAAAATCAAAATCAAGATCACTTGGTAATAGTATTACTGTAAAATAAATTAAATCAATCCCCGAAAACGGCGCCAAAAACTTGTTGCGTGTTTTTCTTGCTCGCAAGCGCACAATGTCAAGTTTTAATATATAATGTAACGCCCCGAAATTATCTTATAGAGATTAATATTAATATTCAAAGATTATGAAATTCGAGGGTGGAAGTGATATTTGTTCAGGGATGGTTTTGCAATTTTTGAAGAATTCAGGGACCAAGTGCAAAAAGTGGATTTTTATATATTACACTTTGTCTTAAAAGTGTTTGAATAGTATTCTTCATCTTCTTTCTTCTCCTTCCTTAGTCGTTTCCCTCCATTAATGTTTTTCCAAGATTTTCAAGCTCCGTTAATTCACGATCCGTCCGATAGAATTTTAATCCGAAGGTATATTCGCGATCACAGCTACGAGAGCTCTGTTTTACCGTAAGTTTTATTTCGATCCAGAATGTTTCGATTTTGAGGTGTTGTCATAAATTGATTTTGTTTCGATATGTTGTTCTTAAGATATCGTTTATTTCAAGTCGGATCGGAAAAAGAGCGACGTTTGGATTTGTTATGATTTTTGAAGCATCTATTAAAAAATGGGGGTTTGGGATTTTGTTGATATTGTGTTGATTTTGATTTTTTGTTGAAGATATGAGGTAGATAGGACTGATATGTTGAGTTTGTTGAATTTCGATTGGCCGTTTATTAGCCGTTATGCCGCCGGTTTGAGAATTAGGGAGTTTTTGGGGAAAATGGTTTGAGTTGTTATTGAATTGAATGGATTGATTGATATTGAGTTCTTTTAATTCTCCGTACAGATCTATTTGAAGACGGTTGGAACTTGGAATTGTCAGAATTCGAATCGTTGAAGAGTTGGTCGATGATTGGTAATGATTCTACATCGAAGTTTTGGTTTGAGTTTGATAGGGTTTTTGATTGAATCTTTTGTCATTATTACCTAGAGTTGAAGCCCGGTGTGGAGCACCTCAAATAAAAAATAAGGTAAAATTAGACATCAAACTAAAAAGAGGTCGAATACTCGAATCCGAACAGAATTTTGAGTTCCCTGAAATCACATACTTTCATGTTATTTGAATTATTTGACTTATCCTTTAATGTATTACGATTTTCATATGCATTTGTCTTAAGCCGAATTATTTTATTTCTTTTCGAATTAGACGATTTGGGGACTATAATTGAGTGCATGGGTTATTGACGTCTCCCAAAGTCTGAATACTCCTTATAGTTGCTCCAAAATCTAGAGTATTTAGATATACCTCATCCACCTCGATCGGATGAGTCGGTGAGTTTTTGTTATATCCTATCCGCGGGATCCCAACAGAAAAACCGAATTCTCTTACGATTATCCGATTAAGATAATCCCGAATTTTAAAGACATGCATTTCATTATATTTCATCTTTGGAATATGTTGTTGATATATCATGATAATGATATGTTTTTGATATTGCATGTTATATCTCTTTTACTGGGAATATTATTCTCACCAGATTTATCCGGCTGTTGTCTTGTTTTTGTATGTGTGCTTGGCAACAGGTGGGGCAGGTTCGAGTCAGAGGCAGCATGGCTAGATCGGGTTGTGATGGATAGAAGTAAGGACTTGGTTTTAGATGTCAAAGTTGTATTCGAACAAGATTTGTATTACGTTGTATAACTAGTTAGAACTGATGCATGTTCTACTTTCTGAATGTCTGAATAACTCTAGACTCTTTATGTATTATATGATACTAGAATGATGTTTTAAATACATGTTTGAATTGTTATTTTATATTGGATTATGGAATTTCAAATCTGATATCCTTTTTATTTTGCTGGTGTAACAAGGCACGGACCCCATGCCACATCCGTGCTAGGGTTCGTGTGCCCTCTGCCCGAGATTTATATTTGGTGTTTGACATGCACGGACCCCGTGCCACCTCCGTGTGAGGGTCCGTGTGATGTTACTGTTGAGGCATAGAGTTGATTTTTTGTGCATTTTGTGCACGGACCCGGGCACGGAGGTGTGCACGGGATCCGTGTACTTGCAGCTATTGAGTATCGGCTACAGATTAATGCACGGACCCGTGCACGGGGTCCGGGCATGATTTTAAAAAAAATTCATTACTTTTTCTGCCTCAACATTTGTGATTATTCGATCGATTTATTTATTGAAAGAAACGGTGTACGTGGTTGTTATGTAAAATAAGGTAGTGTTGTCGTTTGTGTTGTAACACCACAGACAACACAGTGCAGCGGAAATTTAAAGCATAAATAAAAACACAAGTTAATAATTTTGCACAAGTATAAAACTCGTGCGGGTGCCTTAGGGCTAAATATCACTAGTAAACGTAAGAATAGTCTTACAAAGTAATCTTAGTGATTTTACGAAATGTCATTAATTCCTAAATTTCTCAACGAGTTGCGAAATCAAACTTGCATCCTAAAATACAATAAGAGTATAAAAGAAATTGGATGCAACTCCCATAGCCTAAATTCAAGAGACAGAAAATATCTTCAACAACACAGTTCCCACAGTGTTGTCTCTGAACTCTTCAACACGAACGGCGACACGGGGACATGCAACAACGATGGTTGCAAACCTTGCATCAGAATTCTTCAAGATCTTCCTTGAATTCTTCAGAGTATGCGCAGAGTATTTTTCGTCTGAAGCTCTTTTCTTTGTGCGTGAAAATCTTCTTTTATAGATAAGCATCTAAGTCTTGAAGATTTCCTTAGATAGAGTCCTACATGAATAAGGAAACAAACTTTAGTAGGAAATAAACTCTATCAAATCTTATAAATCAAATCTAGATAATATCGGTTTATATTATATCAACTAATCACCTTATCAAGACATGATTCAAACTTGACAAATATATAACTTAACATAATCGTGATATACACAATATATTTACCAAATATCCTAACTTGTCTAGAAAGCAAAATATTTAATATTCAATTTATTAAGGACCAAAAATATCAAGGAATAAAATTCATTTCAATCTCCCCCTTTTTGCTTTCTGGACAAAACATTGCACAAGTGTGAAATAATCATAAACTCCCCCTGAGTTTAAAAATTCTTCTCCCCCTGAATTTTAAGTCTCCCCCTGAAGTGTTATCCCTCGTGTCGTAACACGCTGGATAACATAGACAATAACACATGGAATTCTATAATTCATATATTTAGAGCATAAGTGGGGTAGAAGATGTTAGTCTAGTTAAAGCATATAAGAGCATTTGAGGCACATAACTAGAACAACCAAAAAACACTTATATTGAAATCAAAATTAACAATAATTAAAGATGAGAGAAGAAGCAAATTATAAATGTGATCACTATCGGATCCCTCTTGATAAGTAGCTTCATCCTCATCATCTCTAGTCCCAGATGGACCAGCTTCAGCTTGTGCACTATCTCCCCCTGTTTGGCCAGAAATGCCAAGATGTTTCCGACAATCAGCCAAGACCATGCTGTAGAAGGCAATATCTTCCTGTGCTTGAGCAATTTTCTCTTCAGCACGAGTCATCAGCAGCTGAATAGTGGCAATGGTGAATTCCGGGGAGGTAGGAGTATGCACAGTTTCTTCAGTGTTGTCTCCCATGTTGGCAACATCGGGGGCAACACCAGCAATGTCAGCAGCAGGAGTAGGAGTGGCAGTCCAGGGTAAATCCAGTACACGATTTCCCTTTAGAAGTCCAGCTGCTAACTTTAAAATCTCAGGTTGATCAGTGAGATCTTCTGTAATATTGCGGATGAAAGCCTGAGATTCCAATATGTCGTAGATCAAAGAGGGAAATGGGAGCTTTGTAGACTTGAGTCCTCCATCAGCAAATTGGAGCACAGTCTTGAATACCATCTTCCCAAAATTAAAAGGACTCCCAGTCCCAATGGCATATAAAATGACCGCCTACGGTCTGGTGTTAACTGTTGAATTGGATGAAGGAGTCCAATTCCTGACAGCTATCTTATGCAGCACAGAATAAAAGGAGGTGAGCTTAGCTGCAGAAAAGTGATCAGAGAACTTTTTGACCATACCACCAGTGAGAACAGTAATCACTTCGTTGATCTCTGGAGGATTGCCTTCATCAATGTCTGGGGTGGAATAAAAAGAGTTGTTCACGGCTGGAGTGAACTCGAACAGCCTACCCCGAAGGTACACCAATCCATACTTTGCAGATTTTGGATCTTCAATGCTTGCAGTCACGTTGGCGTAGAACTCCAGAATCACCCTCTTACAGTAGGGTATCACAACAACAACAGTAGAATATAGCTGTCGAAGCTTCAAAAAATCAATTAAATTGTACCTATCATAGGAGCGAACATCTATGTTCCTCTCATCCAGAAGACCTCTATGAATGAAGAGAGGCCAGACAGCAGCAACATCACCAGAATAAAACATGAGGGAATGAGCAGCATCCAGGTCATAGTCCTCATCAACAGTGTTGTCCGTGGTGTTGACGACACCAACAGCAACACTGGTAGCAGGAGCAGAAACTTCCTCAGTCTCTAAAGCTTCTTCATCAGCATCCATGCTGGGAATATCTTCAGAGTCTTCTTCTTCTCCAATATCAGCACTCTTATCAGAAGAGTCAGCAGCAGAATCAGTAGAGGAATAAGAGGAGGAAGAATCATTAGCTTGATGGGCTTTATTTGCAGCAAACTCCTCCATCATCTCAGCATCAGGCTCATCATCGGAGAGATGAGCAGTGGGAGGAACAGATAAAGAAGTCTTGACTTGCTTAAGGCTTTCCAAAATTTGTGCCAAGGTTGCACCTTCATTGGAAATAACAAGTTCTGGAGGTACAGTAGCTGTGGGAGAGTCCTTAGGAGGATCAGCATCACCAGAGATGCTTGAATCATCACTCTCCGATGCAGACTCAACAATAGGAGCGGAGACAGAGGCAGCAGCAGAACCAGAGGGTTTCTTCCTTGCCACAAATTCGAAGTTGGCATCATCAGAATCGTCACCAGAGCTGTGATCTTCTTCAGCCATGGAGATGCGAGGACCCTTGTAAAACCTTTTAGACTGGGTGAAATCAGGGTTGTAACCTGCCTGCCTTTTTGATCGGCATGCCATCGGTGGAGGAGGATTAACCCTATTCAAGATGGAGAAATCAGGAGGATTCTCCAAATCAATCGCATTCCCAGGTTCTCCAGGCATGAGAACAGCGAGAGGAACGGGTTCCATGGGAACTGGAACAATCGGCAGAGAAGACACCGTGGATGGAATTTCCGGTGTTGTAACACCAGCAGCAACATCGGGTTCTTTATGACCCATCTCGCTTCGGATGTCTTGTGGATCAAAGCCTGCCATTGAAGATTAAATTGAAAGTGAGAGAAGGGTAGGGTTAGCAGAAAACTTAATCGGGAACAAGGAATTTTGAGAAGATGATAAAGCCCGATAATCACGAAAAATCATATATATAGAACTCTTATTACAAACGGTAAAAAAATCCTAACAAACCCATAATTACCCTGATCCCTGATCTCCCTCATGTTCCAACGGTAACTTTCCTAACGGACACGAATTAAAAACCGAGATTTAAAGAGATAAAATCCCATAAATAAGGAAATAATCCGAGATAAATATTTCAGCCCAAATCTTCCAGTATTACCTCCACATCAGCGTAACTCCACTGAACCAAAAATCAATCACAAAAATTCAATTTTTAGTAAATAGGGTAAATCATCAAAATTCGTCTATTTAGAACCTTACCCAAAAACAGAACCCTATTAGCAAAAATGCATATGCATGACCTATTTTATGCCTAAACAGAGTGTAACAAAAAATAAAAATGCAATCACAAGCGAAACAATATGTTGACAAGTGTAGTGTTGCGTCTCGTGTTGCCAACATCATCAACAACACAAAAGTTTTTCAAAAGAATTTGAATTTTGCACACTTGATTACCCTTAACAGACACAATTTCAGAAGTGGTAGCTTTCACACTAATCGAACGGTCTTCATTGGACTCAACTAGGTAGCTTTTTCCATTTTCTTCCGATTTGACAAAGTTTGTTTTTATGACATTGGTCACCAAACTTCATAAAAGATTTTAACACTGAAAGTGCGAGACCACCTTTCACATGGAACAAGAACATGAATACACGTACATTCCTCAAGTACTCGGTGGTTTGATCTGAGTTCTAAGCCAAAAATGGTCAGTGTGCCAAAAATATTTTTGCAGAAAAACTTGGCATCAATTGAATCACTGTAACAGAAATTCATGCACTACACAAAACAAAATGAGTGCAGAATGCCTAAAATCCTAAAAATGCATGACAAAAAAAACAACAGTGTTGTCGGTAGTGTGGTAACACCGCAGACAACACGTGCAAAGGATTATAATGCACACATGCTGAGAGACCTCCGAAGAGTTGAAAATCTCTCATGATCTAATGCTTTAGTAAAGATGTCTGCCAATTGGTTATTGGTTTCAACAAACTCCATTCGAATCATACCTTTTTCTACCAAATCTCGAATAAAGTGATGAAGAATGCCAATGTTTTTTGTGCGTGAGTGTTGAACTGGATTCTTTGATATATCAATAGCACTCGAATTATCACAATAAACAATGGGGGGTTCACTCTTAAAACCATAGTCTTCAATCATTTGGTTCATCCAAAGAAGTTGTGAACAACAACTTCCGGCTGCCACATATTCAGATTCAGCAGTCGAAAGTGATACACAATTTTGCTTATGACTATACCATGAAACCAAATTATTGCCAAGGTAAAAACACCCACCCGTAGTGCTCTTTCTATCATTCACATCACCAGCCCAGTCAGCATCACTAAAACCTAAAAGGTTAGTGTTGGTTTCCCTCGTATACCACAATCCCAAATCCAATGTACCCGAAACATATTTCAAAATTCTCATAACAACTTTTAAATGGATAACCTTTGGATCAGATTGGTACCTAGCACATAAACACACACTGAACATGATATCAGGACGACTAGCAGTCAAATACAAAAGACTCCCTATCATGCTGTGATACATGGTGTTGTCAACACCAGCCGCAACACTGTCTTTTCCTAATTTTTTACTTGAGCCCATAGGAGTTTTCATGTTCTTAACATTCTCTTTGCAAAAAATTTTTACCAAATTTTTTGCATACTTACTTTGGCAAAGAAAAATCCCATCATTTGTTTGCTTAACTTGCAATCCAAGGAAAAAGGTTAACTCTCCTACCATGCTCATTTCAAAAGTAGAAGACATGCATTCAAAAAAACTATCAACATGCTTTTGAGACGAAGCACCAAAGATAATTTCATCCACATAGACTTGACAAATAAGAATTTCACCTTTGGCCTTTTGAATAAAAATGGTTTTGTCAACCTCACCTCGTTTGAAGACAATTTCGAGTAAATACTCGGTCAACCTACCATACCATGCTCATGGAGCTTGCTTCAAACCATAGAGTTCCTTCTTCAACTTGTAAACATGATCCAAGTGATGTGGATCCTCAAAGCCTTTGGGTTGCTTCACATACACTTCCTCATTCAAAATACCATTCAAAAATGCACTCTTTACATCCATTTGATAAAGTTTTATACCCATATGACATGCAATTGCTAGCAATAGTCGGACAGACTCAATGCGGGCAACAGGAGCGAAGGTCTCATCAAAATCAACCCCCTCAACCTGAGTATACCCTTGAGCAACCAACCTTGCTTTGTTCCTTATGATGTTTCCTGATTCATCGGTTTTATTTTTGAAAATCCATTTTGTACCAATGACATTACCATGATCAGGTGGTGGAACTAAAAACCAAACATCATTTTGGACAAATTGCTCAAGTTCTTCATGCATGGCATTTACCCAAAATTCATCATTCAAAGCATCATTGACATTCTTGTGTTCAATATTGGAAACAAAACAGGAAATGCATTACCTGTGAGTATACGGAACTCATGCATACTAACCCAACCATCTTGCGGTAGTCAACTTTATCCTTAGCACGGGTTTGCCTTGTTCCATGAACATCTCCAATAATCTGAGATGAAGGATGATTCTTCTGTATCTTGCTTGGAATGTCCTTTACAGTAATCATCTCAACTTTCTCATTTTCTTGCGAATTTTCCTCATTAACAGTTTCTGGAGAAACCAGTGTTGTGTTTGGTGTTGCAACATCAGGAACAACACTGTGTTCTTCGGAGGAAATTTCCAGCAAGCTTTCAGTATCATCTTCAGCAGTTTTTCCCTTGAGATCTGCACCATCATCAAAAACAACATTAATAGATTCCATCATTGTTCTGGCTCTAAGGTTATACATCCTATATGCACGACTATTAGTAGAATAACCAAGGAACAAACACTTATCACTCTTGAAATCAAATTTTGCTAGGTGATTTCTATCGTTCAAAACATAACACACACAGCCAAATATATGAAAATAATTAAGATTTGGTCTCTTTCCCATGAGGATTTCATAGGAAGTCATCGAAGATCCACTTCTCAAATGAACACGATTGGAAATATGGCATGCTGTGTTCAATGCTTCTGCCCAAAATCTTTTGGAGATATTTTTTGAGCTCATCATCACCCTAGCCATCTTCTGCAACGTTCTATTCTTCCTTTCGGCAATTCCATTCTGTTGAGGAGTTTTTGGGGCAGAGAACTCTTGTGAGATGCCCTTCTTATCACACAAAGAAGAAAACAATGAGTTCTCAAATTCCTTTCCATGATCAGTTCTGATCCTTGCTACAGTCAAAGTATGTAGGTTAGTAATCTTGGTAAACAACTTCTTAAAAACACTAAAAGTGTCTGATTTTTCTCTAAGAAATCTTACCCATGTAAAACGAGAAAAATCATCAACACATACCAAAGAATACGTTTTACCTCCATAACTTTCAACTTCCATGGGACCCATCAAATCCATGTGCAAAAGTTCAAGACACCGTATTGTCCCACAGTGTTGTAACATGGGATGCCCAACACGGGTTTGCTTACCTTTTTGTCATGCACCACAAACATATGGAACACCAGTCTTTAGATTTGGAAGACCTCTGACAGCTTCATACTTACTCAGATTCTTTAAGGTCTTGAAATTTACGTCCAAGTTTTTGGTGCCATAGACTAAACTCATCAACCTTTGAGTGTTTACATGCCAATTCTTCACCGAGTTGGTAGCAGTTATCAACTGATCTTGTACCTGTGATAACACAACGATTAGCATTATCAAAAACTTCACAAGTATTCTTATCAAACTTCACATGCAAGTCATCATCACACAGTTGACTAATTGAAATTAATTTTGCATTAAGTCCTTCAACGTGTAAAACGTTATGAAGCTTTGGAAACCCTTCTACATGGAGTGTTCCTTTGCCAACAATTCTTCCCTTTGCACCACCTCAGTAGGTCACTCTACCACCATTTTGTTCAAGGTAGTCCGTGAGGTGATCTTTCAAACCTGTCATGTGCCGAGAGCTTCCACTATCAAAATACCAATTATCTGCAGTGTTAGCTTTCAAGGAAGTATAAATAACAAAACATCTAACATCAGGCTTTTGTATCCAAACTTTCTTCATAGTGGGCCTCTTTCTGCCAGTGTTGCTCTTGGTGTTGGACAACACGAAGGGTAACACTTGCTTAGATTCCCACAAAATATAGTCATTTTTATGCTTACGACAAAAAGGCCTGATATGACCAGATTTGAGACAATAGTGACATACCAAAGGACGCTTTCATTGTTTTGGCTTAGGAACAAAAACATCCTTTTCAACAATGAGTTTCTTACCTTTCAAAGCAGTTGAAGGATGGTTTAAATAATCATTACCTTCCTTCACAAACACTGGTGTTTTGGAACATTCACCAGTTTCAAAAACACTTTCTTTAAAACCAAGTCCAAACTTATCATTCTTACCCATAGTCAAAATGGAATCAAGTTTGCTCGAACTGGAATTAAATTTATCAAGTGTAGTTTTTGCTCTTTCAAGTTCAGAATTCAGCAACCCTAATTCCAGATCTTTCTTACTCATGAGAATTTCCAGTCTAGCCACAGCAGCTTTCAATTCAGTATTCTCTTTTGTAAGAGTTGTGTTCAACTGATTCCTCTTGTTCCAATTACTGTATAACTCTTCATAGAGTTTTTGAATACCTTCCAGAGTATAATGATCAGCTACATGTTCTTCATGATTGCTGGAATTGTCAAGGTTAGAAGCAACAAAACAAACAGATTTTTGAACAGTGTTGCGTCCAGGTGTTGCAACACCGGAGCCAACACCGAGAGGATTAATCTGAAAATTTTTCTTACTCTCCAGTAAAGCAGTAAAAGATATGAGATCTGCCTGTTCAACCTTTTTGAAAGAGTGGGTGCCCGGTGAGCCAACTTGTGGCTAAGGGCTTTGATGACTCTTTGTATAAACAATCTTTTGTTTAATATAATTTACACTTTTATTAATGGCAATGACTTTATCTTTCTTCATATTGTTATATTGTGATATACTATTGTTGTTTTGATAAAGACCTTGAATATACTATAGTGTATGTTGTAAGAGTGGGTGCCCAGTGAGCCAACTGTGTGGCTATGGGCTTTGTTGACTCTTTGTATAAACAATCTTTTGTTTAATATTATTTACACTTTTATGGCAATGACTTTATATTACTTCATATTGTTATATTGTGATATACTATTGTTGTTTTGATAAAGACCTTGAATATACTATAGTGTATGTAAGATGTGGTAGAACATGGAGATGTCTATCATGAAATACATCTTATAGTCACTGTATATTCTAAAACCGTTCCTAGTCGATTGAGCCGTCCGATAATAAGGATAAGGATCGCTCGAGTTTGAGACTAGCATTTGCGATGCGGAGTACCACGTTTCATTGGTAGGGAACATGGAGATGTTCGAAGCATGCAAATGGATATTCATAGGATGAATAGTCGAACTACCCTATCCGGACTTTCCAAGTGGTTATCACTTATCGAGTGGATAAAGTCCGCGGTTTTGGTTGTACACCATTAGTCCTTACGACTTGAAACATCATGGAGACTCTATATGCTAGTACTGTGCTTTGACTCGTTTACCGACTCTGAGGGGGTCATCAGGTGTCGAGATTGGGTACAGTTACGACACATATAGGAGTCAATGCATTGTTGTCAAGGATTCACCACATACTTGCGAGTGTGGATATCCTATGCGATCTGAGGAGATATTAGTGTGACAAATCTCTGGCCAGAGTACTTGATGTGATTTAAGAAATGGTTTCTTAGTAGCACATGCGATGTCACTAATTTGATCTTCAAGATGCATTGCATAGTTATCGAATCTTGAGCGACTCTCGATATACCAATGGTTGTTGATTCGATCGGGATATATGGATGAAGGGACCGTACTGTACGCTAACCAAAATCTACTGGTTCTTGTAGGCACTATCAGTGATACCTAGGGAATCATGGGGCGATGTTGCTAGGCGCTTTACCATGATTCGTTGGGCAAGTCGGAAAGTGTTGTTCCGAGTCACAAGGAGTTGTGAGCCCACGGCTAGCTGTATCCCTGAACCATTGAGGGTCACACAGTGTAATGGAGTTTTAATCCCCGTTGAGATAGTTAAATTTAAAGAGTTAAATTTAATGAACTAAGGAGTTGGACTTCTTAAATAAGAGTAAGGGAGTAGGATTTCCTAAAATGACATAGGGATGGACATTTTTGGAAACCACTGAATTCGGATTCAGGAAAATTTATTTTGACTTTAAAACGTGCAGAAATGGTTTCTGTGCACATTGGTGAAATCGTTTCATCAATCGGAGTCACGATGAATTTTATATTAATTTCTGAACGAGCGGGCTTTGCTTGTCGGGCCCCAGCTTATGACTAATGGGCCCTAAGGTGTTAGTGGCCTGCATTATAAATAAGTTATTTCAGTACAGAAATTACACACAACAGGTCATTATTTTGAGAAGCAAAAATCGAAAACCCTAGCCTCTCAAAACGTTTTTGGCCGCCCCCTCCCTACTCTGTCAGAGAAAATTCCGGTCTGTGATTTTGAATCGCAGTAAGGAATAACGAATCAAATTCGTGTATTCTCTTCGCAGAAAACTTCTGATAGATTTTCTAGTGCAATCTATCAGAGGGATTAAACCTCTGTTCGTGGACCTGATTGAAGGCGTTCATCGGTTCCAGGGAGAGACAACAAGAGCAGAATTGTTCTGTTGGTGTCCATTAATCTCGTTGCGAGATTTGAGGTAAAATTTATTTAATTGTTATTTAAATTTTACACACACGTAATTCAATCGATGAACGGTTGATACCCATACCATGGAAACGTTCCATGAAAAATTTTTAAACTTCCGCTGCACCGGGTATCAATCGTAATTGGTCTGGGAACTCGCCAGTTTTCCAACAGTGGTATCAGAGCCAGGTTGCTCAGATCAATCGATTGAATAATCAATTGTACAAAATTTTTTGAGTCTCGGTTTATGAAACAAAATAAATATTTTTTAATAAAAAAAAAATTTTTTCGGGGCAAAACCCGGGCAGCGATTGGATCGCTGCCCGGTGGGGCAGCAATTGTTGCTGCCCCGGGCGGCGCACGGCGCCGCCCAAAGGGGGCGCAGCGCCGCCCAAGGCGGCGACTGTCGCCGCCCAGGGCGGCGCACGGCGCCGCCCAGCGCAGCGCTGGGCGCTGCGCAGGGCAGCGCTCGGCGCTGCCCAGGGGCGGCGCTCGGCGCTGCCCAGCGCAGCGCTGGGCGCTGCGCAGGGCGGCGCTCGGCGCCGCCCAGGGCAGCGCACGGCGCCGCCCAGGGGCGGCGCCAGGCGCTGCCCTAAGGGGGCAGCCGGGCTGCCCCCGGCCCGCGCCCCGGGTGCGGGCCGACCCGGGAGTGTCCCAGGTGGCCCGCGGGAAAAATTAATTTTTAATTTTTTATTAATTTTAATATTTAAAATTTTATTTTTGGTCCGGTCAAAAATTGTTTTTGATTGGTTCACGAGATTTCGGATCGAATTGTTCGAGTCCGTAAATTTTAAAATTGATTTTGGATAAATTTGAATTTTTGGAAAATTTTAATATTTTATCCGTAAATTGAATTTTGAAATCAATTATTTTGGTACAATTGATGATAAGATATGATCTTATGATATATTAGATAAAATATGATTTTATTTGTAAAATTGGATTTTATAGATAAAATATGATTTTATTTGATATGGAGATAAAATATGATTTTATATGTGAAATGTGATTTTATATATAAAATATGATTTTATCTTGTCTAAATTTGAATTGCCACAGCATGTTATCCAATAAATTAATTTTGAATTAAATGTTATTGGATAAGGATGATCGATTGCCATGACCAATTTTGTAGGTGTATGTTAGGAATTTACATTTTGTCTTTATTGTTGTTGGTTTTATTAATGGGCCTGGTTTATGGCCCGATATGAATGTCATATGTAATAAAAGTGGGCTTGGTTTATAGCCCGTTCCCACCCCCTAAAAATGTATCCCCTACTTGTCATTGTTATTTAATTGTAAATACATTAGATTTAGTGGGAGATCAAGATTTGAAGATGGTGGGTCCAGCAGACAATGAAGACTGAAGAAATGTAAATTGGAAGCATATGTAATAGGATTGCATTTGCATACTGCATATTACCTAGGATTGGACTAAGACCCGTGATTGGCAACCACGGGTCAATTAGAAATGGAATCGATCATCCTATATAATATGTGATATTATGATTGTATGCATGTTTAGACATAAATTGCGTGAATCCGGCAATGCATGCAATAAATTAAAAATGATGAGACAAATATTTTTATAAATAAAATCCCTCATTTTAAATATGATTTAAAATTTATATCAAGATAAATAAAGGAAATTTAAATATTGTTTAAATGTTCCTACCTTCCATCAACGGTCAATGTATGTGATGCTACCCGCGGATACGGTCCGGCTCATATTATTGGGGGGGCCCGTTCGTCGGAAAGCTGTACATTGGATCGACAAATGTTGTAAGTTGGGTGGAACTCCCATGGGATCGGCTCATATTATTGGGGGATCCACATGGCGACCGTCCATCACAACTTAATATTGATGGGTCATCTTGACATGTCACTTTAAACGGCGTCATATTATTGGGCCCTTATTGGACATGAGGTAAATACATGGGGGTTGCTTTGGAAGCAATTGGGCTCTACCTTTTGAGAATTATGGTTGGCTGATATTATTCGGGACCATAAGTTTGTCAATTGGACTCCATGTTCTCACTAAGGAAAAAGTTTCCCGTTTTCACTAGAGGGTGGTGAAATCGTTAAAATAGTGGGAGTGAGATTCATAAAATTAAATTCGCCTATTTTATGTCTTAGTAAATTGTTAAACAATCATTGATATATGTCTGTTTTTCCTTTTCAGTATTTCACACAATGAATTCGCGAAATCCTTTATTCTCGATCCTCGAACAAAACAAGCTGACTGGCGCCAACTATACGGAATGGTTCCGAAAGTTGAAGATTGTCTTAACTTCGGAGAAAATGCTCTACGTGTTAGAGAAAGCACCTCCGAAGGAAGCACCAGCTGACATAAGTCCGGAGGAATTGGCCAAACTTGATGCATGGTGTGACCATGACATCAAGACCAAATGCTATATGCAAGCCTCGATGTCTGATGAACTCCAGAGGCGATTTGAGGACACGGTGAATGCTGCTGACATTCACACGCAACTCAAGGAACTTTTTGGGGCTCAGTCGAGGGCTGAAAGGTTCTCTACTGTTAAGGAGTTGATGACGTGCCGCATGCGTGAAGGGACTTCGGTCCGTGATCATGGGGTACGAGTGATTTGGCTCATACAGAAGTTAGCGACCCTTGATTTGGTGTTGGAGCATGAACTCAAGGTGGACTTGCTGCTTCTATCTCTTCCTTCTTCATTTGATGGATTCGTGATAAATTTTAATATGAACAAGATAGAGGCCACCCTTGAAGAGATGGTCAATATGCTCGTTACATATGAATCCACACTTAAGAAGGATAAGCCAGCTTTCTTGGTGGGCTCCTCATCTTCTGCTAAGAAGGGGCCAAGTATGAAGGGCAAGAAACGTTCTGCCCCACCCAAGAAAGTGGAACCCGAGAAGAAGCAAAAGACAAAGGCTTCAAACGATGGAAAATCCAAGGATGTTTGCCATTACTGCAAGAAGCCGGTCATTGGAAGCGCAACTGCAAGGAGTATCTTGAGCAGTTGGGAACTGCAAAGGGTATGTTCTATATCGAAATAAACATGTCACTTAATACAACTTCTTGGGTATTGGATACCGGATGTGGTTCTCACATTTGCAATGATTTGCAGGTGATGACAAGAAGTCGCAGGCTTAGAATGGGTGAAACCCAGCTGAGGCTCGGGAATGGTTCCAGAGTTGAAGCTACGGCCATTGGAGATGTTTGTTTGATTTTGCAGAATGGTTTTAAATTATTGTTGAGAGATGTTTTATTTGTGCCAGATTTAATTAAAAACATTATTTCTATTTCTATGCTTGATAGAGATGGTTATTCTTGTAATTTTGTGAATGGGATTTGCAGTATTTACAAGAATGAATGTTTAATTGGAAATGGACAACTTGAAAACGATCTATACAATTTAAAACTAAAAGACGTTCCAGTGAATTGTATTGACAAACCGGCGACAACAAACAAAAGGAAAATCGATAGTCAAAACCCGGCAAACCTTTGGCACGCTAGACTAGGTCATATTTCCTCAAGGAGGATGAACAAGCTAGTGGGAGAGGGCATGTTTGATATGTCTGATATTAACTCTCTACCTACTTGTGAATCCTGCCTAAAAGGGAAAATGACTAAATCTCCTTTTAAGGGGAAGCCTGAACGTAGTCAAAATCTGTTGGATTTGATCCATACAGATGTTTGTGGACCATTTAGAGTTGGGACTCAATATGGCCACACCTACTTCATTACCTTTACTGACGATTATTCAAGGTATGGGTATTTATATTTAATGAAATATAAGTCTGAAGCATTTGAAAAGTTCAAAGAATTCAAGGCTGAAGTAGAAAACAAGCTAGGTAAAAGTATTAAAGCACTTCGATCGGATCGAGGTGGAGAATACTTGAGTACCGAGTTTTTGGACTATCTAAAAGAGAATGGGATTCTCTCTCAGTGGACTCCTCCTATGACACCACAGCTTAATGGTGTATCGGAGCGTCGTAATCGAACTTTGTTGGACATGGTTCGATCCATGATGAGCTTCACTGAGCTTCCACCTTCGTTTTGGGGCTATGCGCTTGAAACGGCGGTATTGTTGTTGAATAACGTCCACACTAAAGCAGTGGACAAAACACCATACGAGTTATGGAATGGCAAAGCTCCTAAGTATTCATACTTGAGGATTTGGGGATGTCCTGCTTACGTGAAGCGGACAGTGGGAGATAAGTTGGATAGTCGATCCAGCCTGTGTTATTTTGTGGGGTATCCGAAGAATTCAATCGGATATTATTTCTATTATCCTGCTGAAACAAAGGTGTTTGTTTCGCGGAATGCCACCTTCTTGGAGAAGGAGTTCTTATTGGATAAGAAAGGCGAGATGATGGAACTCGAAGAAGTTCGAGAAGAACCCGAAATACAAAATAACGATCCCACACCTCAGGAACCATTGCTGGACACGCCTGCACCTAGAAGATCCGAGAGGACTTCTAGACCTCCAGTTCGATATGGTCTTCTTCTTGAAGAGGGTCAAGATGAACCCGACATTGGATGTGATCCAAGAAGCTTCAAGGAAGCAATTTCTGATGCGGATTCGAATTTATGGCTTGAAGCTATGCAATCAGAATTGGATTCGATGCATACTAACCAAGTCTGGACTTTAGTGGATCCTCCCGATGGAATTGTTCCAATAGGGTGTAAATGGATCTACAAAAGAAAGCTTGGGCCTGATGGTAAGGTATTGACCTACAAGGCGCGATTGGTGGCGAAAGGTTATACTCAAAGGCAAGGAGTTGACTATGATGAAACCTTTTCACCAGTCGCAATGTTCAAGTCCATAAGAATCCTAATTGCCATAGCTGCATGGTATGAATATGAGATATGGCAAATGGATGTGAAGACTGCTTTTCTTAATGGAGACATTAAGGAAGAAATCTATATGAAGCAGCCTGAGGGGTACACATCCATGGGAAGCGAGCATAAGGTATGCAAGCTTCAGAGATCAATTTATGGTCTAAAACAAGCATCAAGAAGTTGGAACCAGAAATTTGATGAAACAATTAAAGACTTTGGTTTCATCAAGAACCCGGAGGAACCTTGCGTGTACAAGAAAGTAGTTAAGGATGCGGTGACATTCTTAGTACTTTATGTTGATGACATCCTACTCATTGGGAATGATGTAGGGATGTTGCAGTCAACAAAGATATGGTTATCAGGTAGATTTTCGATGAAGGATTTGGGTGAGGCATCCTACATTCTTGGGATACAGATCTATAGGGATAGATCTAAGAGAATGATAGGACTCACTCAATCAACCTACATCGATACCATATTGAAACGGTTTTCAATGGATGGGTCCAAGAGAGGACATCTACCCATGTGTCATGGAGTTTCTCTATCCAAGTCTATGTGTCCCAAGACTGATGCAGAGATAGAGAATATGACACATGTACCATATGCGTCAGCTATAGGTAGTATCATGTATGGGATGATATCTACCAGACCGGATGTAGCATTTGCTCTGAGTGTCACGAGCAGATATCAGTCTAATCCTGGTCAGATGCATTGGAAAGCCGTGAAGGACATTCTTAAGTACTTGCGAAGGACTAAGAATATGTTCATGGTTTATGGAGGACGAGAACTCAAACTGGAAGGCTATACCGACTCTAGCTTCCAAAGTGATGTGGATGACTCGAAGTCAACCTCTGGATTTGTGTTCATGCTCAATGGCGGTGCTGTCTCTTGGAAGAGTTCCAAGCAGGACACCACAGCGGATTCCACCACTGAGGCTGAATACATTGCAGCATCAGCTGCTGCTAAAGAGGCCGTTTGGATGAGGAATTTCGTCCAAGAGTTGGGCGTCATTCCTGAATTTGTTGGTCCAGTCCCGGTGTACTGCGACAACACGGGTGCCGTTGCTCAAGCAAAGGAACCAAGGTCTCATCAAAGATCCAAACACGTACTGAGGAAATACCACATAATCCGGGAGATTGTGGAAAGAGGAGACATCAGTGTCGAACGAGTGGCCTCTGCAGACAATATCGCTGATCCACTTACTAAGCCTTTGCCAGGACCATTGTTTGACAAACATCGCGAAGCAATGGGTCTACGTAGTATGACTAGTTGGCTATAGGGCAAGTGGGAGATTGTAAGAGTGGGTGCCCAGTGAGCCAACTGTGTGGCTATGGGCTTTGTTGACTCTTTGTATAAACAATCTTTTGTTTAATATTATTTACACTTTTATGGCAATGACTTTATATTACTTCATATTGTTATATTGTGATATACTATTGTTGTTTTGATAAAGACCTTGAATATACTATAGTGTATGTAAGATGTGGTAGAACATGGAGATGTCTATCATGAAATACATCTTATAGTCACTGTATATTCTAAAACCGTTCCTAGTCGATTGAGCCGTCCGATAATAAGGATAAGGATCGCTCGAGTTTGAGACTAGCATTTGCGATGCGGAGTACCACGTTTCATTGGTAGGGAACATGGAGATGTTCGAAGCATGCAAATGGATATTCATAGGATGAATAGTCGAACTACCCTATCCGGACTTTCCAAGTGGTTATCACTTATCGAGTGGATAAAGTCCGCGGTTTTGGTTGTACACCATTAGTCCTTACGACTTGAAACATCATGGAGACTCTATATGCTAGTACTGTGCTTTGACTCGTTTACCGACTCTGAGGGGGTCATCAGGTGTCGAGATTGGGTACAGTTACGACACATATAGGAGTCAATGCATTGTTGTCAAGGATTCACCACATACTTGCGAGTGTGGATATCCTATGCGATCTGAGGAGATATTAGTGTGACAAATCTCTGGCCAGAGTACTTGATGTGATTTAAGAAATGGTTTCTTAGTAGCACATGCGATGTCACTAATTTGATCTTCAAGATGCATTGCATAGTTATCGAATCTTGAGCGACTCTCGATATACCAATGGTTGTTGATTCGATCGGGATATATGGATGAAGGGACCGTACTGTACGCTAACCAAAATCTACTGGTTCTTGTAGGCACTATCAGTGATACCTAGGGAATCATGGGGCGATGTTGCTAGGCGCTTTACCATGATTCGTTGGGCAAGTCGGAAAGTGTTGTTCCGAGTCACAAGGAGTTGTGAGCCCACGGCTAGCTGTATCCCTGAACCATTGAGGGTCACACAGTGTAATGGAGTTTTAATCCCCGTTGAGATAGTTAAATTTAAAGAGTTAAATTTAATGAACTAAGGAGTTGGACTTCTTAAATAAGAGTAAGGGAGTAGGATTTCCTAAAATGACATAGGGATGGACATTTTTGGAAACCACTGAATTCGGATTCAGGAAAATTTATTTTGACTTTAAAACGTGCAGAAATGGTTTCTGTGCACATTGGTGAAATCGTTTCATCAATCGGAGTCACGATGAATTTTATATTAATTTCTGAACGAGCGGGCTTTGCTTGTCGGGCCCCAGCTTATGACTAATGGGCCCTAAGGTGTTAGTGGCCTGCATTATAAATAAGTTATTTCAGTACAGAAATTACACACAACAGGTCATTATTTTGAGAAGCAAAAATCGAAAACCCTAGCCTCTCAAAACGTTTTTGGCCGCCCCCTCCCTACTCTGTCAGAGAAAATTCCGGTCTGTGATTTTGAATCGCAGTAAGGAATAACGAATCAAATTCGTGTATTCTCTTCGCAGAAAACTTCTGATAGATTTTCTAGTGCAATCTATCAGAGGGATTAAACCTCTGTTCGTGGACCTGATTGAAGGCGTTCATCGGTTCCAGGGAGAGACAACAAGAGCAGAATTGTTCTGTTGGTGTCCATTAATCTCGTTGCGAGATTTGAGGTAAAATTTATTTAATTGTTATTTAAATTTTACACACACGTAATTCAATCGATGAACGGTTGATACCCATACCATGGAAACGTTCCATGAAAAATTTTTAAACTTCCGCTGCACCGGGTATCAATCGTAATTGGTCTGGGAACTCGCCAGTTTTCCAACATATGTAAGATGTGGTAGAACATGGGGATGTCTATCATGAAACACATCTTATAGTCACTGTATATTCTAAACTGTTCCTAGTCGATTGAGCCGTCCGATAATAAGGATAAGGATCGCTCGAGTTTGAGACTAGCATTTGCGATACAGAGTACCACGTTTCATTGGTAAGGAACATAGAGATGTTCGAAGCATGCAAATGGATATTCATATGATGAATGATCGAACTACCCTATCCGGACTTTCCAAGTGGTTATCACTTATCGAGTGGATATAGTCCGCGGTTTTGGTTGTACACCATTAGTCCTTACTACTTGAAACATCATTGAGACTCTATATGCTAGTACTGTGCTTTGACTCGTTTACCGACTCTATTGGGGTCATCAGGTGTCGGGATTGGGTACAGTTACAACACATATAGGAGTCGATGCTTTGTTGTCAAGGATTCACCACATACTTGCGAGTGTGGATATCCTATGCGATCTGAGGAGATATTAGTGTGACGAATCTCTGGCCAAAGTACATGATGTGATTTAAGAAATGGTTTCTTAGTAGCACATGCGATGTCACTATTTGATCTTCAAGATGTATTGCATAGTTATCGAATCTCGAGCGACTCTCGATATACCAATGGTTGTTGATTCGATCGGAATATATGGATGAAGGGACCGTACTGTACGCTAACCAAAATCTATTGGTTCTTGTAGGCACTATCAGTGATACCTAGGGAATCATGGGGCGATGTTGCTAGACGCTCTTACCATGATTCGATGGGCAAGTCGTTATTTGTTGTTCCGAGTCACAAGGAGTTGTGAGCCCACGGCTAGCTGTATCCCTGAACCATTGAGGGTCACACAGTGTAATGGATTTTTAATCCCCGTTGAGATAGTTAAATTTAAAGAGTTAAATTTAATGAACGAAGAAGTTGGACTTCTTATTTGAGAGTAGAGGAGTAAGATTTTCTAAAATGACATAGGGATGGCCATTTTTGGAAATCACTGAATTCGGATTCAGAAAAATTTATCTTGACTTTAAAAGGTGCAGAAATGGTTTCTGTGCACATTGGTGAAATCGGTTTATCAATCGGAGTCACGATGAATTTTATATTAATTTCTGAACATGCGGGCTTTGCTTGTCGGGCTTGAACTTATGACTAATGGGCCCTAAGCTGTTAGTGGCCTACATTATAAATAAGTTATTGCAGTATAGAAATTACATACAACAGGTCACAAAATTATTTTCGAAAACCCTAATTTTTTATTGTGGCCGCCGCCCCCTCTCCCTCTGCTTGAGAAAAAATCCAGCCTGTGATTTTGAATTACAGTCTGGTTTAACGGATCAAATTCGTTAATCTCTTCGTAGAAACTTCTGATAGATTTTCTAGTGCAATCTATCAGAGGGATTAAATATCCATTCGTGGACCTGATTGAAGAACAGTTCGTCCATCAGTTCCAGGGATATACAACAAGAGCAGAGAAATCTGTTGGTGTCCAAAATCTCGATTCGAGATTAAAGGTAAAAATTTTATAATTGTTATTTAATTTTTACACACACAATTTAATCGTTAAGTTTTGATACCCATTATGGAATCGTTCCATACAAAATTTTTAAACTTTCGCTGCACCGTGTATCAATTCTGATTGATCTGATCGCCGAGTTTTCCAACAGTGGTATCAGAGCCAGGTTGCTCAGATCAAGCGATTAAATTAATCGATTGTACAAAAATTTTTTAGGCCTCGGTTTTTGAAACAAAATAAATATTTTAAAAATAAAAATATTTTTTCGGGCAAAAACTCGGGCAGCGATTGGATCGCTGCCCGGGGCAGGGGCAGCGATCGTCGCTGCCCCGGGCAGCGCACGTCGCTGCCCTGCGCAGCGCTGGGCGCTGCACAGCGCTGCGCAGGGCAGCGCTCGGCGATGCCCATGGGCAGCGATGTGATCGCTGCCCAGGGCAGAGCACGGCGCTGCCCAGGGCAGCGATCGTCGCTGCCCTAGGGGCAGCCGGGCTGCCCGGCCCGAGCCCTATGGGGCGCGGGCAGCCCGGGAATGTCCCGGGCGGCCCGCAGAAAAATTAATTTTTTAATTTTTAAATTAAATTTTAATATGTTAAAATTCTATTTTTGGTCCGATCGAAAATCGTTTTTGATTGGTCCACGAGGCGTCGGATCGAATTGTTCGAGTCCGAAAAATTTAAAATTGATTTTTGGAAAATTTAAATATTTTATCCGTTAAATTGACTTTTGAAATTAATTATTTTTGGTACAATTGATGATAAGATATGATCTTATGGATATATTGATAAAATATGATTTTATGTATAAAATTGGATTTTATAGATAAAATATGATTTTATTTGATAAAAGATAAAATATGATTTTGTATGTAAAATAATATTTTATGTATAAAATATGATTTTATCCTTTTAAATTTAAATTGCCATTGCATATTATCCAATAAATTAATTTTGAATTAAATGTTATTGGATAAGGATGATCGATTGCCATGACCAATTTTGTAGGTGTATGTTAGGAATTTACATTTGTTTTTATTGTTGTTGGTTTTATTAATGGGTCTGGTTTATGGCCCAATATGAATTGTCATATGTAATAAAAAGTGGGCTTGGTTTATGGCCCGTTCCCACCCCTTAAAAATGTATCCCCTACTTGTCATTGTTATTTATTGTAAATACATTAGATTTAGTGGGAGATCAAGATTTGAAGATGGAGGTGGGCCCAGCAGACAATAAAGACAGAAGAAATATAAATTGGAAGCAAATGTAATAGGATTGCATTGCATACTGCATATTACCTAGGATTGGACTAAGACTCGTGATTGGCAACCACGGGTCGATTAGAAATGGAATCGATCATCCTATATAATATGTGATATTATAGTTGTATGCATGTTTTAGACATAATTGTGTAAATCCGGCAAGCATACAAAATTTTAAAAATGATGAGACAAATTTTTATAATTAAAAATCCCTCATTTTAAATATGATTTAAAATTGATATCAAGATAAATAAAGGAAATTTAAATTTGTTTAAATGTTCCTACCTTCCATCAACGATCAATGTATGAGATGCTACCCGCGGATACGGTTCGGCTCATATTATTGGGGGGGCCCGTTCGTCGGAAAGCTGTACATTGGATCGACAAATGTTGTAAGTTGGGTGGAACTCCCATGGGATCGGCTCATATTATTGGGGGATCCACATGGCGACCGTCCATCACAATTTAATATTGATGGGTCATCTTGACATGTCACAATAAACGGCGTCATATTATTGGGCCCTTATTGGACATGAGGTAAAAACATGGAGGTTGCTTTGGAAGCAATTGGGCTCTACCTTTTGAAATTATGGTTGGCTGATATTATTCGGGACCATAGATTGTCAATTGGACTCCATGTTCTCACTAAGGAAAACAGTTTCCCGTTTTCACTAGAGGGTAGTGAAATCGTTAAAATAGTGGGAGTGAGATTCATAAAATAAATATCGCCTATTTTATGTCTTAGTAAATTGCTTAAACAATCACTGATATTTGTCTGTTTCTTTTCAGTATTTCATAAGATGAATTCGCGTAATCCACTTTTCTCGATCCTCGAACAAAATAAGTTGACTGGCGCAAACTATACGGAATGGTTCCGTAAGTTGAAGATTGTCTTGACTTCGGAGAAGATGCTCTACGTGTTAGTAAAATCTCCTCCGAAGGAAGCACCAGCTGACGTAAGTCCGGAGGAGTTAGCCAAACTTGATACATGGTGGGACCATGATATCAAGACCAAATGCTATATGCAAGCCTCGATGTCTGATGAACTCCAGAGGCGATTTGAGGACACCGTGAATGCTGCTGACATTCACGTACAACTCAAGGAACTTTTTGGGGCTCAATCGAGGGCTGAAAGATTCGCTACTGTAAAGGATCTAATGACGTGTCGCATGCGTGAAGGGACTTCAGTCCTTGATCATGGGGTACGAGTGATTTGTTGGATAACGCGGCTCTCAGATCAATCACGATTGATACCCGGTGCAGCGGAAGTTTAAAATTTTTAGTATGGAACAATTCCATAGTGTGGGTATCAACCATACGATTAAATTATTTGTGTGTGTAAAATTAAATAACTATTATTAAATTTTACCTTCAATCTCGAAGCGAGATTATTGGACACCACACAGATTTCTCTGTGCTTCTTGTATCTCCCTGGAACTGATGAACAAGCTTTCCTTCAATCAGGTCCACGAATGGAGGTTTAATCCCTCTGATAGATTGCACTAGAAAATCTATCAGAAGTTTTCTACGAAGAGAATAAACGAATTTGATTCGCTATTCCAGACTGCAATTCAAAATCACAGGAATTTCTCACGCAGAGAAGGGAGGGGGGCGGCCGAATTTCTTTTGAGAGAGAGCTAGGGTTTTCGATTTTCTGTCTCTCAAATTATGACCAGTTGTGTGTAATTTCTGTACTGCAATAACTTATTTATAATGCAGGCCACTAACACCTTAGGGCCCATTAGTCATAAGTTGAGGCCCGACAAGCAAAGCCCGCATGTTCAGAAATTAATATAAAATTCATCGTGACTCCGATTGATGAACCGATTTCACCAATGTGCACAGAAACCATTTCTGCACATTTTAAAGTCAAGATAAATTTTCCTGAATCCGAATTCAGTGATTTCCAAAAAATGTCCATCCCTATGTCATTTTAGGAAATCCTACTCCCTTACTCTTATTTAAGAAGTCCAACTTCTTTATTCATTAAATTTAACTCTTTAAATTTAACTATCTCAACGGGGATTAAAACTCCATTACACTGTGTGACCCTCAATGGTTCAGGGATACAGCTAGCCGTGGGCTCACAACTCCTTGTGACTCGGAACAACGATTTTCGACTTGCCCAACGAATCATGGTAAAGCGCCTAGCAACATCGCCCCATGATTCCCTAGGTATCACTGATAGTGCCTACAAGAACCAGTAGATTTTGGTTAGCGTACAGTACGGTCCCTTCATCCATATATCCCGATCGAATCAACAACCATTGGTATATCGAGAGTCGCTCAAGATTCGATAACTATGCAATACATCTTGAAGATCAAATTAGTGACATCGCATGTGCTACTAAGAAACCATTTCTTAAATCACATCAAGTACTCTGATCAGAGATTCGTCACACTAATATCTCCTCAGATCGCATAGGATATCCACACTCGCAAGTATGTGGTGAATCCTTGACAACAATGCATCGACTCCTATATGTGTTGTAACTGTACCCAATCCCGACACCTGATGACCCCCATAGAGTCGGTAAACGAGTCAAAGCACAGTACTAGCATATAGAGTCTCCATGATGTTTCAAGTAGTAAGGACTAATGGTGTACAACCAAAACCGCGGACTTTATCCACTCGATAAGTGATAACCACTTGGAAAGCCCGGATAGGGTAGTTCGATTATTCATCCTATGAATATCCATTTGCATGCTTCGAACATCTCCATGTTCCCTACCAATGAAACGTGGTACTCCGCATCGCAAATGCTAGTCTCAAACTCGAGCGATCCTTATCCTTATTATCGGACGGCTCAATCGACTAGGAACAGTTTAGAATATACAGTGACTATAAGATGTATTTCATGATAGACATCCCCATGTTCTACCACATCTTACATACACTATAGTATATTCAAGGTCTTTATCAAAACAACAATAGTATATCATAATATAACAATATGAAGAAAGATAAAGTCATTGCCATTAATAAAAGTGTAAATTACATTAAACAAAAGATCGTTTGTACAAAGAGTCATCAAAGCCCATAGCCACAAGTTGGCTCACTGGGCACCCACTCTTTCATGATTTGGCTCATACAGAAGTTGGTAACCCTTGATTTGGTGTTGGAGCATGAACTCAACGTGGACTTACTACTTCTGTCTCTTCCTTCTTCGTTTGACGGATTTGTGGTAAATTTCAATATGAACAAGATAGAGGCCTCCCTTGAAGAGATGGTCAATATGCTTATGACATATGAATCCACATTAAAGAAGGATAAACCGGCTTTCTTGGTGGGCTCCTCTTCTTCTGCTAAGAAGGGGCCAAGTACAAAGGGTAAGAAACGTTCTGCCCCACCCAAGAAAATCGAACCCGAGAAGAAGTACAAGAAAAAGGCTTCAAACATGGAAAAATCCAAGGATGTTTTCCATTACTGCAAGAAGCCCGGTCATTGGAAGCGTAACTGCAAGGAATATCTAGAGCAGTTGCGAACTGCGAAGGGTATGTTCTATATTGAAATAAATGTTTCACTTAATACTACTTCTTGGGTATTGGATACCGGATGTGGATCTCACATTTGCAATGATTTGCAGGTGATGACAAGAAGTCGCAGGCTTAGAATGGGTGAGACCCAGCTGAGGCTCGGAAATGGTTCCAGAGTTGAAGCTAAAGCCGTGGGAGATGTTTATTTATTTTTGCAGAACGGTTTTAAGTTACTTTTAAGAGATGTTTTATTTGTTCCGGATTTGATTAAAAACATTATTTCTGTTTCTATGCTTGATAGAGATGGTTATTCTTGCAACTTTGTGAATGGGATTTGCAATATTGACAAGAATGAATGTTTAATTGGAAATGGACAACTTGAAAACGATCTATACAACTTAAAACTAAAAGACGTTCCAATAAATTATGTTGATAAACCGGCAACAACAAACAAAAGGAAAATCGATAGCCAAAACCCGGCAAACCTTTGGCACGCTAGGCTAGGTCATATTTCCTCAAGGAGGATGAACAAGCTAGTGGGAGAGGGCATGTTTGATATGTCTGATATTAACTCTCTACCTACTTGTGAATCCTGCCTGAAAGGAAAAATGACTAAATCTCCTTTTAAGGGGAAACCTAAGCGTAGTCAAAATCTGTTGGATTTGATCCATACAGATGTTTGTGGTCCATTTAGAGTTGGGACTCAATATGGCCACACCTACTTCATTACCTTTACTGATGATTATTCAAGGTGTGGGTATTTATATTTAATGAAATATAAGTCTGAAGCATTTGAAAAGTTCAAAGAATTCAAGGCTGAAGTAGAAAACAAGCTAGGTAAAAGTATTAAAGCACTTCGATCGGATCGAGGTGGAGAATACTTGAGTACCGAGTTTTTGGACTATCTAAAAGAGAATGGGATTCTCTCTCAGTGGACTCCTCCTATGACACCACAGCTTAATGGTGTATCGGAGCGTCGTAATCGAACTTTGTTAGACATGGTTCGGTCCATGATGAGCTTCACTGAGCTTCCACCTTCGTTTTGGGGCTATGCGCTTGAAACGGTGGTATTGTTGTTGAACAACGTCCACACTAAAGCAGTGGACAAAACACCATACGAGTTATGGAATGGCAAAGCTCCTAAGTATTCGTACTTGAGGATTTGGGGATGTCCTGCTTACGTGAAGCGGACAGTGGGAGATAAGTTGGATAGTCGATCCAGCTTATGTTATTTTGTAGGGTATCCGAAGAATTCAATCGGATATTATTTCTATTATCCTGCTGAAACAAAGGTGTTTGTTTCGAGGAATGCCACCTTCTTGGAGAAGGAGTTCTTATTGGATAAGAAAGGCGAGATGATGGAACTCGAAGAAATTCGAGAAGAACCCGAAATACAAAATAACGATCCTACACCTCAGGAACCATTGCTGGACACGCCTATACCTAGAAGATCCGAGAGGACTTCTAGACCTCCTATTCGATATGGTCTTCTTCTTGAAGGGGATCAAGATGAACCCGATGTTGGATGTGATCCAAGAAACTTCAAGGAAGCAATTTCTGATGCAGATTCAAATTTATGGCTTGAAGCTATGCAGTCGGAAATAGATTCGATGCTTACAAACCAAGTTTGGTCTTTAGTAGATCCTCCCGATGGAATTGTTCCAATAGGGTGTAAATGGATCTACAAAAGAAAGCTTGGGCCTGATGGTAAGGTATTGACCTACAAGGCGTGATTGGTGGCAAAAGGTTATACTCAAAGACAAGGAGTTGACTATGATGAAACTTTTTCACCAGTTGCAATGTTCAAGTCCATAAGAATCCTTATTGCCATAGCTGCATGGTATGACTATGAGATATGGAAAATGGATGTGAAGACTGCTTTTCTTAATGGAGACATTAAGGAAGAAATCTATATGAAGCAGCATGAGGGGTACACATCCATGGGAAGTGAGCATAAGGTATGCAAGCTTCAGAGATCAATTTATGGTCTAAAACAAGCATCAAGAAGTTGGAACCAGAAATTTGATGAAACAATAAAAGATTTTGGTTTCATCAAGAATCCGGAGGAACCATGCGTGTACAAGAAAGTAGTTAAGGATGCTGTGACATTCTTAGTACTTTATGTTGATAACATCTTACTCATTGGGAATGATGTAGGGATGTTGCAGTCAAAAAAGATATGGTTATCAGGTAGATTCTCGATGAAGGATTTGGGTGAGGCATCCTATATTCTTGGGATACAGATCTATAGAGATAGATCTAAGAGAATGATAGGACTCACTCAATCAACCTACATCGACACCATATTGAAACGGTTTTCAATGGATGGGTCCAAGAGAGGACATCTACCCATGTTTCATGGAGTTTCTCTATCCAAGTCTATGTGTCCCAAGACTGATGAAGAGATAGTGAAAATGACACATGTACCATATGCGTCAGCCATAGGTAGTATCATGTATGGGATGATATCTACCAGACCAGATGTAGCATTTGCTCTGAGTGTCACGAGCAGATATCAAGCTAATCCCGGTCAAATGCATTGGAAAGCCGTGAAGGACATTCTTAAGTACTTACGAAGGACTAAGAATATATTCATGGTATATGGAGGAAGAGAACTAAAATTGTAAGGCTATACCGACTCTAGCTTCCAAAGTGACGTGGATGACTCAAAGTCAACCTCTGGATTTGTGTTCATGCTCAATGGCGGTGCTGTCTCTTGGAAGAGTTCCAAGCAGGACACCACAGTGGATTCCACCACTGAAGCTGAATACATTGCAGCATCAGCTGCTGCTAAAGAGGCCGTTTGGATGAGGAATTTTGTCCAAGAGTTGGGCGTTATTCTTGAAGTTGTTGGTCCAGTCCCGGTGTACTGTGACAACACGGGTGCCGTTGCTCAGGCAAAGGAACCAAGGTCTCATCAAAGATCCAAACACGTACTGAGGAAATACCACATCATCCGGGAGATTGTGGAAAGAGGAGACATCACTGTCGAAAGAGTGGCCTCTGCAGACAATATCGTTGATCCACTTACTAAGCCCTTGCCAGGACCATTATTTGACAAACATCGCGAAGCAATAGGTCTACGTAGTATGACTAGTTGGCTATAGAGCAAGTGGGAGATTGAAAGAGTGGGTGCCCAGTGAGCCAACTTGTGGCTAAGGGCTTTGATGACTCTTTGTATAAACAATCTTTTGTTTAATATAATTTACACTTTTATTAATGGCAATGACTTTATCTTTCTTCATATTGTTATATTGTGATATACTATTGTTGTTTTGATAAAGACCTTGAATATACTATAGTGTATGTAAGATGTGGTAGAACATGGGGATGTCTATCATGAAACACATCTTATAGTCACTGTATATTCTAAACTGTTCCTAGTCGATTGAGCCGTCCGATAATAAGGATAAGGATCGCTCGAGTTTGAGACTAGCATTTGCGATGCAGAGTACCACGTTTCATTGGTAAGGAACATAGAGATGTTCGAAGCATGCAAATGGATATTCATATGATGAATGATCAAACTACCTTATCCGGAATTTCCAAGTGGTTATCACTTATCGAGTGGATATAGTCCGCGGTTTTGGTTGTACACCATTAGTCCTTACTACTTGAAACATCATTGAGACTCTATATGCTAGTACTGTGCTTTGACTCGTTTACCGACTCTATTGGGGTCATCAGGTGTCGGGATTGGGTACAGTTACAACACATATAGGAGTCGATGCTTTGTTGTCAAGGATTCACCACATACTTGCGAGTGTAGATATCCTATGCGATCTGAGGAGATATTAGTGTGACGAATCTCTGGCCAGAGTACATGATTTGATTTAAGAAATGGTTTCTTAGTAGCACATGCGATGTCACTATTTGATCTTCAATATGTATTGCATAGTTATCGAATCTCGAGCGACTCTCGATATACCAATGGTTGTTGATTCGATCGGGATATATGGATGAAGGGACCGTACTGTACGCTAACCAAAATCTATTGGTTCTTGTAGGCACTATCAGTGATACCTAGGGAATCATGGGGCGATGTTGCTAGACGCTCTTACCATGATTCGATGGGCAAGTCGGAAATTGTTGTTCCGAGTCACAAGGAGTTGTGAGCCCACGGCTAGCTGTATCCCTGAACCATTGAGGGTCACACAGTGTAATGGATTTTTAATCCCCGTTGAGATAGTTAAATTTAAAGAGTTAAATTTAATGAACGAAGAAGTTGGACTTCTTATTTGAGAGTAGAGGAGTAAGATTTCCTAAAATGACATAGGGATGACCATTTTTGGAAATCACTGAATTCGGATTCAGAAAAATTTATCTTGACTTTAAAAGGTGCAGAAATGGTTTCTGTGCACATTGGTGAAATCGGTTTATCAATCGGAGTCACGATGAATTTTATATTAATTTCTGAACATGCGGGCTTTGCTTGTCGGGCTTGAACTTATGACTAATGGGCCCTAAGCTGTTAGTGGCCTACATTATAAATAAGTTATTGCAGTACAGAAATTACATACAACAGGTCACAAAATTATTTTCGAAAACCCTAATTTTTTATTGTGGCCGCCGCCCCCTCTCCCTCTGCTTGAGAAAAAATCCAGCCTGTGATTTTGAATTACAGTCTGGTTTAACGGATCAAATTCGTTAATCTCTTCGTAGAAACTTCTGATAGATTTTCTAGTGCAATCTATCAGAGGGATTAAATATCCATTCGTGGACCTGATTGAAGAACAGTTCGTCCATCAGTTCCAGGGATATACAACAAGAGCAGAGAAATCTGTTGGTGTCCAAAATCTCGATTCGAGATTAAAGGTAAAAATTTTATAATTGTTATTTATTTTTTATACACACAATTTAATCGTTAAGTTTTGATACCCATTATGGAATCGTTCCATACAAAATTTTTAAACTTCCGCTGCACCGGGTATCAATTCTGATTGATCTGATCGCCGAGTTTTCCAACACTTTTCTTGTTCTTCTTCAGAATCATCATCACTCAGAGAAACATTCATACCTTTCCGAAGGCGATTTGCGCATTCATAAGCATAGTGGCCATATCCCTTACATTCCCTGCATTGAACATTATCAAAATTTTTGCTTGAGGACTGATTCTTACCTTCATACCTTTGACGAGGTCCTCGAGTAGCAGCAGGTTTTTGAGGTTTCTCTGACGTAGGCAGTCTAGGAAACTTTGAGGGTTGTGCACTTTTCACATCCTTCTTTTCTTTCATTACCTTGAGATAATCAGTAAATTTCTTCGAGATCAAGGCAATAGAATTTTCCTCAAGATCAGAATTCTTTACTTCCTGTTGAACTTCAGCAAAATCATTGTAAACTTCATTAGATACTTGAAAAGCAATAGACTTACCTTTTGAGTTATCTTCGGCTTCCAACTCCATCTCATAGGTGCGAAAAGAACTAATTAACTCATCCAAACCCATTATAGATGTATCTTTTGATTCATCTATAGCACAAACCTTGGTGTGAAATCTTTTGGGAACAGAACGAAGCACTTTCGATACAAGTCTCTCGTTCGAAATAGGATCACCAAGAATAGATGCTTCATTCGCAAGGCTCTTCAACCTTACATTATATTCCATGATGGTCTCTGATTCCTCTATTCTCATTTTCTCAAATTTTGAAGTTATGAGACACATGCTTGTCTTCTTGACACTAGCCGAGCCTTCACAGTGGGTTTGTAGTTTCTCCCAAGCATCCCTAGCACAAGTACAAGTACCAATTAGATTAAACATGTTCATATCAACTGAAGTGAACATAGCATTAAGAGCTTTATCATTATAAATAGTCATTGTATTCTCATCGGCTATCCATTGTGATCTTGGCTTTGGTCCTGGTACATCATCATCTCTCATGGGTGGCGTCCAACCGTCAAGAACACGCTGCCAAGCCCTGGACTCAATGGATTGAAAATACATGCTCATCTTCAATTTCCAAGGGCCGTAGTTTGTCCCATCCAAAATAGGTGGACGTATTGCACTTGTGTACGGAGTGTCCATAACTAACCTGTAACACAAACCAGGAACTCACTTAGTAAAGTCAAGTGGTGGCTCTGATGCCATGTGAAAGAAACAGTGTACGTGGTTGTTATGTAAAATAAGGCAGTGTTGTCGTTTGTGTTGTAACACCACAGACAACACAGTGCAGCGGAAATTTAAAGCGTAAATTAAAACACAAGTAAATAATTTTGCACGAGTATAAAACTCGTGCGGGTGCTTTAGGGCTAAATATCACTAGTAAACGTAAGAATAGTCTTACAAAGTAATCCTAGTGATTTTACGGAAAGTTATTAAATCCTAAATTTCTCAACGAGTTGAGAAATCAAACTTGCATCCTAAAATACAATAAGAGTATAAAAGAAATTGGATGCAACTCCCGTAGCCTAAATTGAAGAGACAGAAAATATCTTCAAGAACACAGTTCCCACAGTGTTGTCTCTGATGTCTTCAACACGAACGGCGACACGGGGACATGCAACAACGATGGTTGCAAACCTTGCTTCAGAATTCTTCAAGATCTTCCTTGAATTCTTCAGAGTATGCGCAGAGTATTTTTTGTCTGAAGCTCTTTTCTTTGTGCGTGAAAATCTTCTTTTATAGATAAGCATCCAAGTCTTGAAGATTTTCTTAGATAGAGTCCTACATGAATAAGGAAACAAACTTTAGTAGGAAATAAACTCTATCAAATCTTATAAATCAAATCTAGATAATATCGATTTATATTATATCAACTAATCACCTTATCAAGACATGATTCAAACTTGGCAAATATATAACTTAACATAATCGTGATATACACAATATATTTACCAAATATCCTAACTTGTCTAGAAAGCAAAATCTTTAATATTCAATTTATTAAGGACCGAAAATATCAAGGAATAAAATTCCTTTCATTTATGATTAGATGATTAGAACCAAGATCCTCACATTAAGTGATATCAGAGCGATAAGTTCTTGGACCGAATTAGAAGCGAGCGGGGTAGATCGAGTCCGCTTGAATTATATTTCTCGCATGTGATTGAATTCTTTATTCGATTATTTGATTTTCATTCGAGCATGTTTTATTAATTGAGAATTATTTGAATTACATGACTTTGTGATTTAAATTACGAAGCATGATTTATTTGATTTAAATTTTAAAGAATGAATTATTTGAGATACAAATTGTATTTGATTCCTGATTTGAATCCAAATACTCTTGAGATTGAATAAGTTTGTCGAATAGAGACTGATGGACACCGAATCGTTGAAATTAAGATAATTGAGTCCTAATCCTCTTGAGAATAAGAATTGTCTCCTCAAAGAATTATGAACAGGCATCAACCAGCAGTAACCCTTTGAACGAACAAGACAATATTTTGATTGATCAATGAATGTCACTCCGAAACCGATGGAAACCTTGCTGATGAGGTTCCAGTCTTTCAAACCACCGACTCTGAAGAGTACTGAAAATGTTGTTGGGTGTGAAAGTTGTTTATATGAGATCGATCAGTTGTTTGACTCTCTTGACTACCCAGATGACCGTCGAATCCAGTTAGTTGTTCATCAGCTGCAGGGTATTTTCAAAAATTTGGTGGCTATTATTTCTTTGAGTCCGTTTAGATCTGAATTTTGTTAGTAGATTTTGTTCCAAAAATCGTCCAGATATAGAGGCAGTAACAGAGGAGATCTTTTGCAACCAAAAGGGAATCAATTCAAGAATCCAGGGAGCAGTTCTTCTATTTCCAGTGATTCGAAACAGTTTGGTTCAGGACAGAGTTCAGGATCTTCAGGGATTTCTTGTAGCAATTGTGGAGGTCTCCACCTTAGTGAGCATTGTCGTGGAATACTTGGAAGCTGCAATATCTGCCATCAGATTGGACACTTTGCCCGAGTGTGTCCTCAGCGTGGTTCTGAACGATCTCAGAGTGGGAATTATTTTAGACCGTCAGCTCAGCTTGAAAGGCAAGCTTTTGTAGTTCACTCTTTTCAGCCACCGCAGCAGAATCGACAAGAAGGTAATCAGAACGTGAATCAACCTCTGATGCAACATGCACAAGTCTTTTCTCTTATTGAGGATCAGGCTCAAGCTGCACCTGATGATGACACAACAGGTAATTTATTTCTCTCGAGTTTTTCTGCTCATGTATTCATAGATATTGGTGCATCTCATTCCTTCATCTCCGAAAAATTTGTCTTAATTATTTCTTTTCCATCTGAGCCTTTGCCTGCTGTTGTTTCTATTACTTCGCTTTTGAGTGGAGGAATTGTTTTCTATGAGGTTAGACCAAAATTGTGAACTTTGATTTGATGGGAATATGATCGAACTAGGCTATTTTGTACTTGGGTTATTAGATTTTGACTATTTTGTCAGTATTGATGTTTTAACCTAGTACAGGGCTACCGTGAATTGTTTCCAGAAAGTTGTCAGATTCAGACCCGAAATGGCAGATATACCAGTGGTTAGAGAATTTTGCTGATATCTTTCCGGATGAGATTCCATGATTGCCTCCTATTTGTTAGATCAAGTTCAACATTGAATTGATATCAAGTACTCAACCGATTTCTAAATCTCCGTATCGAATGGCACCTGTCGAACTGAAAGAATTGAAAGAATAGCTCAAATATTTGATTGCCAATGTTTCATATGTTTATTCGAAGATTGATCTGAGATCAGGATATCATCAGCTGAGAGTTCGAGAGCAAGATGTTCCTAAGACTGCCTTCAGAACGAGGTATGGACACTTCGAATTTATAGTCATGCCGTTCGGTTTGACTATTGCTCCAGCAGTCTTTATGGTTCTTATGAACCAAATCTTTCAGAGGTATCTGGATGAGTTCGTGATGATTTTTTTGTTGATGATATTCTTATCTATTCGAAGAGTCGTACTGATCATGTAGAGCACTTGAGGACCATTTTCAGATTTTGCGGGCTGAACAGTTGTTTGCTAAACTATTCGAGTTTAATTTTTTTGTTTGAAATTTTGTTTGTTGTGGTTTTGTTTGCTGTCTGGATCAGTTGGGTGCAAGGGAGACAAAAATATATCAATAAAACATGGTCTTAATTAAAAAAAAAAAAATTCTTTCAGAAAAAAAAAACTTGATTAAAGTTATATCTTGAAATCTAAGCTTAACTTTTATAAGAATGGAACTTGCAGATAAAAACTTTCAGTTTATGGAGTTTTACAGATTTGCTTTAGTTGTGCAATTGAAGGCATTGAAATTAAGGTTTGCATTGTTTTGTATGGCATGTGATGCCTATATCGAGGAAAGAGAAGGTTTCTGAACAAAGCACTAGTATTTGGACTTTTCTTAATTGTTTAGTGGGTACACTGGATTCCATATTTTTTAAGTTTATGTGGCACCTTATATTAACACTGCTCTACACATGTTTAATTCTCTTTTCTAAGTCAATCAAGTCATTGTTGGTGAATAATTTAAATGCATTTGATTGTATGTGTATTACGTGGAATTTGTTTATGATTAGTGGAAATTTTCATACAAGGAAACTCGGTACATGCAGAGATATTTGGATTTTATGCTAAACATGGAAGTTCAGGAAATATTTCTTCCTTGCATCCGTAGCTGCCCGGAAGTGAGATTTTAACCATTCGAGTTAAATTTGATTTTATTGATTATATTAGATCGCTATTGATATATTGTGGATTTAATGTTGTAGGTTTAATGGTTGGAAGCCTTTGAGGTATATTTTGACGAACCTATAATTAACATCGAATTGTTTGGTTCAATATTGGAACACATTAGTGTGATTTGTTGTGTTGGGATTAATCTAAGGATTTTGAGCTAAGAAATTGTTAGAAATGAGATATTGTGACTTTTTGGTAATATAGTTGAATTGTTTGGGTTATTACCGTTGAGCTGTGAATTTATTCGGTCTTGGAATATTTAAATGTTTGGTTTACAAATGGAAGGATTTAATTGCTTTAGATTTTTCCCTTGCTTGTTTTTCATTCTCATTATTTCTTTGGTGGCATTATTAAGATGGATGGCTTTCGATGGACCAAATCTGATTGGAATAAAGATGATAAGGTCAAGAACTTTGTTTTCCAGTTATCTGTGAAGCATGAACAAAAATTTGACTGTGGTGGCTGATACATGAAATTTCTTAGTGGTGAAGTTGATCAGAAGAAATTTGGTGGTGACACTCCTTACAGGTTATGTCTCGTACTGTACTTTTATTTAACAGCATTTTCCCTTCTTTAGTGTCTGTACCAGTTGCTGATTGGTTGGGCTACATGACCGACTGTGAGCCAAAGACAGTTGTTGATGTGAGCCAAAGACAAGTTAAAGAAGTTGGAGCATCTTCCAGATCAAGGAAAAATAAGTATAATGGTATGCATGTTAATTGATACTTTTATTTGTGATGTTTATCGTTCTTTTTATACATTATATGCATCGCCTTTCTTCCTTTATACTTGTGTTGAGATTGGTCCTGGAGATATATTTAATTTCAGTCGTAATCGAATTTTCTTGTGCTACTAATACAGTGGTTTTCAGAAAAAGTGAGGACATTCAGTGATTAATTATGAGCCAAGAACAAGTGATGACATTCATGTTCAAAGAAAAAGGTTAGATTTTTTTCACCCGATTCTTATTGTTACCTGAAATCGAACTCAAATCTCTTTTTTGTTATCTTAATTTATTATGAGATATTTATGTTACTCCACCTTAATTAAGTGATGTCATTATTTGTATGTGGCTGCTGGCTTTAAATGTGGTTAATCGCTAATTTGATTATTTTGTTTTTGTTTCTTTTTTTTTTTTTTTTTTTTTTTGGGTCTATTTACCTACGATTCTTTCTTTTTTTTGGATAAAAAACATTGCTACTTTGATCATAGTGTATGCATTTGAGGTATTGATAGATTGTTTACTTATTGTGTTGGACGAATAGTGTGTGGGCTTGGAATAGATCATGTTTGATGAAATTCATTTTGAGATTGGAATAGATTTATAATTGCGATAAATTTTTGCTTTATCTCTGACGTATGTGTGTGTGATTCTATTTTTTTCTTGCATTTTTTCTTCGATTTGTCAGTGGTTTCTGAAACTTGTCTGTTTGTGTTTCATCTCGATAGCTGGATTTTTTTATTGTAAGTTTTGTTTAATAATTTAAGTTTTATTTCTGAGGATTAATTAAATAAATGAGGCTGTTTTGGGGTTGATTTTAACTCATATGATGTGATATGTTTTGATTCACAAGATAAGATTGCAAACTTTAAAGCAACGAGAGTAAAAACAAGATCACATTCACGCAATGAGTTGGAGAGGATATACTTGTTTGACTTATATCAACTCATATTGTGGTAAGTATAATTTTATGTGTTTTCTTGAAGTCATAAATAATAAATTTTTATTCTTTTTTATTTGCAGAAGGAAACAAGAAAAAAATGGACAACGAAAATTCATCGGACAAGCTAAATTTGTCAAAAAGCTCGAGCTAGAGTCTACAGAATGTGCTTTGGATTTGCGTGGATTGATAAACTAATAATGGTTATGTGTAGCTAGTTTGTGAGGGATTTATCTTTTGTTTATGGTGTTGCGACTTCTATACTTCTATGTTGAAAAAACTCGTGTATTATTTCTGCGAGTGGATTAGACTTGAAATTATGCTTGATTTGTTGTAAAGACTTGGTCTTTCGTTTTCATAAATGAAATTAAAAGTTTTTGTTTAGTTATTTTTTTTCATTTATTCCTTTAGTCTATTAAGGTTTTTGTTTCATTCGCATCATATGAGACTATCTATGATCAAAGAATGTGTTGTAGACATATTTTTTTTGCAGCATGTGAACGTGTGCCGTTAATAAACTTTTCACGACGTGCTTTCGTGTGCTACCAATAATTCATTTTGCAGCGTGCGAGCATGCGCTGTCAATAGTTTTTCGCGGCGTGCATTGCAAGCTGTTGATACCTCTTTCCGCAGCAGACAATGCATGCTGTTGATATGTTACTTTCCGCAGCGTGCAGAACACGCTGTGGATGACACTTTCTGCAGCGCGTAATGCGCGCTGTCAATAACTGTAGTAGCCCGGTTCCATTTTACAAGATTAGGTGATTTTAAACATGTTAGAAAATGACATATAATTTTAAAAGTGTCAAAACATGTTTAAGGAGTCCTTATTTGGTTAAAATAAGTGAAAAATCAGATCCGGAACGTCCGAAAATGGTAGGGTAGGTCCCGAGGGTCCAAAACCAGTTCGGAAGCACCCGGAAACAGTTCGGAAGAAGCTGTTCGATCGGAGCTTCCGAACCAGTTCGGAACTTCTGATCAGTTCAGAGCTTCCGATCCCCGTTCGGAGCTTTCGATCCCTGTCCAGTGCCAAGTGTCTTCGAGGATTGAACACGTAGCTGCAGGTGGAGATCGGAGCTTCCGATCCTACGATCGGAGCTTTCGATCGTGGCCTATAAATATGGGTTCCGAGGGCCACAATTTCACACCAATTCCTATTTTTCTCTCTCGGTTTCAGCCTAGTTTTAGGAGTTTAGGAGTGATTCCATCCTTCATAGGCTTGGTCCGAAGGTTGGCGAGGCGCTCCAGGGTTGCTGCGGAGTGGTGCCCAAGTTCTGGGGCAATCGTCATCAGCGGGCTGACGACGGACGCAGGTATAGCTTTGACTCCTTATAGTAAATAGGGAGTATGTTATAGCGGAGTTAAGGCTTTTAGAATATTGTTATAATGCATGAGTATTTTTGCATTGTAGTGCGGATTATAGGCTTGGACTTTAGAGCTGGTATAACTTGCCTAGTAGAACTAAGGTACGTAAGTACAGACTGAGATAGCCAGCTGAATATACATGTTTATGTGTTGCATAATTATGTGTTGCATTATTATCTGTCATAATATGCATGATTTATTGTTCATGATTTGTATGCGGCATTTGCATACCATGTTGAGCCTGTTATCCTTTTGAGATAACCAGTTGTTCTAGGGTCGCTCAGCCCTAGGGTTGTTGTTATTATACGATCGGGTACCGTGTGACACCCACTGGACCGACGGGGCAGCGTGTACGGTTTTTACCTAGGATGGTGATAGTCCAAGATCGGGTTTAGTATGTGTGGCACCCACTGGATCTTTGGAGCAGCGTGCGCATACTGGAAGCGCCTATGAACTGAGCATGATTTTCCAGATATGATCCCAGTTACCCAGATCATTCATAGTTCATGTTGCATGCATCATATAGACCTGTATATTCAACACTTTACGTATTGGGCGTTAGCGCTCACGTCCCTACTTTTATCTCGGACACCCCATTCTACGGGGCAGGTTTTGCAGGTGGACCAGGAGCGAGATCAGTAGTTGATCGGTGACCAGGGCTGGTAGCAAGGGTCATCAGAGGATTTCTCTATTAAGATTTTATTCGGTATATATTCGATTTGGTTGTATCAAGATTTATTTATCTTGGAATTGTTTATCTTTTAGATTTTCCGCTGTTATTTATCTGATTATGTTTAATTAAGTTAAATGCATGTTTAAGCTTCTGATTAGTAGGTGATCACGGTGCGGGTCACTACATTTATGGTATCAGAGCATGCATAGTAATCTTGGGAACTAGATTGTTGGAATTGGGTTTCACCTTTAATCATCGTGTAGATGGCGGGTCATGGTGACGAGAGTAGTCAAGGCAGCATAGGTGGATGCTGGGGTGATCAGGACGACCGAGAGCATCGTCGGGGCCGTCATCACCATCGCCATGATTATCGCAGGCGTTTCAGCATGCATAGGTTTATGCAGATGGGTCCGAAGCCTTTAGTCGGAGGAGAGTCACCGGAGGATGCGGGAAATTGGCTATGACGTATGGATGTTTGTTTCTGGGAGTTCCAATGCACTGAGGAGCAGCGGATGGAGACTCTTGATTTCCTGGTCGAAGGACGAGCTCGGAAGTGGTGGGATTCTACTTCTGCGCCTTTTATTGTAGCCCGAGGAGTTGCTATCTGGGATGAGTTCCGCACGGCTTTTCATAAACTGTATTTTCATCCTGCTCTTCGACAGACGAAGACAAGTGAGTTGCTGGGTTTGCGGCAGGGATCAATGTCGATTGAGGAGTACCAGTTGAAGTTCTTTGAGTTGTTTCCTTATTGCCCCCAGATTTCTGATAGTTCAGAGGCGAAGTATAATTTGTTCCTCCAAGGCCTTAATCCGGAGATTCATGACGGAGTTGCTGTGGGAGATGACATGACTTATGAGGGTTTAGTGAGTCGATGTCACCAGGCAGAGGACAACATTCGACGCAACAGGTCATTCATCTCGTCAAGACCCACGAGTTCTTTGGGTCCCCATACTCAGTCGTTTAAGAAATCCGGATCTTCTTCATGTACAGGATCTGGTGAGACTCGTCAGTCGGGCAAGAAAAAGTTGCAGTATGATCATTGTGGGAGAGATCATCCCACTGAGAATTGTAGAGCCACTGCTGGAGCTTGTTTCATCTGTGGAAGTGTTGATCACTTCAAGAGAGATTGTCCCAAGCGTAGCGGATAGAGTGGACAAGCATCTAGGATGGGATCTCAGGTGAGTAGACAGTCTGAGGCATCAGTGCAGCAGAGGACCCAGAGTAGGCATCATGGAGATGGTCAACAGTCTCGGATGCAGGGTCAGATTTATGCTTTGCAGGGATCTCAGACGCAGTCAGAAAAGAATGATGACACTCAGAATGATTTTGACGGATGATGTATTTGAGTATTCCGTTTGATAATTCTATTTTGTGATAACAGAATGTTAATAAGTTGTATTCTGACAATCATGTGGATTTATGATTTGGAAATTTTCTAAATTTAAATTCCAAGTATTTTTTGATCAATATTCAACTATGTTGAATTAGTTGATATTTGCATAACCAAGGATTAGAGTTGTGCTAGTTTTCAGATGATCAGTTCTAGGATTTTTCCTTTGATTCAAAAAGTCAGTGATTTGACATAATGCCATAGTTGACTTGTTTCCTCAGATACTCAGTGTTTGAGTAATTGTTTATTGATGATGAATTTTCATCATACTTTTAGTGATGCATTATACCAGGTGCTGAGGACTGTGATGGATTGTTCAAAGACGGGATAGGAAGTGCGACCTACGCCAGTGTTTTCTGGGAGGTTTATTCCAGATAGGCTATTGGGGGAGGCTACTTGAGTCTTGATATTTTGCACAGTTATAGCAAGGGGTATAATTACCAAAAGGAATATTCTTATGAATTTTATATTGGTACTGAATTAGTGCCAAGATAATTGAAAGTTATCGTCTGACTTTATCAGAGATACAGATTTTAGTTTTCGTTGACAGAATGGTCTTGAAAAGGATTCTTTGACAAGAGTACATTCTGGATGGAAAGTTTTCGCAGGTGGTACTGGGGGAGAACCAGGAGATTCGATCAGTATAGTCTGGCCTTAGTAGAGTTTTAGATAGTGATCAGGGGCATGATCAGCATGGTGATTTGGGTTTCTTATTAAGTGATTGTAAGACTTATTATGGTGGTTTTCCCATGAGATTAGAGATATGATTTTGAGTTGTCAAGTGATTACAATTTTTCATCAGGACACAGTGATGATTGATAATGAGAGAATAAAGAACTTGTTGTTCTTATTCAAGTCCATATCGGTACTTAATATGTTTATTCAGTATTTTACTGCATTCAGTACTTAAGATTGTTCGAGGACGAAATATCTTAAGTAGGGGGAGAATGTAGTAGCTTGGTTCCATTTTACAAGATTAGGTGATTTTAAACATGTTAGAAAATGACATATAATTTTAAAAGTGTCAAAACATGTTTAAGGAGTCCTTATTTGGTTAAAATAAGTTGAAAATCAGATCCGGAACGTCCGAAAATGGTAGGGTAGGTCCCGGGGGTCCAAAACCAGTTCGGAAGCACCCGGAAACAGTTCGGAAGAAGCGGTTCGATCGGAGCTTCCGAACCAGTTCGGAACTTCCGATCCGTTCGGAGCTTCCGATCCCCGTTCGGAGCTTCTGATCCCTGTCCAGTGCCAAGTGTCTTAGAGGATTGAATACGTAGCTGCAGGTAGAGATCGGAGCTTCCGATCCTACGATCGGAGCTTTCGATCGTGGCCTATAAATATGGGTTCCGAGGGCCACAATTTCACACCAATTCCTATTTTTCTCTCTCGGTTTCAGCCTATTTTTAGGAGTTTAGGAGTGATTCCATCCTTCCTAGGCTTGGTCCGGAGGTTGGCGAGGCGCTCCAGGGTTGCTGCGGAGTGGTGCCCAAGTTCTGGGGCAATCATCATCAACGGGCTGACGATGGACGCATGTATAACTTTGACTCCTTATAGTAAATAGGGAGTATGCTATAGCGCAGTTAAGGCTTTTAGAATACTGTTATAATGCATGAGTATTTTTGCTTTGTAGTGCAGATTATAGGCTTGGACTTTAGAGCTGGTATAGCTTGCCTAGTAGAACTAAGGTACGTAAGTACAGACTGAGATAGCCAGCTGAATATACATGTTTATGTGTTGCATTATTATCTGTCATAATATGCATGATTTACTGTTCATGATTTTTATGCGGCATTTGCATACCATGTTGAGCATGTTATCATTTTGAGATAACTAGTTGTTCTAGGGTCGCTCAGCCTTAGGGTTGTTGTTATTATACGATCGGGTACTGTGTCACCCACTGGACTGACGGGGCAGCGTGTACGGTATTTACCCAGGACGATGATAGTCCAAGATCGGGTTCAGTATGTGTGGCACCCACTGGATCATCGGAGCAGCGTGCGCATACTGGAGGCGCCTATGAACTGAGCATGATTTTCCAGATATGATCCTAGTTACCCAGATCATTCATAGTTCATGTTGCATGCATCATATAGACCTGTATATTCAATACTTTACATATTGGGCGTTAGCGCTCACGTCCCTGCTTTTATCTCGGACACCTCATTCGACGGGGCAGGTTTTGCAGGTGGACCAGGAGCGAGATCAGTAGTTGATCGGTGACGAGGGCTTGGTAGCAAGGGTCATCAGAGGATTTCTAGATTAATATTTTATTCGATATATATTCGATTTGGTTGTATCAAGATTTATTTATCTTGGAATTGTTTATCTTTTAGATTTTCCGCTGTTATTTCTCTAATTATGTTTAATTAAGTTAAATGCATGCTTAAGCTTCTGATTAGTAGGTGATCACGGTGCGGGTCACTACAATAACTTCTACTATCAACAGCTTTGAATTGTATAGCATGCAGTGCGCGCTGCGGAAAACCAATTTGTACGCTGAGGAAAGCAATTTTTGTTGTAGTGTGGTTGGATCGAGTTGTCTTTATCGGTCACATTATCTCCGGAGAAGGTATTTCTGTCGATCCCAACAAGATTGAAGCGGTTATGAATTGGCCTCGACCGACATCTGTTGTAGTAGCCCGTATCCAGAATTAACGATTTATAAGTATTTAATCATGTAATTATGTTTGGATTAAGTAAAACATGATTAAGGAAATTCCAGAAGGGTTAACGGAGTCCAGAAATGGATCCAGAACACTCGAAAATGGTTTGGAGGGTTCCAAGATTCGAGTGGGATCGGAACCACCAATCCAGGATCGGAACTTCCGATCTTGGTGAGTTCGGAACCACATCGGAAGCAGGGAGATCGGAACGTCCGATCAGGATCGGAGCTTCCGATGGCTGTCGGTGACAGGTGTGTGGTTGCATGTGGACCGAATTGACACGTAGCGAACGAAGCTTCCGATCGGGGGAACGGAGCTTCCGATCTACACGTTCGGAGCTTTCGATCGAGGAACGGAGCTTCCGATCGATGCCTATAAATATGAGGTTCGAGCTCCTCATTTCTTGCCAATTCCGAGTTCCTCTCCTTTGCGTAGTAGCTCTATTTTAGGGCTTTGGGTACTCTTATTTTAGAGTTGGAGTAGGGAATATATTTTAGTATAGTCAGACAGTGTGACATAGTAGCGGAGCAGCGCGCGTGTAGCGGAGTAGTGCTCGAGGCTGTGGAGCTGCAGCAGGGGTGTGCCCCTAGTTGCGGGATAGTCGCCATCAATGGGCTAACAACGGACGCAGGTATAGCTATGGTCTCCTTAAATTATTTAGGAGTATGCAATAGCTTAGTTAAGGCTTTTAGAGCTTATTGAATGATGCATGGGTATTTGCATTGTAGACTTGATGATAGGCTTGGAACCTAGAGTGGGACTACTAGGACAGCCTTAGAAAGGTACGTAAGTACTGACTGAGATTGTCAGCGGATATGCATGCTTATATGCTGCATTTATGTGTTTACATGTTATTATTGTTATGCGGCATGTGCATATCATATCGTGCCTGAACATCTGTATATCTTTCGATATGAGCCAGTTAGAGTTGCTCAGCCCTGTTAGGACGTTTGATATCGAGTACCCTTAGGTACTGATACTCCGAGGACTCCGTAGTCCGCATCCATGATTCGGAAATGAGTGGTCGCACACAGTGGTTAGCTACCCCGATGTGACGAGCTTATATCCTAGGCGCCAGTCTGAGCAGTTGTATACAGTTATCCCAGATATGGATACCCTGTCATTTGCATGCATCATATTTGTATGTTTATCCGTGCTTTCGTATTGAGCTTAGAGCTCACGTTCAGTATTTTCTGTGTATCTGGATACCCTATTTTCGACGGGGTAGGTGTAGGTGCAGGATTGAGCACCAGGAGCCTGGAGGAGCCAACGACCTTGAAGACATCAGTATTTAGCTGTAGGTTTTTATCTAAGTAATTCGATTGGGTTGTATAAATCGAGTTTTGTTAGCTGGTTGTATTCTGCCGGTCTGCTTGTATTTAAGTCTTCCGCAGCGATTTTATTTAATGCATGCTTAATTATGCTCTTAACTCTGATTAGATAGTGGATCCGGGTCGGGTCGATACATTTATTTGTATCAGAGCATTGCATGCAAGGGACTTAGGAAATTGATAATGAGACTTCTTGATTATCCTTGTAGGATTGATTGAGGCCTAGCGAAGGAATATTTGGTTCTTCATTGCCGAGGTTTGCGGCATAAGTCTTTACTATAAGGAATGCAACAGTGATGAGAACACCAGTAGTAGCATATCGATAGATAGACTGACTGTTGTGGACAGTTCATCATTTGATGCATTGGGATATTGATCGAAGAATATATGGATTCCAACCAGGGAAGATTGGAAGAAAAGATCAGGTATATCGCGTCAGATACCTCTGAGGGCTTTTTGGAACGAATGGTGTATAATAATACATGTGGTTCCAGTCCTTGAAGATTCTCCACTCGTAGTTGGAGAGATTGTCAGATAGACCTTTACCAGGGAATGCCTTGAGTGCCTAAAGCATGACAGCTTTCGAACGTAAGGTCTGTAAACTCGTGCATAACATGGTTTTGCCGGTATGCTTGTATCGATGCTTTTGGTAGGCATACGGAAAACTTCATGTTCAAAAGCATGATTTGGATACAAGAAGAACGCTGATGGTAGATCGTGAGCAGAAGAAGTCGACTGACATGCACTGATGCAGAGCATAGCTGGTTAGCTATCACGTGCCATTTCTCCGGAGTTCTTTACTGGAGGACATGTAGAGAGACTTGGACGGGAGTATGCTTGTATCGATGCGTGTGTGGATGTGAAGCTTCATGCTCAAGGGACGAAGATAAGATTCGATGATTTAAATACTGTATTGTTGTAGTTGTAAACAGTATTTCAGTTGTAATGAATCATCAGAATATGGTTGTATCAGTACAAGTTATTGGATGTACATTTTGTCGTATTTTGAATACTGTATGTATTACATGGGATTGTAATAAAGGAAATTGTACATAACTTGAAGTAATGATACATGTTTTACTTATTCAAAGATTCGTGTTTGATTGCAAGTAATTTTATAAAGTTTGGCTTGGAATTAGTTGATTGGTAATCAACTAGGATAGCTCATGGATTTTTAGTAAGCCAGCGGTAACGGATTGACATGGGGTTAGTCTAGGTGTTTTCCTAGGGCTGACCTAATTAGTCGTTTGACTGGGTTAGTGCCATTGATGAGGTAATTCATCTGAGGGCATGGAAATATTGATCTAGTTTGGAAATTGGATTTTCATTCTAGGATTGTTTCCGTAGAACAGTATTCTGTTTGACCTTTTTGGATTGAGACTTCGTGATGATGGGATTTCATCGGGATACCAAGTCGAGTATATGTCGAGAGTTGTGGACTATGACCAAGATTAGACATGATGGAGCGCGACCCTATGCCAGTGTTACTTTGGGAGTCTTTCGTACTTCGGAGAATGCCTGGAAGCCTTCGTGCTTCAGGATTTGGAGATGGGAAGGCTACTTAGTCTAGAGTTTTGGTAACATTCACGACGGGGTATGACATTGGATTGGATTCCTGGTTAGGTGTCAGGGGTTTAGATATCGTCTGACTATCGTAAGGGATATTGGTTTTAGTTTTGTCATATGAACCAGTCTTGGAGGGATTTCCTTGACAAGTGCGTACTCTGAGCAGATAGTTTTAGCACTATCGAATATTGTTGGACTAGTGGATCTAGTCGGTGTTTGGATGCTCTGGTGATAAGGGCTATTCAGGAGTTGTGTTAGTGAATTTCCTAGGGCATTTGACTCGGGGATGAGTATTTTTCGGCAAGGATAATTTTTCTTCAGTGATAGATTATATCTGATGATAAAGATTGTACATGGCTATTTGAGGCATGAGGAAAGCGTGACTTATACCAATGTACACTTGGTGGTGATTCCAGGTGGTACATTTTGACAGGTTACCTCAGTCTCGATTTGTTGCAATCTTAGCGAGAGATATAATTATCAGGAGCATGTTCAGCGTTATCTGGAATCTTTCGGACTTGTATTGTGATTTGAGTTGAACAAGTTCTTATGATAATCTTGAACGAGTATAGACAGTGGTTAGTTGAAAGAGTGGGTGCCAGGTGAGCCAACTTGTGGCTAAGGGCTTTTATGACTCTATGTATAAACAATCTTTTGTTTAATATAATTTACACTTTTATAATGGCATTTACTTTTTCTTTTATCATATTATTATGTTGTGACATACTATAAGATGTTTAGATGAAGACCTTGAATATACTATAGTGTATGTAAGATGTGGTGGCACATGGGGATGGCTATCATGAAACACATTTTATAATCACTGTATATTCTAAACAGTTCCTAGTCGATTGAGCCGTCCGTTAATAAGGATAAGGATCGCTCGAGATTGAGACTAGCATTTGCGATGCCGAGTACCACGTTTCATTGGTATGGAACATAGAGATATTCAAAGCATGCAAATGGATATTCATACGATGAATGATCGAACTACCCTATCCGGACTTTTCAAGTGGTTATCATTTATCGAGTGGATAAAGTCCGCGGTTTTGGTTGTACACCATTAGTCCTTACTACTTGAAACATCATTGAGACTCTATATGATAGTACTGTACTTTGACTCGTTTACCGACTCTATTGGAGTCATCAGGTGTCGGGATTGGGTACAGTTACGACACATATAGGAGTCGATGCTTTGTTGTCAAGGATTCACCACATACTTGCTAGTGTGGATATCCTATGCAATCTGAGGAGATATTAGTGTGACGAATCTCTGGCCAGAGTGCATGATGTGCTTTAAGAAATGGTTTCATAGTAGCACATGCGATGTCACTATTTGATCTTCAAGATGCATTGCATAGTTATCGAATCTCGAACGACTCTCGATTTACCAATGGTTGTTGATTCGATCGGGATATATGGATGAAGGGACCGTACTGTACGCTAACCAAAATCTATTGGTTCTTGCAGGCACTATCAGTGATACCTAGGGAATCATGGGGCGATGTTGCTAGGCGCTCTTACCATGATTCGATGGGCAAGTCGGAAATTGTTTTTCCGAGTCACAAGGAGTTGTGAGCCCACGGCTAGCTGTATCCCTGAACCATTGAGGGTCACACAAGTAATGGATTTCTAATTCCCGTTGAGATAGTTAAATTTAAAGAGTTAAATTTAATGAACAAAGAAGTAAGACTTCTTATATCAGAGTAGAAGAGTAAGATTTCCTAAAATGACATAGGGATGGGCATTTTTGGAAATCACTGAATTCGGATTCAAAAAAATTATCTTGACTTTAAAAGATGCAGAAATGGTTTCTGTGCACATTGGTGAAATTGGTTTATCAATCCGAGTCACGATGAATTTTATATTAATTTCTGAATATGCAGGCTTTGCTTGTCAGGCTTTAACTTATGACTAATGGGCCCTAAGCTGTTAGCAGCCCACATTATAAATAAGTTATTGCAGTGCAGAAATTAGACACAAGTCTCATAATTTTCGAACACTAGGGTTTTGAGACCTAGAGTGGCCGCCCCCTCTCTGTGTTTTTCTCTCTGAAATCCAGTCTTTGAATTTCGAATTTGCAGTCTGGTTTAACGGATCAAATTCGTTAATTCTCTTCGTAGAAACTTCTGATAGATTTTCTAGTGCAATCTATCAGAGGGATTCGAATTCTGTTCGTGGACCTGATTGAAGAATTGTTCGTCCATCAGTTCCTGGGATATACAACAAGAGCAGAGTTATCTGTTGGTGTCCATAATCTAGTTTTGAGATTCAAGGTAAAAATTTAATTGTTATTTAATTTTTACACGCACAATTTAATCGTAAAGTTTTGATACCCATGATATGGAATCGTTCCATATAAAATTTTAAAACTTCCGCTGCACCGGGTATCAATTCTGATTGATCTGAACATCGTTTTCCAACATTAGTATGTCTAGATGGATGCCGGCTCGGCACTGGTGATTACTCGTGGTTATTGTCTGACTCTGACAAAGATGAGTGGTTGAATCAGCTGTGATTCTTTTGATTCCAAGTATTTGGGATCTGCGGACGTGTGGCAGGGAGATCATCGATATTGATCATCCATGAGAGTTCATTGATCTGTGATCGTCTGACTAAGGTCGATATCGTCAGAAAGATCGAGAGCTACAGTAGATTGACTTGATCGATCATATTATTCCAATCGGTGTTGATTGGGATGTAGTAAATCAACAAGTGCTGGAAATAGTACTTTAAGTATTGTATGCTTGATATAGCGATTCAAGTGTATTTAGGGGATTCTTCATCGCTAAGGATCTTCCAGAATGCGGAGATCTGGACTTTTGGATTTTATGGATCACGAAAGTGGTCATAGGGTGGCTTTTGTGATCGTAGTTTGTTGACATCGTTGCTGAGATTACCATGGGCGGATTTTGATTTAAGCATTGCTTAGTTTTAGCAATGATTGATTCAGCATGGGAAATAGGATTCAGTGATTGTCCAAGGATTGTCAGTGGACAAGTTTTAACAACTGTTAATCGGAATGATTAGTTTGGGTACTTCCAGTGGATTTCTTGAGATTTGTTCTTTGGAGATCACGCTAAGTTAAGTATTCATCCGGGGAAGCAACAGGTTGTGCAAAGATCTACGTACTCGGTTCGGATGAAAGGGAATGAAACACTATGTTTATCAACTTGTCTCGAGATATTTTGTGTGTCAGCAGGTCAAGGCAGAGCATCGACGACCTGGAGGTTTGCTTCATAGTCTACCTATTCCTGAGTGGGAAATGGGAGTTATCACGATGAACTTTTTGTGACCCATTTTCCAGTATCCTCGAGGAATTGTGATGCTATCTGAGTTGTGGTGGACCGACTCACCAAGTCAGCGCATTTCTTTTTCTGTAGCCGAGAGTACAAGGTGGATCGTTTTGACTCGGTTATGTATTCAGGAGATCGATCGACTTCACGGAGTGCCTATGAGCATTATCAGTGATCGAGGCCCCAGGTTTACTTCCAGATTTTGGGGGAGGGTTCGACGTGTAATGGGCATTACTCTCAGTTTGAGTAATACATATCATCCGGAGACAGATGGTCAGTCAGAGCGCACAATCCTTACTTTGAAGGATATGCTGCGAGCATGTGTTATAGATTTTGGTTCAGTCTGGCAGGATCAGTTGCCATTGATTGAGTTCGCGTACAACAACAGCTATCATAGTAGCTTTGGGATGACACCATTTGAGGCGTTGCACGGACGACATTGTCATACTCCACCCTTCTAGGGGAGAAGTGGGGGAGAGACAGACTGAAGGACTGGAGTTAGTCCAGCAGTTAGCAAACATAGTTGATCAGACCAAGAAACAGATTAAGAGTGCACAGGATCGTCGAGACAGCTATGCCAGATACTAAGCGTGAGCCTTTGCAGCTTGATGCTGGGGGAGAAAGTAACTCTGAGAATATCACCTTTCTTCAGGATTCTCAGATTTGGCCTTAAGGGCAAGTTATCTCCTAGGTTTATGGTTCGTTCGAGAGCATTGGCAATTTGGATTATCGGCTAGCTTTGCTACCTTATTTTCCCAGTATTCACGACGTATTTCACGTATCTCTGTTGCGACGATATGTGGTGGATCAGTCCCATATTCTGCAGCGGTCTGAGATTCAAGAGGATACTGATTTGATTTACGTGGAAAGACCTACTCGTATCCTGGATCATAAGGATAAGATCTTGCGTAATAAAGTTATTCCTTTGATTGATAGTTCAATGACGACATTTGAAGTACTGAGGAAGCTATTTGGGAACTTGAGGGCAGGATGTGTTCAGAACATCCTGAGTTGTTTTCATTTGTTGCTTAAGATCTGATTTCGACGACGAAATATCTTAAGTGGGGGAGAATGTAGTAGCTCGTATCCAGAATTAATGATTTATAAGTATTTAATCGTGTAATTATTTTTAGATTAAGTAAAACATGATTAAAGAAATTCCAGAAGGGTTAACGGAGTCCAGAAATGGATCCAAAACACTCGAAAATGGTTTGGAGGGTTACAAGATTCGAGCGGGATCGGAACCACCGATCCAGGATCGGAACTTCCGATCTTGGTGAGTTCGGAACCACATCGGAAGCAGGGAGATCGGAAAGTCCGATCAGGATCGGAGCTTCCGATGGCTGTCGGTGACAGGTGTGTGGTTACATGTGGACCAAATTGACACGTAGCGAACGAAGCTTCCGATCGGGGGAACGGAGCTTCCGATCTACACGTTCGGAGCTTCCGATCGAGGAACGGAGCTTCCGATTGATGCCTATAAATATGAGGTCCAAGCTCCTCATTTCTTGCCAATTCCAAGTTCCTCTCCTTCGCCTAGTAGCTCTATTTTAGGGCTTTGGGTACTCTTATTTTACAGTTGGATTAGGGATTATATTTTAGTATAGTCAGACAATGTCTGACATAGTAGCGGAGCAGTGCTCGAGTAGTGGAGCAGCGCTCGTGTAGCGGAGTAGTGCTCGAGGCTGTGGAGCTGCAGCAAGGGTGTGCCCCTAGTTGCGGGATAGTCGCCATCAGTGGACTAACGACGGACGCAGGTATAGCTATGGTCTCCTTAAATTATTTAGGAGTATGCAATAGCTTAGTTAAGGCTTTTAGAGCTTATTGAATGATGCATGGGTATTTGCATTGTAGACTTGATGATAGGCTTGAAACCTAGAGTGGGACTACTAGGACTGTCTTAGAAAGGTACGTAAGTACTGACTGAGATTGCCAGCGGATATGCATGCTTATATGTTGCATTTATGTGTTTGCATGTTATAATTGTTATGCGACATGTGCATATCATATTGTGCCTGAACATCTGTATATCTTTCGAGATGAGCCAGTTAGGGTTGCTCAGCCCTGTTAGGACGTTTGATATCGAGTACCCTTAGGTACTGATACTCCGAGGACTCCGTAGTTCGCATCCGTGATTCGGGAATGAGTGGTCGCACACAGTGGTTAGCTACCCCGATGTGACGAGCTTATATCCTAGGCGCCAGTCTGAGCAGTTGTATACAGTTATCCCAGATATGGATACCCTGTCATTTGCATGCATCATATTTGTATGTTTATCCGTGCTTTCGTATTGATCTTAGAGCTCACGTCCAGTATTTTCTGTGTATCTGGAAACCCTATTTTCGACGGGGTAGGTGTAGTTCCAGGATTGAGCACCAGGAGCCTGGAGGAGCCAGCGACCTTGAAGACATCAGTATTTAGCTGTAGGTTTTTATCTAAGTAATTCGATTGGGTTGTATAAATCGAGTTTTGTTAGCCGGTTGTATTCTGCCGGTCTGCTTGTATTTAAGTCTTCCGCAACGATTTTATTTAATGCATGCTTAATTATGCTCTTAACTCTGATTAGGTAGTGGATCCGGGTCGGGTCGCTACATTTATTTGTATCAGAGCATTGCATGCAAGGGACTTAGGAAATTGATAATGAGACTTCTTGATTATCCTTGTAGGATTGATTGAGGCCTAGCGAAGAAAGATTTGGTTCTTCATTGCCGAGGTTTGCGGCATAAGTCTTTACTATAAGTAATGCAACAGTGATGAGAACACCAGTAGTAGCATATCGATAGATAGACTGACTGTTGTGGACGGTTCATCATTTGATGCATTGGGATATTGATCAAAGAATATATGGATTCCAACCAGGGAAGATTGGAAGAAAAGATCGGGTATATCGCGTCAGATACCTCTGAGGGCTTTTTGGAACGAATGGTGTATAATAATACATGTGGTTCCTGTCCTTGAAGATTCTCCACTCGTAGTTGGAGAGATTGTCAGATAGACCTTTACCAGGGAATACCTTGAGTGCCTAAAGCATGACAGCTTTCGAGCGTAAGGTCTGTAAACTCGTGCATAACATGGTTTTGCCGGTATGCTTGTATCAATGCTTTTGGTAGGCATACGGAAAACTTCATGTTCAAAAGCATGATTTGGATACAAGAAGAACGCTGATGGTAGATCGTGTGCAGAAGAAGTCGACTGACATGCACTGACGTAGAGCATAGCTGGTTAGCTATCACGTGCCATTTCTCCGGAGTTCTTCGCTGGAGGACATGTAGAGAGACTTGGACGGGAGTATGCTTGTATCGATGCGTGTGTGGATGTGAAGCTTCATGCTCAAGGGACGAAGATAAGATTCGATGATTTTAAATACTGTATTGTTGTAGTTGTAAACAGTATTTCAGTTGTAATGAATCATCAGAATTTGGTTGTATCAGTACAAGTTATTGGATGTACATTTTGTCATATTTTGAATACTGTATGTATTACATGGGATTGTAATAAAGGAAATTGTACATAACTTGAAGTAATGATACATGTTTTACTTATTCAAAGATTCGTGTTTGATTGCAAGTAATTTTATAATGTTTGGCTTGGAATTAGTTGATTGGTAATCAACTAGGATAGCTCATGGATTTTTAGTAAGCCAACAGTAATGGATTGACATGGGGTTAGTCTAGGTGTTTTCCTAGGGCTGACCTAATTAGTCGTTTGACTGGGTTAGTGCCATTGATGAGGTAATTCATCTGAGGGCATGGAAATATTGATCTAGTTTGGAAATTGGATTTTCGTTCTAGGATTGTTTCCGTAGAACAGTATTCTGTTTGATCTTTTTGGGTTGAGACTTCGTGATGATGGGATTTCATCGGGATACCAAGTCGAGTATATGCCGAGAGTTGTGGACTATGACCAAGACTAGACATGATGGAGCGCGACCCTATGCCAGTGTTACTTTGGGAGTCTTTCGTACTTCGGAGAATGCCTGGAAGCCTTCGTGCTTCAGGATTTGGCGATGGGAAGGCTACTTAGTCTAGAGGTTTGGTAATAGTCACGACGGGGTATGACATTGGATTGGATGCCTGGTTAGGTGTCAGCGGTTTAGATATCGTCTGACTGTCGTCAGGGATATTGGTTTTAGTTTTGTCATATGAACCAGTCTTGGAGGGATTTCCTTGACAAGTGCGTACTCTGAGCAGATAGTTTTAGCACTATCGAATATTGCTGGACTAGTGGATCTAGTCGGTGTTTGGATGCTCTGGTGATAAGGGCTATTCAGGAGTTGTGTTAGTGAATTTCCTAGGGCATTTGACTCGGGGATGAGTATTTTTCGGCAAGGATAATTTTTCTTCAGTGATAGATTATATCTGATGATAAGGATTGTACATGGCTATTTGAGGCATGAGGAAAGCATGACTTATACCAATGTACACTTGGTGGTGATTCCAGGTGGTACATTTTGACAGGTTACCTCAGTCTCGATTTGTTGCAATCTTAGCGAGAGATATAATTATCAGGAGCATGTTCAGCGTTATCTGGAATCTTTCGGACTTGTATTGTGATTTGAGTTGAACAAGTCCTTATGATAATCTTGAACGAGTATAGACAGTGGTTAGTATGTCTAGACGGATGCCGGCTCGGCACTGGTGATTACTCGTGGTTATTGTCTGACTCTGACAAAGATGAGTGGTTGAATCAGCTGTGATTCTTTTGATTCCAAGTATTTGGGATCTGCGGACGTGTGGCAGGGAGATCATCGATATTGATCATCCATGAGAGTTCATTGATCTGTGATCGTCTGACTAAGGTCGATATCGTCAGAAAGATCGAGAGCTACAGTAGATTGACTTGATCGATCATATTATTCCAATCGGTGTTGATTGGGATGTAGTAAATCAACAAGTGCTGGAAATAGTACTTTAATTATTGTATGCTTGATATAGCGATTCAAGTGTATTTAGGGGATTCTTCATCGCTAAGGATCTTCTGGAATGCGGAGATCTGGACTTTTGGATTTTATGGATCACGAAAGTGGTCATAGGGTGGCTCTTGTGATCGTAGTTCGTTGACAGCATTGCTGAGATTACCATGGGCGGATTTTGATTTGAGCATTGCTTAGTTTTAACAATGATTGATTCAGCATGGGAAATAGGATTCAGTGATTGTCCAAGGATTGTCAGTGGACAAATTTTAACGACTGTTAATCGGAATGATTAGTTTGGGTGCTTCCAGTGGATTTCTTGAGATTTGTTCTTTGGAGGCGCATCAAGCTAAGTTAAGTATTCATCTGGGGAAGCAACAGGTTGTGCAAATATCTACGTACTCAGTTCGGATGAAAGGGAATGAAACGCTATGTTTATCAACTTGTCTCGAGATATTTGGTGTGTCAGCAGGTCAAGGCAGAGCACCGACGACCTGGAGGTTTGCTTCATAGTCTGCCTATTCCTGAGTGGGAAATGGGAGTTATCACGATGGACTTTTTGTGACCCATTTTCCGGTATTCTCGAGGAATTGTGATGCTATCTGGGTTGTGGTGGACCGACTCACCAAGTCAGAGCATTTCATTTTCTGTAGCCGAGAGTACAAGGTGGATCGTTTTGACTCGATTATGTATTCAGGAGATCTATCGACTTCATGGAGTGCCTATGAGCATTATCAGTGATCGAGGCCCCAGGTATACTTCCAGATTTTGGGGGAGGGTTCGACGTGTAATGGGCATTACTCTCAGTTTGAGTAATACATATCATCCGGAGACAGATGGTCATTCAGAGCGCACAATCCTTACTTTGAAGGATATGCTGCGAGCATGTGTTATAGATTTTGGTTCAGTCTGGCAGGATCAGTTGCCATTGATTGAGTTCGCGTACAACAACAACTATCATAGTAGCTTTGGGATGACACCATTTGAGGCGTTGTACGGACGACATTGTCATACTCCACCCTTCTAGGGGAGAAGTGGGGGAGAGACAGACTGAAGGACTGGAGTTAGTCCAGCATTTTGCAGACATAGTTGATCAGACCAAGAAACGGATTAAGAGTGCACAGGATCGTCGAGACAGCTATGCCAGATACTAAGCGTGAGCCTTTGCAGCTTGATGCTGGGGGAGAGAGTAACTCTGAGAATGTCACCTTTCTTCAGGATTCTCAGATTTGGCCTTAAGGGAAAGTTATCTCCTAGGTTTATGGTTCGTTCGAGAGCATTGGCAATTTGGATTATCTGCTAGCTTTGCTACCTTATTTTCCCAGTATTCACGACATATTTCACGTATCTCTGTTGCGACGATATGTGGTGGATCAGTCCCATATTCTGCAGCGGTCTGAGATTCAAGAGGATACTAATTTGATTTACGTGGAAAGACCTACTCGTATCCTGGATCATAAGGATAAGATCTTGGGTAATAATGTTATTCCTCTGATTGATAGTTCAATGACAACATTTGAAGTACTGAGGAAGCTATTTGGGAACTTGAGGGCAGGATGTGTTCAGAACATCCTGAGTTGTTTTCATACGTTACTTAAGATCTGATTTCGAGGACGAAATATCTTAAGTGGGGGAGAATGTAGTAGCCCGTATCCAGAATTAACGATTTATAAGTATTTTATCGTGTAATTATGTTTGGATTAGGTAAAACATGATTAAGGAAATTTCAGAAGGGTTAACGGAGTTCAGAAATGGATCCAGAACACTCAAAAATGGTTTGGAGGGTTCCAAGATTCGAGTGGGATCGGAACTTCCGATCTTGGTGAGTTCGGAACCACATTGGAAGCAGGGAGATCGGAAAGTCCGATCAGGATTGGAGCTTCCGATGTCTGTCGGTGATAGGTGTGTGGTTGCATGTGGACCAAATTGACACGTAGCAAACAGAGCTTCCGATCGGGGGAACGGAGCTTCCGATCTACACGTTCGGAGCTTCCGATCGAGGAACGGAGCTTCCGATCGATGCCTATAAATATGAGGTCCGAGCTCCTCATTTCTTGCCAATTCCGAGTTCCTCTCCTTCGCCTAGTAGCTCTATTTTAGGGCTTTAGGTACTCTTATTTTAGAGTTGGAGTAGGGAATATATTTTAGTATAGTCAGACAGTGTCTGACATAGTAGCGGAGCAGTGCTCGAGTAGCGGAGCAGCGCTTGTGTAGCGGAGTAGTGCTCGAGGCTGTGGAGCTGCAGCAGGGGTGTGCCCCTAGTTGCGGGATAGTCGCCATCAGTGGGCTAATGACGGATGCAGGAATAGCTATGGTCTTCTTAAATTATTTAGGAGTATACAATAGCTTAGTTAAGGCTTTTAGAGCTTATTGAATGATGCATGGGTATTTGTATTGTAGACTTGATGATAGGCTTGGAACCTAGAGTGGGACTACTAGGACTGCCTTAGAAAGGTACGTAAGTACTGACTGAGATTGCCAGCGGATATGCATGCTTATATGTTGCATTTATGTGTTTGCATGTTATTATTGTTATGTGGCATGTGCATATCATATTGTGCCTGAACATCTGTATATCTTTCGAGATGAGCCAGTTAGGGTTGCTCAGCCCTGTTAGGACGTTTGATATCGAGTACCCTTAGGTACTGATACTTCGAGGACTCCGTAGTCCGCGTCCGTGATTCGGGAATGAGTGGTCGCACACAGTGGTTAACTTCCCCGATGTGACGAGCTTATATCCTAGGCGTCAGTCTGAGCAGTTGTATACAGTTATCCCAGATATGGATACCCTGTCATTTGCATGCATCATATTTGTATGTTTATCCGTGCTTTCATATTGAGCTTAGAGCTCACGTCCAGTATTTTCTGTGTATCTGGATACCCTATTTTCGACGGGGTAGGTGTAGGTGCAGGATTGAGCACCAGGAGCCTGGAGGAGCCAGCGACCTTGAAGACAGTAGTATTTAGCTGTAGGTTTTTATCTAAGTAATTCGATTGGGTTGTATAAATCGAGTTTTGTTAGTCGGTTGTATTCTGCCGGTCTGCTTGTATTTAAGTCTTCCGCAGCGATTTTATTTAATGCATGCTTAATTATGCTCTTAACTCTGATTAGGTAGTGGATCCGGGTCGGGTCGCTACATTTGTGCCTGAGATTCGAAGTTTTATGGGTTTATCTGGTTACTATTGCAGATTCATCAAGGGATTCTCATCTATTGCGAAGCCGATTATTCAGCTATCTCAGAAGAATGCACCTTTTGTCTGGAATGAAGCTTGTGAGGCCAGTTTTATTGACTTGAAGAAGCGGTTGACCAGTGCTCCAGTTCTATCTATTCCTTCAGGTACTGGCAATTTTACAGTTTATTGCGATACTTCTCATAGAGGTTTGGGATGTGTTCTTATGCAGAGGAAATATCTGATAGCTTATGCATCAAGGCAACTGAAGCCGCACGAGACTCGATATCCTGTTCATGATCTTGAACTTGCAGCTATTGTGTTTTCTTTGAAGATATGACATCACTATATTTATGGTGAGACTTTTGAAATCTTTTCAGATCATAAAAGCCTGAAATATTTGTTTTCGCAGTCCGAACTGAATATGAGACGTAGAAGTTGGTTAGATCTGCTGAAGGACTTTGATTGTGAAATCAAGTATTTCCCGGGGAAATCGAATGCAGCTGCTGATGCTTTGAGCCGAAATATATGTTCTTTATCTTTATCTACAGTTGGTGTCTCTCATTTGATCAATGATTGTTGTACTTCTGGTTTAGAGTTTGAAACAAATAGGAGGTCTATCACAGTTTTTTTTATTCAAGCCGAACCAGAGTTGTTTTTGAAGATCAAAGAGGCACAGAAATCTGATCCGAGTATTCAGAGTTTGATGGAGAAAGTCAGATCTGGACATCAGTTTGAATTTCGGGTCAGTGATGATGCTTTATTTGTGAATAATTGTATTGTTGTGCCAGATGTTTTTGAGTTGATACATCGAATCTTGCAAGAGGCACAATGCAGTCGATTCAACATTCATCCAGGTGGTCGAAAGATGTACAACGATCTGAGAAATCAGTTCTGGTGGAAGAAGATGAGAGTGGTGTTACGAGGTATGTATTCCGATGTTTGAACTGTCAGTAGGTGAAAGCAGAGAGAAAGAGACTCGGTGGTCTGTTGCATAGTTTACCTGTTCCAGAGTGGAAATGGGATCACATTTTGATGGATTTTTTCACGAAGCTACCACGATCAGTCCGAGGTTACGATGCTAGCTGGATAGTGATTGACCGATTGACGAATCAACATGTTTTATTTCGTACATGATGACGTATCGACATGATCAGATGACCGATATCTATGTCAGAGATGTTGTTAGATTTCATGGTGTGCCGAAGTCTATTGTTTCAAACCGAGACCCTCGGTTTACTTCTCACTTTGGCACTAGTTGGCAGGATTTTTTACCTCTTGTCGAGTTCTCGTATGACAATAGATATCAGACGAGTATTGGTATGGCACCTTTCAAAGAGTTGTACGAGAAGAAATGCAGATCTCCTTTGTACTGTGGTGAGATTTCTGAGTCACCTGATTTGGGATCGGATATGATTCGAGATATGGCTGAGCAAGTGAAGATTATTCGGTTGAGAATGAAGACCGCTTAGAACAGATAGGCGAAGTATGCGAACATTAGACGCAGACCTCTGTATTTTGATCAGGGAGACCGAGTATTTCTGAAGATTTCTCCTTTCAGAGGCACAGTCAGATTTGGGAATAGATGGAAGTTGTCTCCAAAATTCATCGGACAGTATGAGATTCTGGAGAAGATAGGTGATCTTGCCTACAGACTTGCACTTCATTCGTCTCTTTTTGGTAATCACGATGTCTTTCATGTCTCTATGTTGTGGAAATATCACCCAGATCCTTCTCATGTTCTTCAGTCAGACGAGGCCAAACTTGATCAGATGTTGGGCTACTTCAAACGACCGATTCAGATTCTTGACCAAAAACAGAAGCAACTCAGAAAACAAGTCGATTCTGTTAGTGAAAATGCAGTGGAGCCGACATGGATTCGAAGAAGCGACTTGGGAGACATAAGCGATATGAGACAGTGATTTCCAGAGTTATTTGTGTGATGTGAATTCTTATTGCTGTCTTTGATCCTATCCCTTATCTTATGTGATCGATTCATGTGCGATTTCAAGAACAAAATCAGTTCTTAGAGGAGGAGAATTGTAATGCTCCAAAATTATCTTATTGAGATTAATATTAATATTCAGATATTATGAAATTCATGGGTGGAAGTGATATTTGTTCAGGGACGGTTTTGTAATTTTTGAAGAATTTAGGGACCAAAATGCAAAACGTGGATTTTTATATAACACTTGGTCTTAAAGTGTTTGACTAGTCTTCTTCATCTTCTTTCTTCTCCTTCCTTAGCTGTTTCCCTCCATTAACGTTTCTCCAAGCTTTTCAAGATCCGTTAATTCACGATCCCTCCAATAAAATTTTAATCCGAAGGTATATTCGCGATCACAGCTGCGAGAGCTCCGTTTTATCGTAATTTTTATTTCGATCCATCATGTTTAGATTTTGAGTTGTTGTCATAATTTGATTTCGTTTGGATATGTTGTTCTTGAAATAGCATAGATCATTTATTTCAAGCCGAATAAAAAAAAGAGCGACGTTTGGATTTGTTATGATTTTTGAAGCATCTATTCAAAAATGGGGGTTTGGGATTTTGTTGATATTGAGTTGATTTTTATGTTTTGTTGAAGATATGAGGTAGATATCATTGATATGCTGAGTTTGTTGAATTTCGGTTGGCCGTTTATTAGCCATTATGCCCCCGATTTGAGAATTAGGGACTTTTTGGGGAAAATGGTTTGAGTAGTTATTGAATTGAATGGATTGATTGATCTTGAGTTCTTTTAATTCTCCGTACAGATCTGTTTGAAGATGGTTGGAACTTGGAATTGTCAGAATTTGAATCGTTGAAGAGTTGGTCGAGGAATGGTAATGATTCTACATCGAAGTTTTGGTTTGAGTTTGATAGGGTTTTGGATTGAATCTTTTGTCATTATTATCTAGAGTTGAAGCCCGGTGTGAAGTACCTCGAATCGAGAATAAGGTAGAAGTCGACATCAAACTAAAAAGAGGTCAAATACTCGAATCCGAACAGAATTTTGAGTTCCCTGAAATCACATACTTTCATGTTATTTGAATTACTTGAGTTATCCTTTAATGTATTACGATTTTCATATGCATTTATCTTAAGCCAAATTATTTGATTTCTTTTCGAATTAGACGATTTGGGTACTATAACTGAGTGCATGGGTTGTTGACATCTCCCTAAGTCTGAATACTCCTTATAGTTGCTCCAAAATCTAGAGGATTTAGATATACCTCATCCACCTCGATCGGGTGAGTTGGTGAATTTTTGTTATATCCTGTCCTCAGGATCCCAACAAAAAAACCGAATTCTCCTACGATTATCCGATTAAGATAATCCCGAATTTCAAAGACATGCATTTCATTATATTTCATCTTTGGAATATGTTGTTGATATATCATGATAATGATATGTTTTTGATATTGCATGTCATGTCTCTTTTACTGGGAATATTATTCTCACCGGATTTATCAGGCTGTTGTCTTGTTTTTGTATGTGTGCTTGGTAATAGGTGGGGCAGGTTCGAGTTAGAGGCAGCATGGCTAGATCGGATTGTGATGGATAGTAGTGGGGACTTGGTTTTAGATGTCAAAGTTGTATTCGAACATGATTTGTATTACATTGTATAACTAGTTAGAACTGATGCATGTTCTAATTTCTGAATTTCTGAACAACTCTAGACTCTTTTATGTATTATATGATGCTAGAATGATGTGTTAAATACATGTTTGAATTGTTATTTTGAGTTGGATTATGGAAGTTCAAATCTGATATGCTTTTTATTTTGCTGGTGTAACACGGCACGAACCCCATGCCACATCCGTGCTAGGGTCCATGTGCCTTCTGCCCGAGATTTATATTTGGTGTTTGACATGCACGGACCCCGTGCCACCTCCGTGTGATGTTACTGTTGAGGCAGAGAGTTGAGTTTTTGTGAATTTTGTGCCCGGAACCGGGAACGGAGGTGTGCACGGGGTCCGTGTACCTGCAGCTGTTGAGTATCGGCTACCGATTAATGCACGGACCCGTGCACGGAGGTGTGCACGGGGTCCGGGCATGTTGTTAAAAAAAATCATTACTTTTTCTGCCACGACATTTGTGATTATTTGATCGATTTATTTGTAAGAGTGGGTGCCCAGTGAGCCAACTGTGTGGCTATGGGCTTTGATGACTCTTTGTATAAACAATCTTTTGTTTAATATTATTTACACTTTTATGGCAATGACTTTATATTACTTCATATTGTTATATTGTGATATACTATTGTTGTTTTGATAAAGACCTTGAATATACTATAGTGTATGTAAGATGTGGTAGAACATGGAGATGTCTATCATGAAATACATCTTATAGTCACTGTATATTCTAAACTGTTCCTAGTCGATTGAGCCGTCCGATAATAAGGATAAGGATCGCTCGAGTTTGAGACTAGCATTTGCGATGCGGAGTACCACGTTTCATTGGTAGGGAACATGGAGATGTTCGAAGCATGCAAATGGATATTCATAGGATGAATAGTCGAACTACCCTATCCGGACTTTCCAAGTGGTTATCACTTATCGAGTGGATAAAGTCCGCGGTTTTGGTTTTACACCATTAGTCCTTACGACTTGAAACATCATGGAGACTCTATATGCTAGTGCTGTGCTTTGACTCGTTTACCGACTCTATGGGGGTCATCAGGTGTCGAGATTGGGTACAGTTACGACACATATAGGAGTCGATGCATTGTTGTCAAGGATTCACCACATACTTGCGAGTGTGGATATCCTATGCGATCTGAGGAGATATTAGTGTGACAAATCTCTGGCCAAAGTACTTGATGTGATTTAAGAAATGGTTTCTTAGTAGCACATGCGATGTCACTAATTTGATCTTCAAGATGTATTGCATAGTTATCGAATCTTGAGCGACTCTCGATATACCAATGGTTGTTGATTCGATCGGGATATATGGATGAAGGGACCGTACTGTACGCTAACCAAAATCTACTGGTTCTTGTAGGCACTATCAGTGATACCTAGGGAATCATGGGGCGATGTTGCTAGGCGCTTTACCATGATTCGTTGGGCAAGTCGGAAAGTGTTGTTCCGAGTCACAAGGAGTTGTGAGCCCACGGCTAGCTGTATCCCTGAACCATTGAGGGTCACACAGTGTAATGGAGTTTTAATCCCCGTTGAGATAGTTAAATTTAAAGAGTTAAATTTAATGAACTAAGGAGTTGGACTTCTTAAATAAGAGTAAGGGAGTAGGATTTCCTAAAATGACATAGGGATGGACATTTTTGGAAACCACTGAATTCGGATTCAGGAAAATTTATTTTGACTTTAAAATGTGCAGAAATGGTTTCTGTGCACATTGGTGAAATCAGTTCATCAATCGGAGTCACGATGAATTTTATATTAATTTCTGAACGAGCGGGCTTTGCTTGTCGGGCCCCAGCTTATGATTAATGGGCCCTAAGGTGTTAGTGGCCTGCATTATAAATAAGTTATTTCAGTACAGAAATTACAAACAATAGGTCATAATTTTTGAGAGCAAAAATCGAAAACCCTAGTTCCTCTCAAAGATTGTTTCGGCCGAACCCTCCCCATACTCTGCCCGAGATTTTCCGGTCTGTGATTTTGAATCGCAGTAAGGAATAACGAATCAGATTCGTTTATTCTCTTCGCAGAAAACTTCTGATAGATTTTCTAGTGCAATCTATCAGAGGGATTAAACCTCTGTTCGTGGACCTGATTGAAGGAGTTCATCGGTTCCAGGGAGAGACAACAAGAGCAGATAAAATCTGTTGGTGTCCAGTAATCTCGTTGCGAGATTGAAGGTAAAATTTAATAACTGTTATTTAAATTTTACACACACAATAATTTAATCGTTGAACGGTTGATACCCACACTATGGAATTGTTCCATAACAAAATTTTAAACTTCCGCTGCACCGGGTATCAATCGTGATTGATCTGACCGCCAGTTTTTTTTCAACAGTGGTATCAGAGCCAGGTTGCTCAGATCAAACGATTAAATTAATCAATTGTACAAAATTTTTGAGTCTCGGTTTTTGAAACAAAATAAATATTTTTAAATAAAAAAAAATTTTTTCGGGGCAAAACCCGGGCAGCGATTGGATCGCTGCCCCGGGCGGCGCACGGCGCCGCCCAAGGCGGCGACCGTCGCCGCCCAGGGCGGCGCACGGCGCCGCCCAGGGCAGCGCTCGGCGCTCGGCGCTGCCCAGGGGCGGCGCTCGGCGCCGCCCAGGGGCGGCGCCAGGCGCTGCCCTAAGGGGGCAGCCGGGCTGCCCCCGGCCCGCACCCCGGGTGCGGGCCGGCCCGGGAGTGTCCCGGGCGGCCCGCGGGAAAAATTATATTTTTATTTAAAAATTAATTTTAATATTTAAAATTTTATTTTTGGTCCGGTCAAAAATTGTTTTTGATTGGTTCACGAGATTTCGGATCGAATTGTTCGAGTCCGTAAATTTTAAAATTGATTTTGGATAAATTTGAATTTTTGGAAAATTTTAATATTTTATCCGTAAATTGAATTTTGAAATCAATTATTTTGGTACAATTGATGATAAGATATGATCTTATGATATATTAAGTAAAATATGATTTTATTTGTAAAATTGGATTTTATAGATAAAATATGATTTTATTTGATATAGAGATAAAATATGATTTTATATGTGAAATGAGATTTTATATATAAAATATGATTTTATCTTGTTTAAATTTGAATTGCCACAGCATGTTATCCAATAAATTAATTTTGAATTAAATGTTATTGGATAAGGATGATCGATTGCCATGACCAATTTTGTAGGTGTATGTTAGGAATTTACATTTTGTCTTTATTATTGTTGGTTTTATTAATGGGCCTGGTTTATGGCCCGATATGAATGTCATATGTAATAAAAGTGGGCTTGGTTTATAGCCCGTTCCCACCCCCTAAAAATGTATCCCCTACTTGTCATTGTTATTTATTGTAAATACATTAGATTTAGTGGGAGATCAAGATTTGAAGATGGTGGGCCCAGCAGACAATGAAGACTGAAGAAATGTAAATTGGAAGCATATGTAATAGGATTGCATTTGCATACTGCATATTACCTAGGATTGGACTAAGACCCGTGATTGGCAACCACGGGTCAATTAGAAATGGAATCGATCATCCTATATAATATGTGATATTATGATTGTATGCATGTTTAGACATAAATTGCGTGAATCCGGCAAGCATGCAATAAAATGAATATGATGAGACAAATATTTTTATAATTAAAAATCCCTCATTTTAAATATGATTTAAAATTTATATCAAGATAAATAAAGGAAATTTAAATTTGTTTAAATGTTCCCACCTTCCATCAACGGTCAATGTATGTGATGCTACCCGCGGATACGGTCCGGCTCATATTATTGGGGGGGCCCGTCCGTCGGAAAGCTGTACATTGGATCGACAAATGTTGTAAGTTGGGTGGAACTCCCATGGGATCGGCTCATATTATTGGGGGATCCACATGGCGACCGTCCATCACAACTTAATATTGATGGGTCATCTTGACATGTCACTTTAAACGGCGTCATATTATTGGGCCCTTATTGGACATGAGGTAAACACATGGGGGTTGCTTTGGAAGCAATTGGGCTCTACCTTTTGAGAATTATGGTTGGCTGATATTATTCGGGACCATAAGTTTGTCAATTGGACTCCATGTTCTCACTAAGGAAAAAGTTTCCCGTTTTCACTAGAGGGTGGTGAAATCGTTAAAATAGTGGGAGTGAGATTCATAAAATAAAATTCGCCAATTTTATGTCTTAGTAAATTATTTAAACAATCATCGATAATTGTCTGTTTTATCTCAGTAATCCACATGTTTCTGTTCTCCAACAAAACAAACTTATTGACGCAAACAATACAGAATGATTCCATAAGTTAAGATTGTCCTAAGTTCGAAAAAAGATTTTCTAAGTGTTAGAAAAGGCTTCTCCGAAAACAGCCCCGGCTGATGTAACTGCCGAAAGGTTGGCCGAATTAGAGAAATGGTTGGACCATGATCTCAAGGCCAAATGTTACATGCAAAATTGGACAAGTCTAAACAAGTTTGCCATCACTGCAAGAAACCCGGTAATTGGAAACGTAACTGCAAGGAATACCCCAAGCAGTTGCGAACTGCAAAGGGTATGTTTTACATTGAAATAAATGTTTTTCTTAATACTACTTCTTGGGTATTGGATACCAGATGTAGATCTCATATTTGCAATGAGTTGCAAATGATAACAAGAAGTAATAGAATAAGGATGGGTGAGACCCAGTCAAGGCTCGGGAATGGTTCCAGAGTTAAATCCATAGCTATGGGAAATATTTATTTTTTGCAGAACAGTTTTAAGTTACTTTTGATAGATGTTTTATTTGTGCCAGATTTAATTAAAAACATTATTTCTATTTCTATGCTTGATAGAAATGGTTATTCTTGCAATTTTGTGAATGGGATTTGCAATATTTACAAGAATGAATGTTTGATTGGAAATGGACAACTTGAAAACGATCTATACAACTTAAAACTAAAAGACGTTCCAATTAATTATTTTGATAAACCGGCTACAACAAACAAAAGGAAAATCGATAGTCAAAACCCGGCAAACCTTTGGCACGCTAGGCTAGGTCATATTTCCTCAAGGAGGATGAACAAGCTAGTGGGAGAGGGCATGTTTGATATGTCTGATATTAACTCTCTACCTACTTGTGAATCCTGCCTAAAAGGAAAAATGACTAAATCTCCTTTTAAGGGAAAACCTGAGCGTAGTCAGAATCTGTTGGATTTGATCCATACAGATGTTTGTGGTCCATTTAGAGTAGGGACTCAACATGGCCACACCTACTTCATTACCTTTACTAATGATTATTCAAGGTATGGGTATTTATATTTAATGAAATATAAGTCTGAAGCATTTGAAAAGTTCAAAGAATTCAGGGCTGAAGTAGAAAACAAGCTAGGTAAAAGTATTAAAGCACTTCGATCGGATCGAGGTGGAGAATACTTGAGTACCGAGTTTTTGGACTATCTGAAAGAGAATGGGATTCTCTCTCAGTGGACTCCTCCTATGACACCACAGCTTAATGGTGTATCGGAGCGTCGTAATCGAACTTTGTTGGACATGGTTCGATCTATGATGAGCTTCACTGAGCTTCCACCTTCGTTTTGGGGCTATGCGCTTGAAACGGCGGTATTGTTGTTGAACAACGTCCACACTAAAGCAGTGGACAAAACACCATACGAGTTATGGAATGGCAAAGCTCCTAAGTATTCGTACTTGAGGATTTGGGGATGTCCTGCTTACGTGAAGCGGACAGTGGGAGATAAGTTGGATAGTCGATCCAGCTTATGTTATTTTGTAGGGTATCCGAAGAATTCAATCGGATATTATTTCTATTATCCTGCTGAAACAAAGGTGTTTGTTTCTAGGAATGCCACCTTCTTGGAGAAGGAGTTCTTATTGGATAAGAAAGGCGAGATGATGGAACTCGAAGAAGTTCGAGAAGAACCCGAAATACAAAATAACGATCCTACACCTCAGGAACCATTGCTGGACACGCCTGCACCTAGAAGATCCGAAAGGACTTCTAGACCTCCAGTTCGATATGGTCTTCTTCTTGAAGAGGATCAAGATGAACCCGACATTGGATGTGATCCAAGAAACTTCAAGGAAGCAATTTCTGATGCGGATTCGAATTTATGGCTTGAAGCTATGCAGTCAGAATTGGATTCGATGCATACAAACCAAGTTTTGTCTTTAGTAGATCCTCCCGATGGAATTGTTCCAATAGGGTGTAAATGGATCTACAAGAGAAAGCTTGGGCCTGATGGTAAGGTATTGACCTACAAGGCGCGATTGGTGGCGAAAGGTTATACTCAAAGGCAAGGAGTTGACTATGATGAAACCTTTTCACCAGTTGCAATGTTCAAGTCCATAAGAATCCTGATTGCCATAGCTGCATGGTATGACTATGAGATATGGCAAATGGATGTGAAGACTGCTTTTCTTAATGGAGACATTAAGGAAGAAATCTATATGAAGCAGCCTGAGGGGTTCACATCCATGGGAAGCGAGCATAAGGTATGCAAGCTTCAGAGATCAATTTATGGTCTAAAACAAGCATCAAGAAGTTGGAACCAGAAATTTGATGAAACAATAAAAGATTTTGGTTTCATCAAGAACCCGGAGGAACCGTGCGTGTACAAGAAAGTAGTTAAGGATGCTGTGACATTCTTAGTACTTTATGTTGATGACATCCTACTCATTGGGAATGATGTAGGGATGTTGCAGTCAACAAAGATATGGTTATCAGGTAGATTTTCGATGAAGGATTTGGGAGAGGCATCCTACATTCTTGGGATACAGATCTATAGAGATAGGTCTAAGAGAATGATAGGACTCACTCAATCAACCTACATCGATACCATATTGAAACGGTTTTCAATGGATGGGTCCAAAAGAGGACATCTACCCATGTGTCATGGAGTTTCTCTATCCAAGTCTATGTGTCCCAAGACTGATGAAGAGATAGAGAATATGACACATGTACCATATGCGTCAGCTATAGGTAGTATCATGTATGGGATGATATCTACCAGACCGGATGTAGCATTTGCTCTGAGTGTCACGAGCAGATATCAGTCTAATCCTGGTCAAATGCATTGGAAAGCCGTGAAGGACATTCTTAAGTACTTGCGAAGGACTAAGAATATGTTCATGGTTTATGGAGGACGAGAACTCAAATTGGAAGGCTATACCGACTCTAGCTTCCAAAGTGATGTGGATGACTCGAAGTCAACCTCTGGATTTGTGTTCATGCTCAATGGCGGTGCTGTCTCTTGGAAGAGTTCCAAGCAGGACACCACAGCGGATTCCACCACTGAGGCTGAATACATTGCAGCATCAGCTGCTGCTAAAGAGGCCGTTTGGATGAGGAAGTTCGTCCAAGAGTTGGGCGTCATTCCTGAATTTGTTGGTCCAGTCCCGGTGTACTGTGACAACACGGGTGCCGTTGCTCAAGAAAAGGAACCAAGGTCTCATCAAACATCCAAACACGTACTGAGGAAATACCACATAATCCGGGAGATTGTGGAAAGAGGAGACATCATTGTCGAACGAGTGGCCTCTGCAGACAATATCGCTGATCCGCTTACTAAGCCCTTGCCAGGACCATTGTTTGACAAACATCGCGAAGCAATGGGTCTACGTAGTATGACTAGTTGGCTATAGGGCAAGTGGGAGATTGTAAGAGTGGGTGCCCAGTGAGCCAACTGTGTGGCTATGGGCTTTGATGACTCTTTGTATAAACAATCTTTTGTTTAATATTATTTACACTTTTATGGCAATGACTTTATATTACTTCATATTGTTATATTGTGATATACTATTGTTGTTTTGATAAAGACCTTGAATATACTATAGTGTATGTAAGATGTGGTAGAACATGGAGATGTCTATCATGAAATACATCTTATAGTCACTGTATATTCTAAACTGTTCCTAGTCGATTGAGCCGTCCGATAATAAGGATAAGGATCGCTCGAGTTTGAGACTAGCATTTGCGATGCGGAGTACCACGTTTCATTGGTAGGAAACATGGAGATGTTCGAAGCATGCAAATGGATATTCATAGGATGAATAGTCGAACTACCCTATCCGGACTTTCCAAGTGGTTATCACTTATCGAGTGGATAAAGTCCGCGGTTTTGGTTGTACACCATTAGTCCTTACGACTTGAAACATCATGGAGACTCTATATGCTAGTGCTGTGCTTTGACTCGTTTACCGACTCTATGGGGGTCATCAGGTGTCGAGATTGGGTACAGTTACGACACATATAGGAGTCGATGCATTGTTGTCAAGGATTCACCACATACTTGCGAGTGTGGATATCCTATGCGATCTGAGGAGATATTAGTGTGACAAATCTCTGGCCAGAGTACTTGATGTGATTTAAGAAATGGTTTCTTAGTAGCACATGCGATGTCACTAATTTGATCTTCAAGATGTATTGCATAGTTATCGAATCTTGAGCGACTCTCGATATACCAATGGTTGTTGATTCGATCGGGATATATGGATGAAGGGACCGTACTATACGCTAACCAAAATCTACTGGTTCTTGTAGGCACTATCAGTGATACCTAGGGAATCATGGGGCGATGTTGCTAGGCGCTTTACCATGATTCGTTGGGCAAGTCGGAAAGTGTTGTTCCGAGTCACAAGGAGTTGTGAGCCCACGGCTAGCTGTATCCCTGAACCATTGAGGGTCACACAGTGTAATGGAGTTTTAATCCCCGTTGAGATAGTTAAATTTAAAGAGTTAAATTTAATGAACTAAGGAGTTGGACTTCTTAAATAAGAGTAAGGGAGTAGGATTTCCTAAAATGACATAGGGATGGACATTTTTGGAAACCACTGAATTCGGATTCAGGAAAATTTATTTTGACTTTAAAATGTGCAGAAATGGTTTCTGTGCACATTGGTGAAATCAGTTCATCAATCGGAGTCACGATGAATTTTATATTAATTTCTGAACGAGCGGGCTTTGCTTGTCGGGCCCCAGCTTATGATTAATGGGCCCTAAGGTGTTAGTGGCCTGCATTATAAATAAGTTATTTCAGTACAGAAATTACAAACAATAGGTCATAATTTTTGAGAGCAAAAATCGAAAACCCTAGTTCCTCTCAAAGATTGTTTCGGCCGAACCCTCCCCATACTCTGCCCGAGATTTTTCGGTCTGTGATTTTGAATCGCAGTAAGGAATAACGAATCAGATTCGTTTATTCTCTTCGCAGAAAACTTCTGATAGATTTTCTAGTGCAATCTATCAGAGGGATTAAACCTCTGTTCGTGGACCTGATTGAAGGAGTTCATCGGTTCCAGGGAGAGACAACAAGAGCAGATAAAATCTGTTGGTGTCCAGTAATCTCGTTGCGAGATTGAAGGTAAAATTTAATAACTGTTATTTAAATTTTACACACACAATAATTTAATCGTTGAACGGTTGATACCCACATTATGGAATTGTTCCATAACAAAATTTAAATTTCCGCTGCACCGGGTATCAATCGTGATTGATCTGACCGCCAGTTTTTTTCCAACATTATTTACGATTAGATGATTAGAACCGAGGTCCTCACATATGATGAGTAGACCCACGAGGGAAAATTTATATTCACACTAAATAGTTTAATTAAAATAATCTCAACTTTGTTTAGAAAATCAAATTTTTGATTTTAATAAATTAAATAAATTAAACAGACATGAAATTCAAGGACGTCTTTGGGTACACGATCTGAGACGGCTTCTAGATACAAGACATCAATCAATTTTCATTCATGAAGATCATATCAATTGATAATATAATCTATTCCAATGTTTAGACCAAAAAATATTAATTATTATTTACTACCTTTGTCGTGTGCCGAATAAATTTTATAAGTATTTTAATGTCAATTTTGATATCTCTAACAGAAATCAAACAACAAAATAATTTAATCAAGTTCTATGGTTCTCTTTCAATGACCTTAAAGGAACTTGTAGGCCTTCCGAACTCTTAAAAACTCCTGGGTTTTGTTTTTCTATTATCCTATTCAAAATATCTCTCACGGGTGCCAAATTTCAAATAAATTTAACATTCAATCTATGGCCAGTAAATTAAAGGCAATCAAAACAAGAATACACAAATAAATTTGATAATACCAAAAATTTACTTCAGGTTCGGTCTGATAGAGCGGATCTTCAAATCTTTCACAAATCGGGTCGGGTATGACATGGGTCTGCACAGATAGAAACTTCGTTAGAGGGCACAAAAAGTATTTTTGGCATGACCCCTCCGATGCCTAAGTCAGTGCTCAGAAAAAGAAGAGCGTAATGAAAGTAAAAGAACAAGAGAATATATGTGAGTGAATGTGTGAGCCAAAGTGAATGTGTAAAACCATAATAAATAACTGGTATTTATAGAGGCTGGAGGGGTGAGTAATCTTGTTGGAGTAGAATTCTCGTTAGAGCAAAACTCTAACCAAGGTAGAAGACTAGGTTAAGTAGAACTCAGTTACCATGGTGGTTAGGACTCTTGAGCCGACTTAATATTCTGATTATAATCCCGAATTCATTGGGATCTTGTTCATTCGTTGAGGATTCTCGAGTGTTTCCGATCTTCAAAACTCATCGTATTGGGCTCGGGTCGGGCACTTACCATGCTCGGATAGGGCTCGGGTCAGACTCTTTCCCTACCCAGACAGGGGTCAGGTCAGACTCTTTCCCTACCCAAATAGGGGTCAGGTCGGCCACTTGGGCTCAGCAGCATGGGCTCAACTAGGGGTGCAAACAAACCGAACATGTTCGTGAGCTTTACGAGCCCGCTCGATAAATATTTGATTCGTATTCGAGCTTATCGAACTCGAGCCGAATTCGAACATGTTCGAACTTTTTTTCGAGCCGAGCTCGAGCCAAAATTACTCTGTTCGATAGTTTGCGAATAGTTCGCAAACATTAATATTTAATTAATATAATATAATTATATTATAAATATATATACATTTCGAACTTTTTCGAACTTTTCGAGCTTTTCGAACCATAATATCCGAATAGTTCACGAATAGGTTCGAATATTACAAACCGAACTCGAACTCGAACTTCATTTCGAGCCGAGCTCGAGCCAACATATTTTTAATTATCGAACTTCGAATCAAGCTCGAACTCGAATATACTCTTATTGAGCCGAATTCGAGCCTTAAAATTTTATCATTATTCGGCTCGATTCGGTTCGTTTGCACCCCTAGGCTCAACCATAAACTTGCATTTTGTATGGGTTGGGATTTTGTCTAACTTGGGCTCTCCATAAAATAGGTCTTGGTGGATTCAGGGCACTTCTCTTCCACATTGGTTATTGGGTTTGGGTTGGACCAGACCCATATATTTTTAGGGGCATCAATAGTACCTCCCCCTTTGTAAGGCCCGAAAATATTAAGTTCCGAATTACGGGATTTAAGATTAAATTCCGAATAAAAGTGAAAATATGAATTTAAGAATTTATAAAAATTAGATATTTCAATTTCTGGTCGGAAATATTTAATTTGAGGATTTTCAGATTTTAAGATTTTAATATCCGGAATTCTTAAATTAAAAGATTAAAAATATTTGAACTGATATTTATGGAATTTAATATGTGAATTCCATGATGATAAATATCAAAGATTGAATTTGAGGATGAAATCCGAGCAAGGACCCAATTGCAAATATTGAGAAGTTCAAGGACTAAAATGCGATAAGTTCCGAAATGATTTAATTTTAATTCGAGAATATTTAATTTTAGAATATTTAGAGTTTAGAATTAAATTCTATTATTCTTAAATTATTTAGGATTGAAATTGAATTAAATCGCTCGTCCGGGGACTGAATTGCAATTAGGCCAAAGTTCAGGGACCAAACTGCAAATTCCTTGCAACTTGGCTATATAAAACGTGTAATCTGATCAGATTTCAGCTAAAATCCAGAAGCAAACGTGAGAGGAAGAAGAAAGGGGTTCCAAGCCAAATTTTGATCTTTCAACTCCGATATCTTTTGATCCGCCCGGTAGAATTTTCGATTAAGCATATAATTGCGATCACAGCTCCGAGTGCTATGTTTTTACGTAAGTTTTATGAAATTATACCATGTGTGAATTTTAAATTGTTGTTAGAATTAAGATTTGATTGTATAAATATGTTCTAGCATATACGACGATAGCACATCTAAGACGAATTGAGAAAAGATCGTCGTTTGAACATGTTTATGAATTTGGAAAGATTTATCAAAAATCTTAAATTTATGGATTGATATGCACGTGTGTAAGCTACTGAATTTGTAATTCTATTGAGTTGAAATGCTTGTTATGAAGATGTTAAAGCCTTTGGGATTTTCGAAATCGTACCATTACGCCGTCGGTTCAAGATTTTGAATTGATAGACATTATGAATGTCTAGAGCTGATCTTTAAGCTTATTGTGGATGAATTGAATATGCGATTATGTTGAGAATGAAGATATAATGATATTTGAATCGAAAGATTTATCGAACTCGAATAGTTACGACGTCGGTTTGAATTTCGATTGTATTAGCAAGATTTGAACTGTATAAGCTTTCAAGAAACATCGATTCAGATTGGACATTGATGTTTAGATATGTTATAATCTATTTCAGATTTGAATTGAAGATTATCGAAGTTGAATCGACGAGTTCGAGTTCGAATGACTTGAAGTGTTTGAAGTGGAATAAAAAACACCTTCAAGTAGCACTGATTGAAATGAGCAGATTTTGATGACCGATTTGGCTAGCGTTGATATGATCAGAATTGGAAACAGATTCAAGAGGTTTGAATCGCGATGAAAGGTATGAGTTGACATTATTCTTGCCAGATAGAACAACTCGAGAACGTGGTGGTTTTCGAGTTATCCATAAATCACATACTTAGTTGTTTAAGTGCTCTTATGTGATTTACTTGCTTTTGTTGCCATGAATATTGATTTATGAGTTCAAGATGTTTATCAGTATTTATTTGATTAATGCATACAGATTATGTTGCATTCATCTTGAACCCTACCTTGAATAGCACAGAAGGCAGAATGGCCTAGAGTGCATATGACGTTTGGAGAACTGTAGTTGAGTGGCATGGAATGTAGATTTACTTCCAGAGTCAGATGACTCATGGCACGAAATATAGATTTATATCCAGAGCTAGATGACTCACTATAGTTGCACCAAAGTCAGGGGAATTGAGATATTTAACACCACCTCGATTGGGAGAGTCGGTGGTTAGTTAAAGATTTTATTTCCCGGGATCCCAAGAACTAAGCTTATTGGTATCAGATTTGATAGCCTTTTCCTTGGCACATGCATTGCATTTATGCATTAACCTAGAGTTTTCTATGGTTTCTATTATGCAGTTATAAATGCTAGCATGTTGTGATACGCTATTCTAGATATGAATGTGTGCTATTGTTTTAGATGAATCGTTATGCTTTAAGAATTTAAGAATCGATGATGATTCTATGATCTACATGTTATTACATGTTTTATGATTTTAGATTATTATGGCATATAGATTCCATATGCTTTCATGATGTATATGCATGTCTTTCATACTGAGATTTATTATCACCGGAGTTATCGGCTGTTGCTTTTTTTGTATGTGTGCATTGCATCAGGTTGGGGCATGATCAAGTTAGAGTTGACTTGGATTGCACGAAAATGAAAGATTAGAAGTGAAGATTCGGGTTTAAGCAGATGACATGTAGTTATGCCTTAGTAAACATGTTAGAAAGCAAGAACCTTTGTATAGGTTGTTTTTGTCAAGTATTGATTTATACTTGAGAGTTCATGTATTCTAGATCTCTTGATATTAGTTTGAATGTATGTAAATTATCTAGAATCATGTTGAGAACTTTATATGAGATTTGGAGGTATTTTGTACAGCAAAGATACATGTTTATTTTCTGGACATGGTGCCCGCTCGATCGGGTGAATTTCATCGATCGAGCGAGGCCTTTATTTTGCAAAATAGAAGATTGAAATTTTATGCCAGCTCGATCGGTAAAGTTTCACCGATCGAGCGAGGCCAAAATGGGTGCAGGCCGAGATTTTTTACTTTTAGCTCGCTCGATCGGCTAGGTTTGCCCGATCGAGCGAGGGGCCTTCTTTAAAAAAAAATATTTGTTTGCTCTTGGTTTGAATATTCTTTTATTGTTCGATTAATTGTCTATTAATCGTTAATTGCCCTAAGATGAGATTAGCAACCCGGGTCCCCACAACCGGTGGTATTAGAGCGTAAAGTCTTGGACTAAGATAGAAGTTGAGCGGGGTAGATTGAGTCGCATGCATTTATAGTATTGCATAATTATGCTTTACTTGCTTTACAGAATTGTATGCGACGATGATTGTTTGATTGAACACTGCTTGATTTATCGATATGCGACTTACATGCTTATATGCTGATATGTATGCATGATTTCTTGAATTCATTAGAATAAATGAATTCGTTGCAAGCATGTATTATGTGAAAAGCATGAGAATTTGCAAGCATGTGTTCTATTCAGAAGCATGAGATTATATGTATGTTATACTTAAATTGTATGTTATAATCTCTGCCATATCGATTGCTTCTGTTATCAAATAAGACAGCTTATGCAGATAGCATGAGAACCTCAGACAGAACAGAACCTCAGATAGAACAGAACCGTGTTGAGGTAAGGTTTTGAACCGATTGTACTGAGGAGTATGTTAGTTGAACAACTCCAAAGCTATGAATCATCAACTCAAAAAGATACAGAATATGCTATGTCTAGAAAGGAGTTGATTTGAAGAGCTGGATCAGTTGTTCAAGAGAAGCATATTCAGATGAACATAGAACCAGCCTGATTTTATATCAACTCCAGGACTTAGCAAGAAGTTGGTGAAGTTGCCAGAAGAAGTACTGAAATTGTTTGGCAGGTAAGTAAACAGAATTGTTTCTTTCCGTATATTCTAAAGATGATAGAACAGTAGAGACGCATAAGTTGATTTCAAGCCAGTAAGAGAAAAACGAAATCATGAACTGGTAGTACGAGGCAGAGTTGAATTTTTATTCACGCCTCTGTAATTGTGGAAACACTATGATCATCACCTCCACTACAACTTTCATAGCAGTATAGCTATGAAGCAAGAGATAGTGGCAACAACAGCAAAGATTGAAAGGCTCAAGTTGTATCAGATAAGAATATTACAGGTAAGTGAGTTAATTCTAGTTAACCTCTTATATATTGATTGCATAGTATACAGTCATAGATTAGTGATTTGTTATGCTATAATCCGTATCTGATGAGCCTTTATTCAATATATTTGCTGAGATTTTTGCCTTTGAGTAGAAGAAATGCATTTGAATGATTAGACAGAGAAGATGAAATACAGACTTGAGGAAATAAGATTGAATATGCTAATATCAGACGTGAGATATTAAGCTAGAATGCATTATAGATATTAATGCAATAACTGAGTATCAGATAAGAATTGATTGATTATGTGCAGTGATTACGTTAGATCAGCAATAGCAATGAGTAGAGATCTATTTGATATGAGTTGCAGAAATAAATTTCTATTATGTCGGTATTGTTTATATAACGATGATCGTGGAAGAATGTCAGTAGAAGTCTAGTCGATATATTGAACTAGTACAGAATTAACCTAGAACTGACAGAATGTACAGAAATAGTTCAATGACATATATCGATTTTTCTACGACATGAATGCAGTTCTATATAGAGTGGTGTCTAGTACAATGGTTGTGGGGACCTCGGGTTACTAATCTCATCTTAGGGAAATTAATAAACAATTAACATTCATTAAACATCAATTAAGAAACCAAGAGCAAAGTAAAAAAAATAATATTTTTAAAAATTTCAGTGTCTCGCTCGATCGGTGAAAAACACCCGATCGAGCGAGCACAATTGCTCGGCTCTCGGATGGAACAAAATTTGGCCTCGCTCGATCCGTCAACTTCTGCGGATCGAGCGAGCCAAAAACTCAATTCTCTGTTTTGCAAAATTAATGGCCGCACTCAATCCTGGCTTTTCACAAGATCGAGCGTGCCCTCTGTTTCCAGCAAAACCAGCAACTCATTTTGTTGTCAACCCGATTCCTTCCATTCTAAATCATCAAAACATGGTCCACTACATGTTATATCAATTCCAAAACATGCATATACATATAACCAAGGTCACAAGCATTTATACATGAATTTTATTACATCGAACAAGTTGCTAAAGATCATAAACGACCACAACTATATCAAGTTTCATACATGTATTCCAAAACCAACATAACTAAGATTTAGTGCTTCTAATGTTCGAGACATCATCTACAACCCGAGTCCTTATGTGCTACACTCTCTCCCAGATTTCAATGGCGTCGATGACTAGCTCCTGCCCCTTCTGTTGTCATGCACACTTACAAAACAAGACAACAGCCGGATAAACTCCGGTGAGAAACAATTCTCAGTATAACCAACATATAGAAAGCGTTAAATAAATCATCTTGACTCTATTTAAACTCGACTCAACAAATAGAGTACGTAAACGCTTTACGAAAAAATTGATTCATATAACTTCAAAGCCATCAAGATTCATAACTGATCTTGACATGGATATCCATCTAACGAGTTCGTAACCGACTCGCAAATAAGGTTAACAGCAAACTTGGCATAGAATCAATTTAATATAGCATCATATCAACTCAAATATAAAGATCCACTACCTGAGATGGATCGACAACGTCACAATCAAATCAAAAACATAAACAAGTATGTGGTTTTTGCGGGCCAACTCAAGATTAGTCGTTCTTGAGTTTCACAGTCCCTACTTCGCGATGTCGTCATTATACCTTCGTTTATCTCGGTTCTGAACTCTTCAAATCTGAAAGATACAACCAAAATACATATATCAAACTTCATTTCAATCTATCATTTCAGAAACGAGTCAAAACCATCAAGAATTCATCAATCAAAACCTCAACTCTTTCTTCGTCGGTTTAAGTCAGCGTCTTGTGTCGTTTAGCCTTCAAACTCAACTGAAATTGAAGAATAAAAATGCTATAACATTCACATCATCAAGATAACAACTTCAGCTCAGATATAGGCTATCAAAACGATCCAAAAACTCGAATCGACAGCGTAGCGATTCAAAATCGGTAACCAACGTAATCCCAAAATCATTTCTTTTATTCAAACCATGTGTACGTGCTCTCAATCAAAAACACCAGCTGATATATCATTAAAAACTTCATCTCAATAGCTATAATCAACAACCATAAGCTGGAAATCATGTTTAGATGCATTCAATACAAACTTCTCAAACCGGTTTCAAGATAAAATCGCATATACGTCAATAAACATGATCAATGATTCGAAATCTGATATCTTCCCTTTATTGATTTCGAAATCCATATAACACAACATAAAACTTACACTAGATCGAAGCCCTCGTCGTAAGAATTCCAGAACACTTTACGGAATCGAAATCGGATAACCGGAGCAAAAGTTACGGCAAATCGAAAATCATGAAACCAAAGAAAATGAAAGAACTTCGGCTCTCTGTTCCTCAATTCTGAATTGTCTAAGGCAAATACACGTTTCATGCTGAGTGTTAGAATTAAAACCGATAACTTTCAACCAAAATTGCAATTTAGCCCCTCAAGCCTTCAATATTTTCAATTTGGTCCTCGACCCTTATTTTAATTCAATTTCAATCTTAAATAATTTAAGAATATTAGAATTTAAATTGAAACTCTAAATATTCCCAAATTAAATATACTCGGATTAAAATTAAATAAATTTGGATTAATATTAATTAATCCCGGGCCTTACATTTCTCCCCCACTAAGACATGAGTTCGTCCTCGAATTCATAAACAGTATAGATATACAGTCCGCATGCTTATAAGAATAAAGAATAACTGAAAACTGAATAAGAACTCACATCAGTGAAATAGATAAGGAAATCGTTGGTTCATATCTTCTTCGACTTTCCAAGTCGCTTCTTCAACTCCGTGTCGATTCCATTGAATCTTCACCAATGAAATGGTCTTCGTTCGGAGTTGCTTTGTCTTTCTATCGAGGATCCGAATAGGTTGCTCGAAGTATCTAAGAGTGTCATCCAACTCAGCTTCATCAGAGCGAATCACATGAAATGCATCAGATATGTACTTCCTCAACATCGATACATGAAAGACATCATGTATTCCAGATAAAGACATAGGAAGAGCGAGTCGATAAGCAAGATTTCCTATCTTCTCGAGAATCTCATACGGCCCAATATACCTCGGAGATAATTTTACTCGTTTGCCAAATCGAACTGTGCCCCTGAATGGTGAAATCTTCAGAAACACTCTATCTCCCTGATCAAAAGATAACGGCCGTCGTCGTACATTTGCATATCTCGTCGGTCTATGCTGCGCTGTTCTCATTCTCTGCTATATCAATTTCACTTTCTCAGTCATCTGTCTGATCATATCCGGCCCTAACTCAGGTACCTCAGAAATATCATCCCAATACAAAGGCGATCGACACTTTTTCCCATATAATGCTTCAAATGGTGCCATCTCTATACTCGTCTGATAACTGTTGTTATAAGAAAATTCCACAAGTGGTATAGAATTTTGCCATGTAACACCAAAATCAAGTACTACAGCTCTCAGCATATCCTCAAGCGTCTGAATAGTTCGTTCAGATTGACCGTCAGTTTGAGGATGGTAAGCAGTACTCAAATGTAAACGCGTACCTAGAGCTTCCTGTAGGCTATGCCAAAAGTGCGATGTAAACCTCGGATCTCGGTCAGATACAATCGACTTTGGCATACCGTGTAGAGATCCGCCATTTGATCATGACGATAAGTCATTCGGTAGGGAATAAAGCACGCATATTTCGTCAATCTGTCGATGATCACCCAAACAGCATCACATCCTCGAGATGATCGTGGCAACTTCATTACAAAGTCCATGGAAATGTGATCCCATTTCCATTCAGGAATTGATAAACTCTGTAATAAGCCACCTGGTTTCTTTCTTTCAGCTTTTACCTGTTGGCAATTCAAACATTTAGATACAAATTCAGTCACATCAGACTTCATTTGTTTCCACCATTACTGACTCTTCAAGTCGTTGTACATCTTTCTGCCTCCAGGGTGAACACTGAAGCGACTACAATGGGCTTCTTTCAAAATATTATGTCTCAAGTCTGCAATATCGGAAACAACTATTCGGTCATTCACATACAAGATATCATCGTCACTAACCTTGTACTCAGACTGATGTCCTGATCGAATCATTTCAATCGATTTCTGCAAATTCTGGTCGGCTTTTTGTGCTTCTTTGATACGAATCAATAACTCTGGCTCAGCACTGATTGCATACACTCTCATCGGCCTTCTATCTGTCTCAAATACATACCCCGAAATACAACAATCTTCAATCAAATTAGATACACCTATCGTAGACAAGGATAAAGCACATACCTTTCTACTTAGGGCATCCGCTGCTGTATTAGATTTTCCCAGATATTATTTGATTTCACAATCGAAATCCTTCAGTAAATCAAGCCATCGTCGTTGTCTCATGTTCAATTCAGATTGTGAGAATAGATACTTCAAACTTTTATGATCAAAAAATATTTCGAACTTCTCGCCATATAAGTAATGTCTCCAGATTTTCAATGCCAAGATGATTGCAGCCAATTCAAGATCATGAATCGGATACCTGACTTCATGTGGTTTCAGTTGTCGAGAAGCATAAGAGACAACATGTCCTTTTTGCATTAATATACATCCCAAACCCTGGTGAGAAGTATCACAATAAACAACAAAATCACCAGTACCTGTAGGGATTATTAAAATCGGCGCTGTAGTCAATCTCTTCTTGAGTTCGATAAAACTCCTTTCACATTCTTCAGACCAAATAAATGGTGCATTCTTCTATGTAAGCTGTGTAATAGGCTTCGCTATCGCGGAAAAATCTCTAATGAATTGACGGTAATAACCAGCCAAGCCCATAAAACTTTGAATTTCTGGCACAGATGTCGGTCTCTGCCAACTGATCACAGCTTCAACCTTACTCGGATCCACTGAAATGCCATCTCCTGAAATTACATGACCAAGAAAAACAACTCACTGCAACCAAAACTCACATTTGGATAACTTGGCATACAATTTCTCTTCTCTTAATATTCTCAATATAGTTCGGAGATGATCAGCATGTTCACACAGATTCTTAGAGTATATCAAAATATCATCGATAAAGATAATCACAAAATCATCTAAATATCTTTGAAATACTCTATTCATCAATCCCATAAAAACTGCTGGTGCATTCGTTAGACCAAAAAGCATGACTATGAATTCGTAATGGCCATACCTGGTTCAAAATGCAGTCTTAGGAATGTCTTCGTCTCTAACCCTCAGTTGATGATATCCGGATCGTAGATCAATCTTCGAATATACCGACGAACCCTGCAATTGATCAAACAAATCATCGATACGAGGTAAAGGATAGCGATTCTTTACCGTTACTTTGTTCAATTGCCGGTAGTCAATACATAGCCTCACCGATCCGTCCTTCTTTCTAACAAACAATACCGGAGCACCCCATGGGGATACAGCCGGTCTGATATATCCTTTGGCCAAAAAATCTTCAAGTTGGTCCTTCAGTTCTTTCAATTCAATTGGTGCCATTCGGTACGGTGCTTTCGATATCGGCTGTGTATCTGACATCAATTCAATACCGAAATCTACTTCTCTGTACGGTGGCAATCCTGGAATCTCATCAGGGAATACATCTGCAAACTCACTCACCACCGGTATATTAGTCAATTTCGGACTAGTCTTCAGTATATCGATTGCATAAATAAGGAATCCTTCTGCCGCATTCTGTAACAAGTCAGTCATAGAAAGAACAGATATCAAAGGAATTTTGGCTCGTGACCCCTTACCATAGAATTTCCATTCATCAGTCATATCAGGTCTGAACTTCACAATCTTCTGAAAACAGTCAACTGTTGCTCTGTACTTGGTTAGAATATCAATACCGATTATGCAATCAAAATCAGATAAACCAAGAACGATACAGTCAAGCTCAACTTCATTACCTTCATACTGTAGTACACAATTTCTTACAGACTTCACTGATACTATACCTTTTCCCAACGGTGAAGATATAGACACTACAATATCTAATGACTCAATAGGCAATGAATATAATGTAACAAATTGCTCAGAGATGAAGGTATGCGACGCACCAGTATCGAATAAGACATACGCAGGATAACCAAAAAGAAAACAGTTACCTGCAATCACATCGTCTGGTGCTGCTTGTGCTTGCTCTTCAGTCAATGCAAACACTCGTGCTTGTTGCCTTGGAGGTTGATTCACTGACTGACCTCCACCTCTACCCGTTGCTGCAGGCTGTGGTTGAAAAGAATGCACAGAAGATCCTAATTGAACCACTGGTCTTGATGATCCAGCACCCTGTGCACCTTCAGAACCTCGTTGTGGACACACTCGTGCAAAATGTCCCATCTTGTTGCAAATGTGGCAGCTTCCAAATACACCTCGGCATTGTTCATTGGTATGGCGTCCACCACACTTGGTGCAATACACATCAGACTTCTGTCCAGCCCTAGACTGTTGGGAACTACCTGAACTTGAAGAGCTAATACCACCAGATCTCTTGAATTGTTTACTCTTGCCCTTGAAGAAGTTCTTCTTTCCACTACTGCTACCTCTAGCTTCAAATCGAGGTGGCGGTGGAATCTGTGACTGTTCTTGGGATTGTCTCACTGGCTGTGGCACAAACGATGCTCCTCGTTGTTTCAATATCCCTGCTTCTGCACCCTTTGCTCAATTCAGAGCATCAGCAAAGGTATTCGGTCTTCCCGAATTCACAAGTGTAAATACATCAGGATTCAAGCCATTGATGAATTGATCGGCTTGAGCTTCATCATTAATAGCGATATGTGGAGCAAACTTCAACAGGCTAGTGAATTTTGCAACATATTCTTCGATATTTAACTGCCCCTGTTGCAGAATTGCAAACTCCGCTCCTTTGTCCTTACGATAAGATACAGGAAAGAAACGCTGATAGAAAGCAGTTTGAAATACAGACCAGGTAATAACAGTACCTTGGTTCTCCAATGCATTCTTCATCGCTATCCACCAACTCTTGGCAAGGCCATGCAGTTGATGAATAATCAGTCTCACACGACGATCATCTGAATAGTCAATGGACTCAAATAACTGCTCAATATCTTCCAGCCAGTTCTCACACTCCACAGCATTCTCAGTTCCTTGCAACTTCGGTGGTTGGAATGACTGGAATCGTTTCAGAAGTTTCTCCATCAGATTAGCATCACTAAACTCATCAGTAGATATACTACCCTGTCCATGTTCAGACACTGTCACCGGTACCTGTGCAGCATTTGTCTGTTCAGGCTGATTCGTAGCCAACGTCTGTCTAACTCTCGGTGCTGGTCGGGGAGGCATATCTGATAATCAAACAGATTAGTGTACAATTCAATCTCAATTACAACAATCTGTTACAATCCACATTGCCTTCATAAAAGATCGAGTTTCGATTCATCCTCATCATACATTCTAGTACTTCAATCAAATAACCAGATAGCATGTTATTCAAACCATTGTATAGCATATTCTTCGCAAATTATCACAACATCATGTGACAATTTAATATTTGTAATCAATAAATCATATACCATACAATTATGAAAGCAATAAATAAATCATAATAGAAGACTCGATCTACCCCGCTCATCTAATCTCAGTCCAAGAAACTTATGCTCTGATACCACCTGTTGTGGGGACCTCGGGTTGCTAATCTCATCTTAGGGCAATTAATGAACAATTAACCTTTATTAAACATCAATTAAGAAACCAAGAGCCAAGTAAAAAAAAAAGAAATTTTAAAAATTTCAGTGTCTCGCTCGATCGGTGAAAAACACCCGATCGAGCGAGCACAATTGCTCGGCTCTCGGATGGAACAAAATTTGGCCTCGCTCGATCCGTCAACTTCTGCGGATCGAGCTAGCCAAAAACTCAATTCTCTGTTTTGCAAAATTAATGGCCGCGCTAGATCCTGGCTTTTCACAGGATCGAGCGTGCCCTCTGTTTCCAGCAAAACCAGCAATTCATTTTGCTGTCAACCCGATTCCTTCCATTCTAAATCATCAAAACATGGTCCAATACATGTTATATCAATTCCAAAACATGCATATACATATAACTGAAAGAGTGGGTGCCCGGTGAGCCAACTTGTGGCTAAGGGCTTTTATGGCTCTATGTATAAATAATCTTTTGTTTAATATAATTTACACTTTTATAATGGCATTTACTTTATCTTTTATCATATTATTATGTTGTGACATACTATAAGATGTTTAGATGAAGACCATGAATATACTATAGTATATGTAAGATGTGGTAGCACATGGGGATGGCTATCATGAAACACATCTTATAGTCACTGTATATTCTAAATAGTTCCTAGTCGATTGAGCCGTCCGTTAATAAGGATAAGTATCGCTCGAGATTGAGACTAGCATTTGCGATGCCGAGTACCACGTTTCATTGGTATGGAACATAGAGATGTTCAAAGCATGCAAATGGATATTCATATGATGAATGATCGAACTACCCTATCCGGACTTTCCAAGTGGTTATCACTTATCGAGTGGATAAAGTCCGCGGTTTTGGTTATACACCATTAGTCCTTATTACTTGAAACATCATTGAAACTCTATATGCTAGTACTGTGCTTTGACTCGTTTACCGACTCTATTGGGGTCATCAGGTGTCGGGATTGGGTACAGTTACGACACATATAGGAGTCGATGCTTTGTTGTCAAGGATTCACCACATACTTGCGAGTGTGGATATCCTATGCGATATGAGGAGATATTAGTGTGACGAATCTTTGGCCAGAGTACATGATGTGTTTTAGGTTACTTGGTTTCCTAGTAGCACATGCGATGTCACTATTTGATCTTCAAGATGCATTGCATAGTTATCGAATCTCGAACGACTCTCGATGTACCAATGGTTGTTGATTCGATCGGGATATATGGATGAAGGGACCGTACTGTACGCTAACCAAAATCTACTGATTCTTGCAGGCACTATCAGTGATACCTAGGGAATCATGGGGCGATGTTGCTTGTAGTAGCCCGTAACCAAAATCAGTAATTGAGGGATTAATCATAATTACTTGAATAGAGTTCGGAAGCTCCAAAGGTGGGTTCGGAAATTCCGAACAGGATCGGAAGCTCCGATGCAGGATCGGAAGCTCCGATCATATTACGTCAGGCATGACGATTGGCTAGATCGGATGCTCCGATCAGGATCGAAAGCTCCGATCACCCCTATCCGGAATCAACAAGTGATATTTTGACACGTGGCAGATCAGGATCTTCGGAAGCTCCGATGGCAGGATCGGACGTTCCGATCGAGGTTCGGACGTTCCGATCAAGGATCGGAAGTTCCGATCGTTGTCTATAAATAGAGGGCCGAGGCTTCATTTCCAATTGTCAATTCCGAGTATTTCCCTCTCCTTTATAGTCTATTCGAGTTGTTCTAGCCTTCCTAGGCTTGACCCGGGAGTCTTCGAGGCGTTCGGTAGTCGTAGCGGAGTTGTGCCCATGTTCTGGAGGCATCGACATCAAAGGGCTAACGACGGACAAAGGTATAGCTTTTTCTTCCTATAAATATTTAGGAGTATGCAACAACTTAGTTAAGGCTTTTAGAGCGCTTTAATGATAGTAGTATCATTTGGCAGTGTAGAGCAGACTATAGGCATGGACCTAGAGTTGGTAGAGCTTGCACTGTTTATGAGGTACGGAAGTACTGTTCGAGATATCCTGACTGAGTATGCATGTATTACGTGACTGCATGATTTATATGCCATGATATTATGCTGCATTCATTTGCATCATGTTGTATCTCTTTAGAGATGTCTGTTAGTAGGGTTGTACCCTATCCTGTTAGTGGATGGACTTCCATCGATTTGGGTCCGACGTATCCATGGTTATCTCGGTATGGGAGTCACCTCCTGAAGCGACGGCACATCGTGCTACATACCAGGGCCCGGTCTGTCTCTGTTATCTGATCCTTGACCTTGAGTCTATAGGGAGTTCACTTTGCATGCATGTATACTCATACTCTCGTACTGAGCGTTTTATGCTCACGTCTCATACTCTGTATTTTCTGAACACCCTATTCCATGGGGCAGGTTTGCGATTGGACGAGGAGGGTGGATCCAGGAGGGGCTAGTCAGTGGTTGGCCAGCTGGAGTTTCGTCTAGGTTTTATTACTGTTGTTTGGGTTTATACAACTATTCGATTTGGTTGTATATTATTTGGATTAATTACAGATTCCTTTACTTGGGATTGTATAATGTTTATGGTTTTCGCAGTTTTATTCTGATATTTGTTTAATTAAGTTAATTGCATGCCTAAGTTCTGTTTAGTAGGTGATCCGGGTAAGGGTCACTACATTGCTAGACGCTCTTACCATGATTCGATGGGCAAGTCGGAAATTGTTGTTCCGAGTCACAAGGAGTTGTGAGCCCACGGCTAGCTGTATCCCTGAACCATTGAGGGTCACACAAGTAATGAATTTCTAATCTCTGTTGAGATAATTAAATTTAAAGAGTTAAATTTAGTTGATAAAGAAGTAGGACTTCTTATTTAAAAGTAGAGGGAGTAAGATTTTCTAAAATGACATAGTGATGGACATTTTTGGAAATCACTGAATTCGGATTCAGAAAATTTATCTTGACTTTAAAAGATGCAGAAATGGTTTATGTACACATTGGTGAAATTGATTTATCAATCTGAGTCACGATGAATTTTATATTAATTTCTGAACATGCGGGCTTTGCTTGTCAGGCTTGAACTTATGACTAATGGGCCCTAAGCTGTTAGCAGCCCATATTATAAATAAGTTATTGCAGTGTAGAAATTACAGACAATCACAGGCATAATTTTCGAAAACCTAGAGCCTCCTCTCTTAGGGTTTTCGGTCGGGCCCCCTTTCCTCTGTCTTTGAGATTTTTCACTCTGCAAATTTCGAATTTGCAGTCTAAATTAGCAGATCAAATCTGTTATTTCTCTTCGTAGAAACTTCTGATGGACTTTCTAGTGCAGTCTATCAGAGGGATTAAACTTCTGTTCATGGACCTAATTGAAGAAACGTTCGTTCATCAGTTCCTGGGATATACAACAAGAGCAGTTTAATCTGTTGGTGTCCATAATCTCGCTTCGAGATTTTAAGGTAAAATTTACATTGTTTAAATTTTATGTTATCAATTTTAATCGTAGGAATTTGATACCCATATGAAATCGTTCCATATAAAATTTTAAAACTTCCGCTGCACCGGGTATCACATTCTTTTTCGATCTGGAGAACGACCGTGTTCCAATAGTGGTATCAGAGCCAGGTTGTTCTCGGATCTTACGATTAAAATTTATACGATTGTATCGGCCTCGATTTTCTAGAAAAATAAAACAAAAATTTTAAATTAAATTCCAGGGCAATCGGGCAGCGATTGGCTGCCCACCTCCACGTGGGCAGCCCTGTCCCACGTGGAGGTCGGGCTGCCCGGGATTGTCCCGGGCAGTCCGGAAATTTTAAAATTTAATTTTTGATTTTTTGAAATTTCAGTTTTTGATCCGATTGAAAATTGTTTTTGATTGGTCCACAAGACATCGGATCAAATTGTTTGAGTTCGAAATTTTAAAAATTGATTTTTGGATAAATTTGAATTTTTGGAAAATTTATAAATTTTATCCATTAAATTAGATTTTATAAAATTAATAATTTTGGTACAATTGATAATAAAATATGATTTTATGTATAAAATTGGATTTTATATGTAAAATATGATTTTATGGATAAACTAGATATAATATGATTTTATATATAAAATAAGATTTTATATATGAAATATGATTTTATCTATTTTATATTTATTGCCATTGCATGATATCCAATAAATTAATTTTTGAATTAAATATTATTGGATAAGGATGATCGATTGCCATTACCAATATTATAGGTGTATGTTAGGTTGTTTACATTTGGTTTTAATTATTGTTGTTGGATTTATTAATGGGCCTGGTTTATGGCCCAATATGAATTGTCATATGTAATAAAAGTGGTCCGGTTTATGGCCCGTTCCCACCCCTTAAATATGTATCCCCTGCTTGTCATCGAAATTTATTGTAAATTTTAGACTTAGTGGGAGATGAAGATTTGAAGACAAAGGTGGGCCCAGCAGACAATAAAGACCGAAGAAATGTAAATTGGAAGCTCAATGTAATAGGATTGCATTGCATACTTGCATATTACCTAGGATTGGACTTAAACTCGTGATTGGCAACCACGGGTCGATTAGTAATGGAATCGATCATCCTAAAATAATATATGATATTATTGTTGTATGCATGTTTAGACTAAATTGTATGAATCCCGCAAACATACATAAATTGCATGATGAGACAAATTTTTAAAAATTAAATCCCTCATTTTAAATATGATTTAAAATTGATATCAAGATTTATAAAAGGGAATTTAAATATTGTTTAAATGTTCCTACCTTCCATCAACGATCAATGTATGAGATGCTACCCGCGGATACGATCCGGCTCATATTATTGGGGGGCCCGTTCGTCGGAAAGCTGTACATTGGATCGACACATGTTGTAAGTTGGGTGGAACTCCCATGGGATTGGCTCATATTATTGGGGGATCCACATTGCGACCGTCCATCACAACTTAATATTGATGGGTTATCTTGACATGTCACAATAAACGGCGTCATATTATTGGGCCCTTATTGGACATGAGGTAAAAACATGGGGGTTACTTTGGAAGTAATTGGGCTCTACCTTTTGAAAATTATGGTTGGCTGATATTATTCGGGACTATGATTTGTCAATTGGACTCCATGTTCCCACTAAGGAAACAAGTTTCCCGTTTTCACTAGAGGGTAGTGAAATCGTTAAAATAGTGGGAGTGTAATTCATAAAATTAAAATTCGCCATATTTTATGTCTTAGTAAATTAATTAAACAATCATCGATAATTGTCTGTTTCATCTCAGTATATCATTATGATGAATCTTCGTAATCCACATGTTTCAATTCTCGAACAAAACAAACTTTCTGGCGCAACTATATGGAATGGTTCAATAAGTTAAGATTGTCCAGAGTTCGGAAAATATTTTCTAAGTGTTAGAAAAAGCTTCTCCGAAAACAGCCCCGGCTGATGTAACTGCCGAAAGGTTGGCCGAACTAGAGAAATGGTTGGACCATGATCTCAAGGCCAAATGTTACATGCAAAATTGGACAAGTCTAAACAAGTTTGCCATCACTGCAAGAAACCCGGTCATTGGAAACGTAACTGCAAAGGGTATGTTATACATTGAAATAAATGTTTTACTTAATACTACTTCTTGGGTATTGGATACCAGATGTAGATCTCACATTTGCAATGAGTTGCAAATGATGACAAGAAGTAATAAGCTTAGGAAGGGTGAGACCTAGCTAAGACTCAGAAATGGTTCTAGAGTTGAAGCCCAAGCTATAGGAGACATTTATTTAGTTTTGTAGAACGATTTTAAGTTATTTTTTAGAGACATTTTATTTGTGTCAGATTCGATTAAAAACATTATTTCTATTTCTATGCTTGATAGAAATGGTTTTTCTTGCAATTTTGTGAATGTGATTTGCAATATTTACAAGAATGAATGTTTAATTGGATGTGTACAACTTGAAAACGATCTATATAACTTAAAATTAAAAGACGTTCCAATTAATTATGTTGATAAACCGGTAACAACAAATAAAAGGAAAAATGATAGTCAAAACCCGGCAAACCTTTGACATGCTAGGCTAGGTCATATTTCCTCAAGGAGGATGAACAAGCTAGTGGGAGAGGACATGTTTGATATGTCTGATATTAACTCTCTACCTACTTGTGAGTCCTGCCTAAAAGAAAAAATGACTAAATCTCTTTTCAAAGGAAAGCCTGAGCGTAGTCAAAATCTGTTGGATTTGATCTATACAGATGTTTGCGGACCATTTAGTATCGGTACTAAATTTGGTCACACCTACTTCATTACCTTTACTGATGATTATTCGAGGTATGGGTATTTATATTTAATGAAATATAAGTCTGAATCATTTGAAAAGTTTAAAGAGTTCAAGGCTGAAGTAGAAAACAAATAAGGTAGAAGTATTAAAGCACTTCGATCGGATCGAGGTGGAGAATACTTAAGTACCGAGTTTTTGAACTGTCTAAAAGAGAATAGGATTCTCTCTTAGTGGACTCCTCCTATGACACCTCAGCTGAATGGTGTCTCGGAGCGTCGCAATCGAACTTTGTTGGACATGGTTCGATCTATGATGAGCTTCACTGAGCTCCCACCTTCGCTTTGGGGCTATGCGCTTGAAATGGCGGTATTGTTGTTGAACATTGTCCACACTAAAGAAGTAGATAAAAATCCATACGAGTTATGGAATGGCAAAGCTCCTAAGTATTCGTACTTAAGGATTTGAGGATGTCCTGCTTACATGAAGCAGACAGTGGGAGATAAGCTGGATAGTCAATCCACCTTATGTTATTTTGTAGGATATCCGAAGAATTCAATCGGATATTATTTCTATCATCCTACTAAAACAAAAGTTTTTGTTTCAAGGAATGCCACCTTCATAGAGAAGGAGTTCTTATTAGATAAGAAAGGCAAGATGATGGAACTCGAAGAAATTCGAGAAGAACCCGAGATACAAAATAACGATCCTACACCTCAGGAACCATTGATTGACTCGCCTATATCTAGGAGATCCGAAAGGACTTCTAGACCTCCTATTCGATATGGTCTTCTTCTTGAAGGGGATCAAAGTGAACCCGACATTGGATGTGATCCAAGAAACTTCAAGGAAGCAATTTCTGATGCGGATTCTAATTTATGGCTTGAAGCTATGCAGTCGGAAATAGACTCGATGCATACGAACCAAGTTTGGTCTTTAGTAGATCCTCCCGATGGAATTGTTCCAATAGAGTGTAAATGGATCTATAAGAGAAAACTTGGGCCTGATGGTAAGGAACTTACCTACAAGGCACGATTGGTAGTAAAATGTTATACTCAAAGACAAGGAGTTGACTATGATGAAACCTTTTCACTAGTCGCAATGTTCAAGTCCATAAGAATCCTTATTGCCATAGCAGCATGGTATAACTATGAGATATGGCAAATGGATGTGAAGACTGCATTTCTTAATGGAAACATTAAGGAAGAAATCTATATGATGCAGCCCGAGGGATTCACATCCATGGGAAGCGAGCATAAGGTATGAAAGCTTTAGAGATCAATTTATGGTCTCAAACAAGCATCAAGAAGTTGGAACCAGAAATTTAATGAAACAATAAAGGACTTTGGTTTCATCAAAAACTCGGAGGAACCGTGCGTGTACAAGAAAGTAGTTAAGGATGCGGTGACGTTCTTAGTGCTTTATGTTGATGACATCCTACTCATTGGGAATGACATAGGGATGTTGCAGTCAACAAAGATATGGTTATCAGGTAGATTCTCGATGAAGGATTTAAGTGAGGCATCCTATATTCTAGGAATACAGATCTATAGAGATAGATCTAAAAGAATGATAGGACTCACTCAAGCAACCTACATCGACACCATATTAAAAAGGTTTTCAATGGATGGGTTCAAGAGAGGACATCTACCTATGTGTCATGTTGTTTCTCTATCCAAGTCTATGTGTCCCAAGACTGACGAAGAGATAGAGAAGATAACACACATGCCATATGCGTCAGCCATAGGTAGTATCATGTATGAGATGATATCTACCAGACCGGATGTGGCCTATGCTCTGAGCGTCACGAGCAGATATCAAACCAATCTTGGTCAAATGCATTGGAAAGCCGTGAAGGATATTCTTAAGTACTTGCGAAGGACTAAGAATGTATTCATGGTTTATGGAGGAAGAGAATTGAAATTGGAAGACTACACCGACTCTAGCTTCCAAAGTGACGTGGATGACTCAAAGTCAACCTCTGGATTTGTATTCCTGCTCAATGGTGGTGCTGTCTCTTGGAAGAGTTCCAAGCATGACACCACAGCGGATTACACCACTGAGGCAGAATACATTGCAGCATCAGCTGCTGCTAAAGAGGCAGTTTGGATTAGGAAATTCATCCAAGAGTTGGGTGTAATTCCTGAAGCTGTTGGTCCAGTCCCGGTGTACTGTGACAACACGGGTGCCGTTGCTCAGGCAAAGGAACCAAGGTCTCATCAGAAGTCCAAACACGTACTGAGGAAATACCACATCATCCGGGAAATCGTGGATAGAGGAGACATCACTGTCGAGAGAGTGTCCTCTGCAGACAATATCGCTGATCCGCTTACTAAGCCCTTGCCAGGACCATTGTTTGACAAACATCGCGAAGCAATGGGATTACGTAGTATGACTAGTTGGCTTTTGGGCAAGTGGGAGATTGAAAGAGTGGGTGCCCAGTGAGCCAACTTGTGGCTAGGGCTTTTATGACTCTATGTATAAATAATCTTTTGTTTAATATAATTTACACTTTTATAATGGCATTTACTTTATCTTTTATCTTATTATTATGTTGTGACATACTATAAGATGTTTAGATGAAGACGTTGAATATAATATAGTGTATGTAAGATGTGGTAGCACATGGGGATGGCTATCATGAAACACATCTTATAGTCACTGTATATTCTAAACAGTTCCTAGTCGATTGAGCCGTCCGTTAATAAGGATAAGGATCGCTCGAGATTGAGACTAGCATTTGCGATGCCGAGTACCACGTTTCATTGGTATGGAACATAGAGATGTTCAAAGCATGCAAATGGATATTCATATGATGAATGATCGAACTACCCTATCCGGACTTTCCAAGTGGTTATCACTTATCGAGTGGATAAAGTCCGCGGTTTTGGTTGTACACCATTAGTCCTTATTACTTGAAACATCATTGAGACTCTATATGCTAGTACTGTGCTTTGACTGGTTTACCGACTCTATTGGGGTCATCAGGTGTCGGGATTGGGTACAATTACGACACATATAGGAGTCGATGTTTTGTTGTCAAGGATTCACCACATACTTGCGAGTGTGGATATCCTATGCGATATGAGGAGATATTAATGTGACGAATCTCTGGCCAGAGTACATGATGTGTTTTAGGTTACTTGGATTCCTAGTAGCACATGCGATGTCACTATTTGATCTTCAAGATACATCGCATAGTTATCGAATCTCGAACGACTCTCGATGTACCAATGGTTGTTGATTCGATCGGGATATATGAATGAAGGGACCGTACTGTACGCTAACCAAAATCTACTGGTTCTTGCAGGCACTATCAGTGATACCTAGGGAATCATGGGGCGATTTTGCTAGATGCTCTTACCATGATTCGATGGGCAAGTCGGAAATTGTTGTTCCGAGTCACAAGGAGTTGTGAGCACACGGCTAGCTGTATCCCTGAACCATTGAGGGTCACACAAGTAATGGATTTCTAATCCACGTTGAGATAATTAAATTTAAAGAGTTAAATTTAGTGGATAAAGAAGTAGGACTTCTTATTTAAAAGTAGAGGGAGTAAGATTTCCTAAAATGACATAGTGATGGACATTTTTGGAAATCACTGAATTCGGATTCAGAAAATTTATCTTGACTTTAAAAGATGCAGAAATGGTTTCTGTACACATTGGTGAAATTGGTTTATCAATGTAGTAGCCCATACCCTAATTGAGTAATTAAGGGATTAATCATAAATACTTGGGTAGAGTTTGGAAGCTCCGAAGGTGAGATCGGAAGCTCCGATCAGGATCGGAAGCTCCGATCGGTATTACGTCAGGCATGACGTGTGGTTGGATCGGAAGCTCCGATCAGGACCGGAGGCTCCGATCACCCCTATCCGGAGTCAACAAGTGATATTTTGACACGTGGAAGATCAGGATCTTCGGAAGCTCCGATGGCAGGATCGGACGTTCCGATCGAGGTTCGGACGTTCCGATTAGGGATCGGAAGTTTCGATCGTTGTCTATAAATAGAAGGCCGAGGCTTCACTTTCAATTGCCAATTCCGAGTTCTCCTTTCTATTCTAGTCCTTCTGGAGCACTTCTAGTCTTCTTAGGCTTGGTCCGGAGGTCGGCGAGGCGTTCGGTAGTCGTAGCGGAGTTGTGCCCAAGTTCTGGAGACATGGACATCAAAGGGCTAACGACGGACGAAGGTATATCTTTTGCTTCCTATAAATATTTAGGAGTATGCAATAGTTTAGTTAAGGCTTTTAGAGCGCTTTAATGATAGTAGTATCATTTGGCAGTGTAGAGCAGACTATAGGCGTGGACCTAGAGTTGGTAGAGCTTGCACTGATTTGAGGTACGAAAGTACTGTTCGAGATATCCTGACTGAGTATGCATGTATTATGTGACTGCATGATTTATATGCCATGATATTATGCTACATTCATTTGCATCTTGCTGTATCTCTTTCGAGATATCTGTTAGTAGGGTTGTACCCTATCCTGTTAGTGGATGGACTTCCATCGATTTGGGTCCGGCGTTTCCACGGTTATCTTGGTATGGGAGCCACCTCTTGAAGCGACGGCACAGCGTGCTACATACCAGGGCTCGGTCTGTCTCTGTTATCTGATCCTTGACCTCGAGTCTATAGGGAGTTCACTTTGCATGCATGTATACTCATACTCTCGCACTGAGCGTTTTATGCTCACGTCTCGTACTCTGTATTTTCTGGACACCCTATTCCATGGGGCAGGTTTGCGATTGGACGAGGAGGGTGGATCCAGGAGGGGCTAGTCAGTGGTTGGCCAGCTGGAGCTTCGCTTAGGTTTTATTACTGTTGTTTGGGTTTATACAGCTATTCGATTTGGTTGTATATTATTGGATAAATTACAGATTCCTTTACTTGGGATTGTATAATGTTTCTGGTTTCCGCAGTTTTATTCTGATATCTGTTTTATTAAGTTAATTGCATGCCTAAGTTCTGTTTAGTAGGTGATCCGGTTAAGGGTCACTACATTTATGGTATCAGAGCATGCAAAAGATTTCTTGGGATTTAGTCTCATCTTGAGGTATTTTTGTAGATGTCAAATCGTGACGACCAGAGTTCTCATGGCAGTGTTGGTGGGCGTTGGGGTGATGCCGACCGGGAGCCTCGTCGAGAATGGCATCATCGTCACCATGACGACAAGCGTTTCACTGTGCGTCGATTCTTAGCTATGGGTCCTAAGCCCTTAGTTGGAGGTGAGTCTCCGGAGGATGCGGAGAACTGGTTAGACCGCATGGAGATGACTTTTCAGACTTTCCAATGCACCGATGAGCAGAAGGTGGAGACCCTTGGCTATCTTCTGGATGGGCGTGCGCGCAGGTGGTGGAGGTTTACTTCTGCACCTTTTGTTGCGGCGAGAGGAGTGGCCACCTGGGCCGAGTTCCGCACAGCTTTCCAAAAGCGGTATTTTCCTCCTGCACTCCGTCAGTCGAAGGCGGGCGAGCTACTGAGTCTGCGACAGGGAGCCATGTCTATCGATGAGTATCAGCAGAGGTTCTTTGATCTGCTATCCTATTGCCCCGAGATTGCTGATAGCTCAGAGATGAAGTATAATCTGTTCCTTCAGGGCCTTAACCCTGAGATCCATGACCGTGTGGTGGTTGGCGACGACATGTCCTACGAGGGTTTGGTGAGCCGTTGTCACCAGGCGGAGGAAGGCTACCTTATCTATGCAGTTGATTCATCCGCTGAGAGTATTGGGATAGAGAGCATTCCTGTTGTGGATGAATTTCCAGATGTGTTTCCTGATGAGATTCCGGGTTTTCCTCCTGCTAGGGAAGTCGAGTTTGGCATAGAGTTGATGCCGGGTACTTCGCCTATTTCTAGAGCACCGTATCGTCTGGCTCCGTCAGAGATGCGTGAGTTGAAGAATCAGCTACAGGATCTTTTAGACAAGGGGTACATTCATCCTAGTGTGTCTCCTTGGGGAGCTCCTGTTCTCTTCGTGAAGAAGAAGGATGGGTCGATGCGGCTATGCATTGACTATCGGCAGCTGAATCGAGTCACTGTGAAGAACAAGTATCCGTTGCCCCGTATAGATGACTTGTTCGATCAGCTGCAGGGCACGTCAGTTTACTCCAAGATTGACTTGAGATCTGGGTATCATCAGTTGAGAGTCCGTGAACAGGATGTAGCCAAGACTGCATTCCGTACTCGCTATGGGCATTACGAGTTTCTAGTGATGCCATTTGGTTTGACTAATGCGCCGGCTATGTTCATGGATTTAATGAACCGTGTCTTCAGGGAGTATTTGGACAAATTTGTCGTGGTCTTCATTGACGATATCTTGGTGTATTCGCGTAATACGGAAGAGCATGTTTCTCACTTGCGGTTGGTACTACAGACTCTTCGAGATGAGCAGTTGTACGCCAAGCTGAGCAAGTGTGAGTTCTGGATGGATAGAGTGGTCTTTCTTGGCCATATCATATCCAGGGAGGGGATTTCTGTTGATCCAAGCAAGATTGAAGCGGTACTTAATTGGTCGCGTCCGACGATAGTTGCTGAGATCCGTAGTTTTCTGGGTCTAGCAGGATATTATCGTCGCTTTATTCTGAATTTCTCTCAGTTAGCTCGACCGTTGATGCAGCTTACCCGCAAGGGTGTGGATTTTGAGTGGTCCTCCGAGTGTGAGGAGAATTTCCGTGAGCTTCGACGGCGGTTGACTTCTGCGCCGGTGTTGGCATTACCGTCCGGATCTGGAGGGTATGTGGTTTACACGGATGCTTCTCTTCAAGGGTTGGGTTGTGTCCTGACTCAGAATGGGCATGTAATCGCATACGCTTCTAGACAGCTGAAGCTTCACGAGGACAACTACCCAGTCCATGATTTGGAGTTAGCAGCCATTGTGTTCGCTTTGAAGATCTGGCGTCATTATCTGTATGGCGAGAAATTTGAGATCTTCACCGACCATAAGAGTCTCAAGCATTTGTTCACTCAGGCAGAGTTGAACATGAGGCAGAGACGTTGGATGGACTTGCTTAAGGATTATGATTGCGAGATTAAGTACCATCCGGGAGCTGCTAATCTCACCGCTGATGCTTTGAGTCGCAAGGTGCGATTATCCGCACTTCAGACTTGTTCGATGTCTAGTGCGATCAATGACTGTTGTACTTCAGGTTATACCTTCAAGCATAAGAAAGGTATGCAGAGTATCCAGATGTTTGCGATATTATCTGAGCCAGCCTTGTACTCGCGGATCCGAGATGCTCAGATGTCTGATTCGAAGACCCAGCGTTTAGCTCGTCTAGCTAACGAGGGTAGCTCATCTAGATTTCATTATCAGTCAGATGGTTTTCTATGTTTGTCTGGTAGGCTTGTGATTCCGCAGGATGAAGAGTTGCGAGAGGAGATTTTGTCTCAGGCGCATCGCACTAAGTTGAGTATTCATCCTGGGAGCAACAAGATGTACAAGGATCTATGTACTCGTTTCTGGTGGAAGGGAATGAAATGCAGTGTTTATCAGTTTGTTTCGAGATGTTTGGTGTGCCAACAGGTCAATGCAGAGCACCGACGACCTGGAGGATTGCTTCACAGTCTGCCTATTCCTGAATGGAAATGGGAGTTTATCACTATGGACTTTGTGACCCATTTGCCGGTGTCCCCGAAGAAATGTGATGCTATCTGGGTTGTGGTGGACCGACTCACCAAGTCAGCGCATTTCATTGCCTATAGCCGAGAGTACTCTGTGGATCTCATGGCACGGATGTACATTCAGGAGATTGTCCGACTTCATGGAGTGCCTGTGAGCATTGTCAGCGATCGGGACCCCAGGTTTACTTCTAGATTTTGGGGGAGTGTTCAGCGTGCGATGGGTACTACTCTCAGTTTGAGTACAGCCTATCATCCGGAGACTGATGGTCAGTCAGAGCGCACTATCCGTACGTTAGAGGATATGCTTAGAGCGTGCGTCTTGGATTTTGGTTCAGCCTAGCAGGATCATTTGCCGTTGATCGAGTTTGCTTACAACAACAGCTATCATACTAGTATTGGGATGGCACATTTTGAGGCGTTGTATGGGCGACGTTGTCATACTCCACTCTTCTGGGAAGAAGTGGGGGAGAGACAGGTTGAGGGACCGGAGTTTATCCAGCATGCGATAGACATTGTTGATCAGATCAAGAAACGGATTAAGACTGCACAGGATCGTCAGGCCAGTTATGCTAATATCAAGCATAGGCCTTTGCAGTTCGAGGTCGGGGAGAAAGTGTTTCTGAGAGTGTCACCTTTCCGCAAGATTCTCAGATTTGGCCTTAAGGGCAAGTTGTCTCCCAGATTTATCGGTCCGTTTGAGATCTTGGAGAGCATTGGCGATTTGGCTTATCGATTAGCTTTGCCACCGCATCTATCCAGTATTCACGACGTGTTCCACGTATCTCTGTTACGACGGTATGTGGCGGATGAATCTCATATTCTGCAGCGGTCTGAGGTTCAGGTAGACAAGGATTTGACTTATGTTGAGAAACCTCTTCGTATCCTGGATTATAAGGATAAGGTTTTACGGAACAAAGTCATTCCTTTGGTTTTAGTTCAGTGGCAGCGCCGAGGCACTGAGGAAGCTACTTGGGAGCTTGAGGACAGGATGTGTAAAGACCATCCTGAGTTGTTTTGATTTCATTCTTTAAGTTGTATTCAGTTGCAAACTCTGTAAACGTTTGATTTGAATAAAAGAATGTTTCCGATTTCTGTATTTGCATTCGGTACTTAAGATCTGTTTTCGAGACGAAATATCTTAAGTGGGGGAGAATGTAGTAGCCCGTACCCTAATTGAGTAATTAAGGGATTAATCATAAATACTTGGGTAGAGTTCGGAAGCTCCGAAGGTGAGATCGGAAGCTCCGATCAGGATCGGAAGCTCCGAACAGGATCGGAAGCTCCGATCGGTATTACGTTAGGCATGACGTGTGGTTTGATCGGAAGCTCCGATCAGGACCGGAGGCTCCGATCACCCCTATCTGGAGTCAACAAGTGATATTTTGACACGTGGCAGATCAGGATCTTCGGAAGCTCCGATGGCAGGATCGGACGTTCCGATCGAGGTTCGGACGTTCCGATCAGGGATCGGAAGTTCCGATCGTTGTCTATAAATAGAAGGCCGAGGCTTCACCTTCAATTGCCAATTCCGAGTTCTCCTTTCTATTCTAGTCCTTCTGGAGCTGTTCTAGTCTTCTTAGGCTTGGTTCGGAGGTCGGCGAGGCATTCGGTAGTCGTAGCGGAGTTGTGCCCAAGTTCTGGAGGCATCGACATCAAAGGGCTAACGACGGACGAAGGTATAGCTTTTGCTTCCTATAAATATTTAGGAGTATGCAATAGTTTAGTTAAGGCTTTTAGAGCGCTTTAATGATAGTAGTATCATTTGGCAGTGTAGAGCAGACTATAGGCGTGGACCTAGAGTTGGTAGAGCTTGCACTGATTTGAGGTACGAAAGTACTGTTCAAGATATCCTGACTGAGTATGCATGTATTATGTGACTGCATGATTTATATGCCATGATATTATGCTACATTCATTTGCATCTTGCTGTATCTCTTTCGAGATGTCTGTTAGTAGGGTTGTACCATATCCTCTTAGTGGATGGACTTCCATCGATTTGGGTCCGGCGTTTCCACGGTTATCTCGGTATGGGAGCCACCTCCTGAAGCGACGGCACAGCGTGCTACATACCAGGGCCCGGTCTGTCTCTGTTATCTGATCCTTGACCTCGAGTCTATAGGGAGTTCACTTTGCATGCATGTATACTCATACTCTCGCACTGAGCGTTTTATGCTCACGTCTCGTACTCTGTATTTTCTGGACACCCTATTCCATGGGGCAGGTTTGCGATTGGACGAGGAGGGTGGATCCAGGAGGGGCTAGTCAGTGGTTGGCCAGCTGGAGCTTCGCTTAGGTTTTCTTACTGTTGTTTGGGTTTATACAGCTATTCGATTTGGTTGTATATTATTGGATAAATTACAGATTCCTTTACTTGGGATTGTATAATGTTTCTGGTTTCTGCAGTTTTATTCTGATATCTGTTTTATTAAGTTAATTGCATGCCTAAGTTCTGTTTAGTAGGTGATCCGGTTAAGGGTCACTACAATCAATCTGAGTCACGATGAATTTTATATTAATTTCTGAACATGCGGGCTTTGCTTGTCAGGCTTGAACTTATGACTAATGGGCCCTAAGATGTTAGCAGCCCATATTATAAATAAGTTATTGCAGTGCAGAAATTACAGACAATCATAGGCATAATTTTCGAAAACCTAGAGCCTCCTCTCTTAGGGTTTTCGGCCGAGCCCCCTTCCCTCTGTCTTTGAGATTTTTCAGTCTGCAAATTTCAAATTTGCAGTCTAAATTAGCAGATCAAATCTGTTATTTCTCTTCGTAGAAACTTCTGATAGAATTTCTAGTGCAGTCTATCAGAGGGATTAAACTTCTGTTCGTGGACCTGATTGAAGAAACGTTCGTTCATCAGTTCCTGTGATATACAACAAGAGCAGTTTAATCTGTTGGTATTCATAATCTCGCTTCGAGATTTTAAGGTAAAATTTATATTGTTTAAATTTTATGTTATCAATTCTAATCGTAGGAATTTGATACCCATATGGAATCGTTCCATATAAAATTTTAAAACTTCCGTTGCACCGGGTATCACTTTTTTTTTTCGATCCGGAGAACGACCGTGTTCCAACAATAACCAAGGTCACAAGCATTTATACATGCATTTTATTACATCGCACAAGTTGCTAAAGATCATAAACGACCACAACTATATCAAGTTTCATACATGTATTCCAAAACCAACATAACTAAGATTTAGTGCTTCTAAAGTTCGAGACATCATCTACAACCCGAGTCCTCACGTGCTAGGCTCTCTCCCAGCTGTCAATGACGTCGATGACTAGCTCCTGCCCCTTCTGTTGTCATGCACACATACAAAACAAGACAACAGCCGGATAAACTCCGGTGAGAAACAATTCTCAGTATAACCAACATATAGAAAGCGTTAAATAAATCATCTTGACTCTATTTAAACTCGACTCAACAAATAGAGTACGTAAACGCTTTACGAACGAATTGATTCATATAACTTCAAAGCCATCAAGATTCATAACTGATCTTGACATGGATATCCATCTAACGAGTTCGTAACCGACTCGCAAATAAGGTTAACAGCAACCTTGGCATAGAATCAATTCAATATAGCATCATATCAACTCAAATATAAAAATCCACTACCTGAGATGGATCGACAACATCACAATCAAATCAAAAACATAAACAAGTATATGATTTTTGCGGGCCAACTCAAGATTAGTCGTTCTTGAGTTTCACAGTCCCTACTTCGCGATGTCGTCATTATACCTTCGTTTATCTCGGTTCTGAACTCTTCAAATCTGAAAGATACAACCAAAATACATATATCAAACTTCATTTCAATCTATCATTTCAGAAACGAGTCAAAACCATCAAGAATTCATCAATCAATCGCATTTCAAACCTCAACTCTTTCTTCGTCGGTTTAAGTCGGTGTCCTGTGTCGTTTAGCCTTCAAACTCAACTGAAATTGAAGAATAAAAATGCTATAATTTAACATCATCAAGATAACAACTTCAGCTCAGATATAGGCTATCAAAACGATCCAAAAACTCGAATCGACAGCGTAGCAATTCAAAATCGGTAACCGACGTAATCCCGAAATCATTTCTTTTATTCAAACCATGTGTACGTGCTCTCAATCAAAAAAACCAGCTGATATATCATTCAAAACTTCATATCAATAGCTATAATCAACAACCATAAGCTGGAAATCATGTTTAGATGCATTCAATACAAACTTCTCAAACCGGTTTCAAGATAAAATCGCATATACGTCAATAAACATGATCAATGATTCAAAATCTGATATATGCCCTTTATTGATTCCGAAATCCATATAACACAACATAAAACTTACACGAGATCGAAGCCCTCGTTGTAAGGATTCCAGAACACTTTACGGAATTGAAATCGGATAGCCGGAGCAAAAGTTACGGCAAATCGAAAATCATGAAACCAAAGAAAATGAAAGAACTTCGGCTCTCTGTTCCTCAATTCTGAATTGTCTAAGGAAAATACACGTTTCATGCTGAGTGTTAGAATTAAAACCGATAACTTTCAACCAAAATTGCAATTTATCCCCTCAAGCCTTCAATATTTGCAATTTGGTCCTCGGCCCTTATTTTAATTCAATTTCAATCCTAAATAATTTAAGAATATTAGAATTTAAATCGAAACTCTAAATATTCCAAAATTAAATATATTCGGATTAAAATTAAATAAATTTGGATTAATATTAATTAATCCCGGGCCTTACAATGGTATTATGACAACTTGTATAGAAGAGCATTACGTGAACTGAAGAACTCCAGAAACAGCTAGAAGATTGAGTAGAACAGATTTATGTAGTACCGAAATGATGATTAATTCTATGAAAATAAGTTAAGTCGAAAAGATTATATTCTACTATTGTCAGCTAAGAATTAATAAATGAACTCATGTCAATAGAGAATAAGAAAAATCAGTTACAGTTGAGCTTTCTCTGCAATTTTGTTGAAGCTATTACATCATAGAAATCATGATTCTTAAATCTCTTGCATTCGATTCTGAGGTTTTTGTATTCGACCTTGATCGAGTTTGATGGACTCTTTTTTTTTTTACTAGAGTCTGATTTGATTCATTCTTCTTGATTTTTATGATGCAAGTGATATGATATCACTTAGCAGATTTTATCATTCAGAATATGTAATTTTGGATGAACTTGATTTGAGCAAGTTCCTTTGAGCTGAGATTTGAGAATTTTGATTATTTGATGTATTTATTCAGTGTATCTTGAAGTATGTGGCTCGTAACTGATAGAAATTCAGATTCAAAATACTAGAAATATTTCTGGGTTTTAGCTAATTGCTGGATTTATTGGGTACAGATCTGTACTTGTTGAATGTTTATGCTTGGCAGATACTTAAACAATCAAAATTATTGTGATCCAAGCTAAACTCGAATTAGTTTGGACAGATAAAAGAAACAGATTGATTGAGAACGCTAGATTAAGATAAGAGATAAGACAGCAGAGCAGAACAGATGAATGTTTGTGGTGATTAATCGTTTGATTATGCCAGATATTCTAGATATGGAATATCAGATTCTGAAAGAGGCATATGACAATATATTTAATATTTATTCAGTTGTCTAAACATGTATGACTTACAGGTAGTCATTACTTGGAAATCAGTATTGGTGAAAGAATTGAAAGCAGATACGACATAATTAACAGTACCAATACGAAAATTCCAGTAAAAGAATTCGAAAAGAAGAACTCAAGTGGTTTCTATAACAGATTAGTTACATAAGAGTTGAAATCAGATCAACTTTGTAAACGACTTTAGTTCTAATCTACTTGAATCGTCATGCTTTTGCAATGTAGATTGTAGTAGATTTTGACAGATTCATGAATATGTTGTATTAGATATGATACAAACATAAAAAGATATTTGTTATGCATTTAGCAAGATGATCAGATTACAGGAATTATTGAAATCTATTGTCAAGATAGAGACTTTAGATTTGTTTTCTAGATTGTGGCATTGATTGTCAGATGTTCTGAGTGTTTGGTTGTACGAGATTTCATTATACCATCCTCTGATTAGTGGACTATCAGATGTGATTATCCAGAGTTCCGAGGATATGCTCAGAACTATAGTACTAGATTCGGTACTAGTTGATATATTATTTGCCACTTGATTACCATGATTCCTGTGACAGCTATTTTATAGAGATAAAGATAGTATTTTGATGATTGATTGATCAGAAACACATAATTGTCTTTATATTGAAACGATCTTTCAGAAATATCGGCTATCAGACCAGATACGAGTCAAGAAAATATAGAGAATGTGAAGATTGCTTTGAACAAAATAAGAATAGAGCAGCATTAATAGAGCTAATACATGAGTAACAAATAGAGATTTGAAGCCTGAACAGAATGATCAGTTAAGAAGTTCTTTTCCGAGCATCATTAGGTTCAGAAAGAGGTTTCAGAATTGATTCCTATGAGTATTTGATCTAGCTTATGGATTAATACTCGAATTGTCAGATAGATGAATTGTTATCCATATGCATTGGCTGAAGAATATCAGCTAGAATATGTATGTGCATTCAATTCAGATACAACAGAAGTAGATAAGATGTTAAGCAAGACAGATTAACTGATGCTGAATTTGATCACGAGAAAGAGCAACTTAGATATAAGTTGACTCAGTGATTATATGTTTTGCAGAAGTGATCAGAAAGAAGATTAAGATACGATAGAAGAGAAGATATCAGAATAGATATTGAAAGCTCGGATAATTGAATTCAGTATTACTTCAGTCAGCTATACAGCTTACGAGAATCAGCAATAAGATCAAATGCGATTTCGAGGACGAAATCATTCCTTAGAGGAGAGGAATTGTAAGGCCCAAAAATATTAAGTTCTGAATTACGGGATTTAAGATTAAATTCCGAATAAAAGTGAAAAGATGAATTTAAGAATTTATGAAAATTAGAGATTTCAATTTCGGGTCAGAAATATTTAATTTGAGGATTTTCGGATTTTAAGATTTTAATATCCGAAATTCTTAAATTAAAAGATTAAAAATATTTGAATTGATATTTATGGAATTTAAGATGTGAATTCCAAGATGATAAATATCAAAGATTGAATTTGAGGATGAAATTAGAGCAAGGACCCATTTGCAAATATTGAGAAGTTCAAGGACTAAAATGCGATAAGTTCCGAAATGATTTAATTTTAATTCGAGAATATTTAATTTGAGAATATTTAGAGTTTAAAATTAAATTCTATTATTCGTAAATTATTTAGGATTGAAATTGAATTAAATCGCTTGTCCGGGGATTGAATTGCAATTAGGCCAAAGTTCAGGGACCAAACTGCGAATTCCTTGCAACTTGGCTATATAAAACGTGTAATCTGATCAGATTTCAGCTAAAATCCAGAAGCAAACGTGAGAGGAAGAAGAAAGGGGTTCCAAGCCAAATTTTGATCTTTCAACTCCGATATCTTTTAATCCGCCCGGTAGAATTTCCGATTAAGCATATAATTGCGATCACAGCTCCGAGTGCTACGTTTTGACGTACGTTTTATGAAGTTCTAACATGTGTGAATTTTAAGTTATTGTTAGAATTAAGATTTGATTGTATAAATATGTTCTAGCATATACGACGATAGCACATCTAAGACGGATTGAAAAAAGATCGTCTTTTGAACATGTTTATGAATTTGGAAAGATTTATCAAAAATCTGAAATTTAGGGATTGATATGCACGTGTGTAAGCTACTGAATTTGTAATGTTATTGAGTTGAAATGCTTGTTATGAAGATGTTAAAGCCTTTGGGATTTTCGAAATCGTACCATTACGCCGTCGGTTCAAGATTTTGAATTGATAGACATTATGAATGTCTAGAGCTGATCTTTAAGCTTATTGTGGATGAATTGAATATGAGATTATGTTGAGAATGAAGATATAATAATATTTGAATCGAAATATTTATCGGACTCGAATAGTTACGACGTCGGTTTGAATTTCGATTGTATTAGCAAGATTTGAACTGTATAAGCTTTCAAGAAACATCGATTCAGATTCGACATTGATGTTTAGATATGTTATAATCTATTTCAAATTTGAATTGAAGATTATCGAAGTTGAATCGACGAGTTCGAGTTCGAATGACTTGAAGTGTTTGAAGTGGAATCAAAAACACCTTCAAGTAGCACTGATTGAAATGAGCAGATTTTGATGACCGATTTGGCTAGCATTGAGATGATCAGCATTGGCAACAGATTCAATAGGTTTGAATTGCGATGAAAGGTATGAGTTGACATTATTCTTGCCAGGTAGAACAACTCGAGAACGTGGTGGTTTTCGAGTTATCCTGAAATCACATACTTAGTTGTTTAAGTGCTCTTATGTGATTTACTGTAGTAGCCCGTAACCAAAATCAGTAATTAAGGAATTAAACATAATTACTTGGATAGAGTTCGGAAGCTCCAAAGGTGAGTTCGGAAGTTCCGAACAGGATTGGAAGCTCCGATGCAGGATCGGAAGCTCCGATGGTATTACGTCAGGCATGACGTGTGGAAAGATCGGAAGCTCCGATCACCCCTATCCGAAGTCAATAAGTGATATTTTGACACGTGGCAGATCAGGATCTTCGGAAGCTCCGATGGCAGGATCGAACGTTCCGATCAAGGATCGAAATCTCCGATCGTTGTCTATAAATAGAAGGCCGAGAATTCATTTTCAATTGCCAATTCCGGATTTCCTCTCTACTCTAGTCGTATTTGAGTTGTTCTAGCCTTCCTAGGCTTGACCCGGGAGTCGTCGAGGCGTTCGATAGTCGTAGCGGAGTTGTGCCCAAGTTCTGGAGGTATCGACATCAAAGGGCTAACGACGGACGAAGGTATAGCTTTTGCTTCCTATAAATATTTAGGCGTATGCAATAGCTTAGTTAAGGCTTTTAGAGCACTTTAATGATAGTAGTATCATTTGGCAGTATAGAGCAAACTATAGGCGTGGACCTAGAGTTGGTAGAGCTTGCACTGTTTTGAGGTACGGAAGTACTGTTCGAGATATCCTGACTGAGTATGTATGTATTATGTGACTGCATGGTTTATATGCCAGTGATTTATGCTGCATTCATTTGCATACTGAGCTATCTCCTTCGAGATGTCTGTTAGTAGGGTTTTTCCCTATCCTGTTAGTGGTTGGACTTCCATCGATTTGGGTCCGGCATAACCACTTGTATTATGGTATGGGAGCCACCTCCTGAAGCGACGGCACAGCGTGCTACATACCAGGGCCCGGTCTATCTTTGTTATCTGATCCTTGACCTCGAGTTTATAGGGAGATCACTTTGCATGAATGTATACTCATACTCTCGTACTGAGAATTTTATGCTCACGTCTCGTACTCTGTGTTTCTGGACACCCTATTCCATGGGGCAGGTTTGCGATTGGACGAGGCGGGTGGATCCAAGAGGGGCTAGTCAGTGGTTGACCAGCTGGAGCTTCGTCTAGGTTTTATTTCTGTTGTTTTGAGGTTGATAAAGCTATTCGATTTGGTTGTATATTATTTGGATAAATTACAGATTCCTTTACTTGGAATTGTATAATGTTTATGGTTTCCGCAGTTTTATTCTGGTTTTGGTTCAGGATCTGGTTCTCAGGCCACCCTTCAGCAGAGGTCACAGGTGTTGGAGAACGGCGATCAGATCAATCAGAATTGATACCCGGTACAGCGGAAGTTTAAAAATTTTATATGGAACGATTCCATAATGGGTATCAAAACATTACGATTAAATTGTGTGTGTAAAAATTAAATAACAATTATAAATTTTTACCTCCAATCTCGAATCGAGATTATGGACACCAACAGATTGCTCTGCTCTTGTTGTATCTCCCAGGAACTGATGGACGAACTGTTCTTCAATCAGGTCCACGAACAGAGATTTAATCCCTCTGATAGATTGCACTAGAAAATCTATCAGAAGTTTCTACGAAGAGAATTAACGAATTTGATCCGTTAAACCAGACTGTAATTCAAAATTCACAGGCTAGATTTTTCCTGAGCAGAGGGGAGGGGGGCGGCCACTATTTGAGAGAAAAATAGGGTTTTTCGAAAATTGTGACCTGTTGTGTGTAATTTCTGTACTGCAATAACTTATTTATAATGTAGGCCGCTAACAGCTTAGGGCCCATTAGTCATAAGTTCAAGCCCGACAAGCAAAGCCCGCATGTTCAGAAATTAATATAAAATTCATCATGACTCCGATTGATAAACCAATTTCACCAATGTGCACAGAAACCATTTCTGCACCTTTTAAAGTCAAGATAAATTTTTCTGAATCCGAATTCAGTGATTTCCAAAAATGCTCATCCCTATGTCATTTTAGAAAATCTTACTCCTCTACTCTTAAATAAGAAGTCCAACTTCTTTGTTCATTAAATTTAACTCTTTAAATTTAACTATCTCAACGGGGATTAAAAATCCATTAATCTGTGTGATCCTCAATGGTTCAGGGATACAGCTAGCCGTGGGCTCACAACTCCTTGTGACTCGGAACAACAATTTCCGACTTGCTCATCGAATCATGGTAAGAGCGCCTAGCAACATTGCCCCATGATTCCCTAGGTATCACTGATAGTGCCTGCAAAAACCAATAGATTTTGGTTAGCGTACAGTACGGTCCCTTCATCCATATATCCCGATCGAATCAACAACCATTGGTAAATCGAGAGTTGTTCGAGATTCGATAACTATGCAATACATCTTGAAGATCAAATAGTGACATCGCATGTACTACTAAGAAACCATTTCTTAAAACACATCATGTACTCTGGCCAGAGATTCGTCACACTAATATCTCCTCAGATCGCATAGGATATCCACACTCGCAAGTATGTGGTGAATCCTTGACAACAAAGCATCGACTCCTACATGTGTTGTAACTGTACCCAATCCCAACACCTGATGACCCCAATAGAGTCGATAAACGAGTCAAAGCACAGTACTAGCATATAGAGTCTCAATGATGTTTCAAGTAGTAAGGACTAATGGTGTACAACCAAAACCGCGGACTTTATCCACTCGATAAGTGATAACCACTTGGAAAGTCCGGATAGGGTAGTTCGATCATTCATCATATGAATATCCATTTGCATGCTTCGAACATCTCTATGTTCCCTACCAATGAAACGTGGTACTCTGCATCGCAAATGCTAGTCTCAAACTCGAGCGATCCTTATCCTTATTATCGGACGGCTCAATCGACTAGGAACAGTTTAGAATATACAGTGACTATAAGATGTGTTTCATGATAGACATCCCCATGTACTACCACATCTTACATGCACTATAGTATATTCAAGGTCTTTATCAAAACAACAATAGTATATCACAATATAACAATATGAAGAAAGATAAAGTCATTGCCATTAATAAAACTGTAAATTATATTAAACAAAAGATTGTTTATACAAAGAGTCATCAAAGTCCTTAGCCACAAGTTGGCTCACCGGGCACCCACTCTTTCAATCTCCCACTTGCCCTATAGCCAACTAGTCATACTACGTAGACCCATTGCTTCGCGATGTTTGTCAAATAATGGTCCTGGCAAGGGCTTAGTAAGTGGATCAGCGATATTGTCTGCAGAGGCCACTCTTTCGATAGTGATGTCTCCTCTTTCCACAATCTCCCGGATGATGTGGCATTTCCTCAGTACGTGTTTGGATCTTTGATGAGACCTTGGTTCCTTTGCCTGAGCAACAGCACCCGTGTTGTCACAGTACACCGGGACTGGACCAACAACTTCAGGAATAACGCCCAACTCTTGGACAAAATTCCTCATCCAAACGGCCTCTTTAGCAGCAGCTGATGCTGCAATGTATTCTGCCTCAGTGGTGGAATACGCTGTGGTGTCCTGCTTGGAACTTTTCCAAGAGACAGCACCGCCATTGAGCATGAACACAAATCCAGAGGTTGACTTCGAGTCATCCACGTCACTTTGGAAGATAGAGTCGGTATAGCCTTCCAATTTCAGTTCTCTTCCTCCATATACCATGAACATATTATTAGTCCTTCGTAAGTACTTAAGAATGTCCTTCACGGCTTTCCAATGCATTTGACCGGGATTAGCTTGATATCTGCTCGTGACACTCAGAGCAAATGCTACATTCGGTCTGGTAGATATCATCCCATACATGATATTACCTATGGCTGACGCATATGGTGCATGTGTCATTTTCTCTATCTCTTCATCAGTCTTGGGACACATAGACTTGGATAGAGAAACTCCATGACACATGGGTAGATGTCCTCTCTTGGACCCATCCATTGAAAACCATTTCAATATGGTGTCGATGTAGGTTTATTGAGTGAGTCCTATCATTCTCTTAGGTCTATCTCTATAGATCTATATCCCTGGAATATAGGATGCCTCACCCAAATCCTTCATCGAGAATCTACCTGATAACCATATCTTTGTTGACTGCAACATCCCTACGTCATTCCCAATAAGTAGGATGTCATCAACATAAAGTACTAAGAATGTCACAGCATCCTTAACTACTTTCTTGTACACGCATGGTTCCTTCGGGTTCTTGATGAAACCAAAATCCTTTATTGTTTCATCAAATTTCTGGTTCCAACTTCTTGATGCTTGTTTTAGACCATATATTGATCTCTGAAGCTTGCATACCTTATGCTCGCTTCCCATGGATGTGTATCCCTCAGGCTGCGTCATATAGATCTCTTCCTTAATGTTTCCATTAAGAAATGCAGTCTTCACATCCATTTGTCATATCTCATAGTCATACCAAGCAGCTATGGCAATAAGGATTCTTATGGACTTGAACATTGCAACTGGTGAAAAGGTTTCATCATAGTCAACTCCTTGTCTTTGAGTATAACCTTTCGCCACCAATCGCGCCTTGTAGGTCAATACCTTACCATCAGGCCCAAGCTTTCTCTTGTAGATCCATTTACACCCTATTGGAACAATTCCATCGGGAGGATCTACTAAAGACCAAACTTGGTTTGCATGCATCGAATCTATTTCCGACTGCATAGCTTCAAGCCATAAATTTGAATCCGCATCAGAAATTGCTTCCTTGAAGTTTCTTGGATCACATCCAACATCGGGTTCATCTTGATCCCCTTCAAGAAGAAGACCATATCGAATAGGAGGTCTAGAAGTCCTCTCGGATCTTCTAGGTATAGGCGTGTCTATCAATGGTTCCTGAGGTGTAGGATCGTTATTTTGTATTTCGGGTTATTCTCGAATTTCTTCGAGTTCCATCATCTCGCCTTTCTTATCCGATAAGAACTCCTTCTCCAAGAAGGTGGCATTCCTTGAAATAAACACCTTTGTTTCAGCAGGGTGATAGAAATAATATCCGATTGAATTCTTCGGATACCCTACAAAATAACATAAGGTGGATCGACTATCCAACTTATCTCCCACTGTCTGCTTCACGTAAGCAGGACATCCCCAAATCCTCAAGTACGAATACTTAAGAGATTTGCCATTCCATAACTCGTATGGTGTTTTGTCCACTGCTTTAGTGTGGACGTTGTTCAACAACAATACCGCTGTTTCAAGCGCGTAGCCCCAAAACAAAGGTGGAAGCTCAGTGAAGCTCATCATGGATCGAACCATGTCCAACAAAGTTCGATTACGACGCTCCGATACACCATTCAGCTGAGGTGTCATAGGAGGAGTCCACTGAGAGAGAATCCCATTCTCTTTCAGATAGTCCAAAAACTCGGTACTCAAGTATTCTCCACCTCGATCCGATCGAAGTGCTTTAATACTTTTACCTAGCTTGTTTTCTACTTCAGCCTTGAATTCTTTGAACTTTTCAAATGCTTCAGACTTATATTTCATTAAATATAAATACCCATACCTTGAATAATCATCAGTAAAGGTAATGAAGTAGGTGTGGCCAAATTTAGTACCAATTCTAAATGGACCACAAACATCTGTATGGATCAAATCCAACAAATTTTGACTACGCTCAGGTTTCCCCTTAAAAGGAGATTTAGTCATTTTTCCTTTAAGGCAGGATTCACAAGTATGTAGAGAGTTAATATCAGACATATCAAACATGCCCTCTCCCACTAGCTTGTTCATCCTCCTTGAGGAAATATGACCTAGCCTAGCGTGCCAAAGGTTTGCCGGGTTTTGACTATCGATTTTCCTTTTGTTTGTTGTTGCCGGTTTATTAACATAATTTATTGGAACGTCTTTCAATTTTAAGTTATATAGATCGTTTTCAAGTTGTCCATTTCCAATCAAACATTCATTCTTGTAAATATTGCAAATCCCATTCACAAAATTGCAAGAATAACCATCTCTATCTAGCATAGAAACAGAAATAATGTTTTTAATCAAATCTGGAACAAATAAAACATCTCTCAAAAGTAACTTAAAACCGTTCTGCAAATTTAAATAAATATCTCCCACAACTTTAGCTTCAACTCTGGAACCATTTCCGAGCCTCAGCTGGGTCTCACCCATTCTAAGCCTGCGACTTCTTGTCATCACCTGCAAATCATTGCAAATGTGAGATCCACATCCGGTATCCAATACCCAAGAAGTAGTATTAAGTGAAGCATTTATTTCAATATAGAACATACCCTTCGCAGTTCGCAACGGCTCTAGATATTCCTTGCAGTTACGCTTCCAATGACCGGGCTTCTTGCAGTAATGACAAACATCCTTGGATTTTTTCATGTTTGAAGCCTTTGTCTTGTACTTCTTCTCGGGTTCGATTTTCTTGGGTGGGGCAGAACGTTTCTTACCCTTTGTACTTGGCCCCTTCTTAGCAGAAGAAGAGGAGCCCACCAAGAAAGTAGGTTTATCCTTCTTTAAAGTGGATTCATATGTTACAAGCATATTGACCATCTCTTCAAGGGAGGCCTCTATCTTGTTCATATTGAAATTCACCACAAATCTGTCAAACGAAGAAGGAAGAGATAGAAGTAGTAAGTCCACGTTGAGTTCATGCTCCAACACCAAATCAAGTGTTACCAACTTCTGTATGAGACAAATCACTCGTACCCCATGATCACGGACCGAAGTCCCTTCACACATGCGACACGTCATTAGCTCCTTTATAGTAGCAAACCTTTCAGCTCTCGATTGAGCCCCAAAAAGTTCCTTGAGTTGTACGTGAATGTCAGCAGCATTCACGGTGTCCTCAAATCGCCTCTGGAGTTCATCAGATATCGAGGCTTGCATATAGCATTTGGCCTTGATATCATGGTCCCACCATGTATCAAGTTTGGCTAACTCTTCCGGACTTATGTCAGCTGGTGCTTCCTTCAGAGGAGATTTTTCTAACACGTAGAGCATCTTCTCCGAAGTCAAGACAATTTTCAACTTACGGAACCATTCTGTATAGTTTGCGCCAGTCAATTTATTTTGTTCGAGGATTGAGAAAAGTGGATTACGCGAATTCATCTTTATGAAATACTAAAAAGAAACAGACAAATATCAGTGATTGTTTAATTAATTTACTAAGACATAAAATAGGAAAAATTTATTTTATGAATCTCACTCCCACTATTTTAACGATTTCACTACCCTCTAGTGAAAACGGGAAACTGTTTTCCTTAGTGAGAACATGGAGTCCAATTGACAAACTATGGTCCCGAATAATATCAGCCAACCATAATTTTCAAAAGGTAGAGCCCAATTGCTTCCAAAGCAACCTCCACGTTTTTACCTCATGTCCAATAAGGGCCCAATAATATGACGACGTTTATTGTGACATGTCAAGATGACCCATCAATATTAAGTTGTGATGGACGGTCGCCATGTGGATCCCCCAATAATATGAGCCGATCCCATGGGAGTTCCACCCAACTTACAACATGTGTCGATCCAATGTACAGCTTTCCGACGAACGGGCCCCCCCAATAATATGAGCCGGACCGTATCCGCGGGTAGCATCTCATACATTGATCGTTGATGTAAGGTAAGAACATTTAAACAAATTTAAATTTCCTTTATTTATCTTGATATCAATTTTAAATCATATTTAAAATGAGGGATTTTAATTTTGAAAATTTGTCTCATCATTTTTAAAATTTTGTATGCTTGCCGGATTCACACAATTTAGTCTAAAACATGCATACAACAATAATATCACATATTATATAGGATGATCGATTCCATTTCTAATCGACCCGTGGTTGCCAATCACGAGTCTTAGTCAAATCCTAGGTAATATGCAGTATGCAATGCAATCCTATTACATTGAGCTTCCAATTTACATTTTTTCTGTCTTTATTGTCTGATGGGCCCACCTCCATCTTCAAATCTTCATCTTCCACTAAGTCTAATGTATTTACAATAAATAACCATGACAAGTAGGGGATACATTTCAAGGGGTGGGAACGGGCCATAAACCAGGCCTACTTTTATTACATATGACAATTCATATTGGGCCATAAACCAGGCCCATTAATAAATCCAACAACAATAAAAACAAATGTAAATTCCTAACATACACCTACAAAATTGGTCATGGCAATCGATCATCCTTATCCAATAACATTTAATTCAAAATTAATTTATTGGATAACATGCAATGGCAATTTAAATTTAAAAGGATAAAATCATATTCCATATATAAAATCTTATTTTACATACAAAATCATATTTTATCTTTTTATCAAATAAAATCATATTTTATCTATAAAATCCAATTTTATACATAAAATCATATTTTACTCAATATATCCATAAGATAATATCTTATCATCAATTGTACCAAAAATAATTAATTTCATAAAATCTGATTTAACGGATAAAATATATAAATTTTCCAAAAATTCAAATTTATCCAAAAATCAATTTTAAAATTTTCGGACTCGAACAATTCGATCCGACGCCTCGTGGACCAATCAAAAACAATTTTCGATCGGACCAAAAATAGAATTTTAACATATTAAAATTTTAATTTTAAAAATTAAAAATTAAATTTTTCCGCGGGCCACCCGGGACGCTCCCGGGCTGCCCGCGCCCCAAAGGGCTCGGGCCGGGAAGCCCGGCTGCCCCTAAGGCAGCGACGATCACTGCGCTGCCCCACCCCCCCGGGCAGCGATCCAATCGCTGCCCTGGTTTTGCCCGAAAAAAAAAATTTTATTTTTAAAATATTTATTTTGTTTCAAAAACCGAGGCTTAAAAATTTTCGTACAATCGATTAATTTAATCGCTTGATCTGAGAAACCTGGCTCTGATACCACTGTTGGAGAACGGCGATCAGATCAATCAGAATTGATACCCGGTGCAGCGGAAGTTTAAAAATTTTATATGGAACGATTCCATAATGGGTATCAAAACATTACGATTAAATTGTGTGTGTAAAAATTAAATAACAATTATAAATTTTTACCTCCAATCTCGAATCGAGATTATGGACACCAACAGATTGCTCTGCTCTTGTTGTATCTCCCAGGAACTGATGGATGAACTGTTCTTCAATCAGGTCCACGAACAGAGATTTAATCCCTCTGATAGATTGCACTAGAAAATCTATCAGAAGTTTCTACAAAGAGAATTAACGAATTTGATCCGTTAAACCAGACTGTAATTCAAAATTCACAGGCTGGATTTTTCTTGAGCAGAGGGGAGGGGGGCGGCCACTATTTGAGAGAAAAATAGGGTTTTTCGAAAATTGTGACCTGTTGTGTGTAATTTCTGTACTGCAATAACTTATTTATAATGTAGGCCGCTAACAGCTTAGGGCCCATTAGTCATAAATTCAAGCCCGACAAGCAAAGCCCGCATGTTCAGAAATTAATATAAAATTCATCATGACTCCGATTGATAAACCGATTTCACCAATGTGCACAGAAACCATTTCTGCACCTTTTAAAGTCAAGATAAATTTTTCTGAATCCGAATTCAGTGATTTCCAAAAATGTCCATCCCTATGTCATTTTAGGAAATCTTGCTCCTCTACTCTTAAATAAGAAGTCCAACTTCTTTGTTCATTAAATTTAACTCTTTAAATTTAACTATCTCAACGGGGATTAAAAATCCATTACTCTGTGTCACCCTCAATGGTTCAGGGATACAGCTAGCCGTGGGCTCACAACTCCTTGTGACTCGGAACAACAATTTCCGACTTGCCCATCGAATCATGGTAAGAGCGCCTAGCAACATCGCCCCATGATTCCCTAGGTATCACTGATAGTGCCTGCAAGAACCAATAGATTTTGGTTAGCGTACAGTACGGTCCCTTCATCCATATATCCCGATCGAATCAACAACCATTGGTAAATCGAGAGTCGTTCGAGATTCGATAACTATGCAATACATCTTGAAGATCAAATAGTGACATCGCATGTACTACTAAGAAACCATTTCTTAAAACACATCATGTACTCTGCCCAGAGATTCGTCACACTAATATCTCCTCAGATCGCATAGGATATCCACACTCGCAAGTATGTGGTGAATCCTTGACAACAAAGCATCGACTCCTATATGTGTTGTAACTGTACCCAATCCCGACACCTGATGACCCCAATAGAGTCGGTAAACGAGTCAAAGCACAGTACTAGCATCTAGAGTCTCAATGATGTTTCAAATAGTAAGGACTAATGGTGTACAACCAAAACCGCGGACTTTATCCACTCGATAAGTGATAACCACTTGGAAAGTCCGGATAGGGTAGTTCGATCATTCATCATATGAATACCCATTTGCATGCTTCGAACATCTCTATGTTCCCTACCAATAAAACGTGGTACTCTGCATCGCAAATGCTAGTCTCAAACTCGAGCGATCCTTATCCTTATTATCGGACGGCTCAATCGACTAGGAACAGTTTAGAATATACAGTGACTATAAGATGTGTTTCATGATAGACATCCCCATGTACTACCACATCTTACATACACTATAGTATATTCAAGGTCTTTATCAAAACAACAATAGTATATCACAATATAACAATATGAAGAAAGATAAAGTCATTGCCATTAATAAAAGTGTAAATTATATTAAACAAAAGATTGTTTATACAAAGAGTCATCAAAGTCCTTAGCCACAAGTTGGCTCACCGGGCACCCACTCTTTCAACAGGGACAGCCTGCTGGGAGTTCTCATTTGAGGCCACGAGCTTCTGGCCAGGTGTTTACCTTGAGGCATGATCAGGAAGTGGAGGAGAATGAGAAAGTCATCGCAGGTACATTTCTGCTTTATGGTATACCTGCTTTTGTACTTATTGACACTGGTGCATCTCATTCCTTCATTTCTGCACGTTTTGTTAAGAGGCATAAGTTACCATGCATTGCACTAGATGTAGTGATGTCTGTTTCTACTCCGACGGGCCAATCTGCTTTGGCTAAGCGTCTAGTGATGGGTTGCCCTTTAGAGTTTGAAGGGAACATTCTGTTAGCGAATCTCATGGTCCTGGCGATGGATGACTTTGATTGCATTCTGGGAATAGATATGTTGACTACCTATCGAGCTTCAGTGGACTGCTATCAGAGATTAGTACGTGACCGGATTTTTCGGTATGAATAAATTCTGCTGGCAAGCGCACCAGGTCAAATTATAATAAAGTGGACTAATGTCCAGATGTCGAACCCACAGGGACTGTAAAAATATGATTACCAAAACCTATTTATCTCTACTTAATCTAGACTAATGAATAAAGACGATTTCAGATTTTAAACAAAAATAATAAAATTGCAATAATATCAAATTAATTAAAATGCAAATTAAACTGCAGCTGGAAATTTTGAATTACTTTTTATTTTGGAAAAGCTCGATCAAGGACACACGTAGGTACCAGACAATTCATGCAACAAGCAATCAATCTAAGATATCAGACTTAATTTTAATTCACGGGAATTTTCCTAATTTGTTTGAAGGACTATTTCTAGAACAATCAACCTATTCAAATATTGATGAACTAATCTTTCGTAATTCTAATCAAATTTGAATGCATAAATTGCTGTGAAAATTCAGTAAAAACCTAAACCGCATAATGAAACCGAATTCTATTTCTAGTCAGTTTTACACTATGTTGATTATCGAAGTGATCAAAATCGAGACCTCCTCTGTCGACTTGGAATCGATTAACAAGTAAACAAATAACTGGCCAAGAAATTTGTAAGACAAAGATAAATTTGATAATCAATAAAAATCAAATAAGTCTGAAGATCTCAAATAAATAAACCAAGTTTTTTACATAAACTGTCTGACCCAATCACGTGGCCTTGATCGAGAAAAGAAACTACTCACTAATTAACATGATTCAAAACCAAGTTTTAAAAACATAAAGAAACAAAATACTAGAATAGCGGAAAAACTGAAGAACTTTTGTTTCCAAGCCGCCGCAAGCTTTCTCCGTACTTCAAAAGATCCAAAAGTCCCTAATAAAAGCCTCCAAATTCTATATATATGACCGCCCCAACCAAATTCTTCAAAATAATTTTTATAATCAGAAACTAGGTTACGCACACGCGCGCGCGCGCCTAAGCAGTCTCGCGCGCGTGCCACTTAATAAAACAGAGATTTTCAAACTTCTCGCGCGCGTGCGTGAGATGCCTCGCGCGCGCGCGCTCCTTCTCTAACATTCTCTGGAACTTTCTTCGGCGCGCGCGCGAGACATGAGCTCGCCCGCGCGCGCCTTTCCCTGGAACCCTCTGTCTCTTCCTTCGGCGCACGCGCGAGCCTCATTCTCGAGCGCGCGCCGCATTGACGCACAGAAATCCCAATATTTCATTCAATTCCTACAATATTAAACCAAGTGAGTCCAAATCAAACACATAACAAAATAAGATAATAAAACTAACAAAAAATCACTTAAATGCATGCAAACTAAACATGAAAAACTATAAACTAATGCATACTAAACAAACTTATCAACACCCCCATACTTAAACCTTGCTCGCCCTCGAGCAAGACATGCAAAAACAAAATGCAAACCAAAAACATGAGTAAAGACGATTCATAAATATGCAAAGCCTCCGAGAAGTTCAATCACACAACCAAAACACAAACATGCTCTCAACTTTCCATAATACACCTTCGGTTTAACGTGAACGTGTGTGTGTGAAATGTCATTCCAGTTTCATGCAACTTAGATCGAATTCCATCTCAAATCTTCTTAGCAACCTATGACAATTTAGTGCAAGTTTCACTCTTCAAGTGCTCATTTCTTCCAACGACCTCTAGACTAAACTCACCTCCCTTGAGATAATAAATCACACACCTCCGGATTTTGCACCCGGTATTTCTTTAGCCCCAATAATTACCCGCTGACTTAGCTACAACTGGATAGGATATGAAAAATCATTCTATTTTTTCTTTCTAATCCCCTCGTCTATAGCCCGGATGGAGCATCAATCCCATTTAATCCGCATACTTAGCCTTAAATTTAATTTTTATAGGATTTTACTCCTTTAAAGGCCCGGATGGAATTGTAAAATAAAATTTTTCAAGGTGCGCCCAAGATCATAAGTGTAACTAGAGTCTCATCAGAATTCATAGAACACAATCAAGATCCACAAACCACCTATTGCCGTGCAATGGTCAAACAGACAGAAACTTCATCAAATCTTTCGCTACACTCCACTGGTCTAACACAAGTGCTTATAAATATTCACGGTTCGACCTACAGTTTCTCATGTCAAGTCAAGAGCAAAATTTTTTTCAACAATTCATTTTTCAAATAAACTTCATCATCATTGACTATTATGATCATCCAACTCATGCAAGACAACATAAACACAAAACATAATGAAATGCATGAATACGAACTATATGCACAAAAACAAAACCAAATGAATGCAAACAGCAAACACCATCACAAACAAAACTAATCTACCCCCCAAACTGATCCAAAGCATTGCCCTCAATGCTTCAGAGATACACAAAAACAACTAATAAACAACGAACAAATGCAATGCAAAACAGAATAAACAAAGCGAAAGGGACTCCCCTGGTCTATTGTTGTTCAAAAGCATCGGGATCCTCCTCGTGTTCTGGAGGAGGCTGTGGAACATAAGCGTCCTGTGGAGCTGGTGGAGCATACTGGGGAGGGACGGAAGACTGAAACGGGAATGGAGGTGGATATTGCGGTGCTGCACGAAAACCCGATGAATCAAGTCCCAATTGTGTCGCCATGCTGCGCATAATGTCTTCCACATTATGTAGATGAGTGGAAGAAGCCTGAAAATAACCCATGGCATAGTGATCAAAAGCCGAGCTCTCAATAGCCATGTCTTGCGCGGTGCGACGAGGAGGAGGGAGCTGAAGCGGTGGGCGGCTGCTAGAAGAACTCCCGACATGTGGCTGACTGCCATAGAATTCCAAATTGCGCTTTGCTTGCTTTGAAGTAGCAAGCTTCTCATCGACGGTTTTGAATGCCGGGAGCCACTCCTCATCGGGACTAATCGGAACGCCCGCCTGTCGACACAAGGCTGTGATGGTGTGTGGGAAGTAGAGGCCCACCATCGGATTCCGCATTGAATACTGAATGGAATCGTGGACAAGAGTGCCCACATTAACCGGCCACCTTTTCGTAATAGCATAAACAAGAATAGCCCTATCGGCTTGCACGTCAACGGTGTGAAGCACTGGTAAAAGGCGTCGGGCAATAAATGCATACCACAATGCCGGTTCAATTTTTAGAAACCGCTCCGGGAAATGAGTGAATCGGAGTGGGTCATGCCAACGAACACCCGCATAACACATCTCTCTCAACATCAAAGGATAGTCCGGATGTGTGTTAAAACTTCGAAATTGACTATCATCGACTACGGGGGTATCAAACAACCTATTCAATGATTCGGCATCAAACGATACAATTCTCCCCCTAACAACAGCTTTCGAATCATCCCGGACAGGGGCATTCGCATAAAATTCCCGAACCACCGGAATAATGGCTGGTTCGGGTTCTTTGCAAAACTGGGTCCATTTCCTCTTGATAATCCCCAAGGCAACAAATTCATTACAATCCAAAGTTATACCCCTCTCAGCAATAGGATTGCGATTTAGTCTATCACGTTTGTACCTTTCTTGGGCTTCCACCGAGACGAATTTGTTGGATAATGGAGCGGAGGATGAGGAGCTAGGGATGATAGGACCGGAGGAACGGAATCTTTTGGCAGGCATGGCGGTGGTCGGCCGGAGCAGTGGCGGTGGGCGGTGGCGCTGCGAAGAGGAATACACAAATAAGGAATTCCCTCAGAGATTTTCGGGCCTAGAGTTGAGCGCGATAATAAACTCCACAAATCTGCAATGTAAGATCAATAATGTCAAGAATTAATGAAGAAATTTGAGAGCAAAGATTTGGGGATTTAGGGTATATAGGAGAGGGGAAGAAGAAAAGTAGAAAAGAAAGTGGGAGAAAGGTGAAGAAGCCCCGTTTTGCATTCATCTGCGCTTCTCGCGCGCGCGCGTGAGGTTCCTCGCGCGCGCGCGAGTACTAATAAAAGTCTCTGTCCACTTGACTGGCGCGCGCGCGCTATTCCTTTAGTGTTCTCTGGAGCGCAAGCCTGCGCGCGCGCGAGAGAAGAAGCTCGCGCGTGCGCAGTACAAAAATGCCGAAACTCAAATCCTCGCAAGAACAAAACACAACTTAGAAAAAAAAAACAAAACAAACAAAAAAAATAATAAATAAAAGAAAATAAAACACTGGGTTGCCTCCCAGCCAGCGCTAAATTTATAGTCTATAGCCCGACTCTACCTCCCTCTTTAATTTGTCGGATCTTGCAAGTCGACGGAGGTCTGTGTCTGCTCCATGATACCACCTCGATAAATTTTTATCCTTTGGCCGTTAACTTTAAATGCTCCTGTGGCCGGACTAAAAATTTCTACCGTACCATACGGCATCACTTGCTTGATAGTAAACGGTCCAGACCATCTCGAACGAAGCTTTCCTGGCATGAGCTTTAAGCGTGAGTTATATAATAAAACATTTTGGCCTACCTCGAATTCACGTGGAACAATGCGCTGATCATGCCACTTCTTGGTCTTTTCTTTGTAGATTCTGGCATTTTCATAGGCCTCCAACCTAAGCTCTTCAAGTTCATTCAATTGTAGTAACCGTTCGTCACCTGTGGCCTGCACATCAAAATTCAGAAATTTAGTAGCCCATAGTGCTCTATGTTCAAGTTCAACAGGAAGATGACATGCTTTACCATATAACAACCTAAATGGAGAAGTTCCTATAGGTGTTTTAAAAGCAGTTCGATAGGCCCATAATGCGTCATCTAATTTATTTGACCACTCTTTCCTATTCGCATTCACAGTTTTCTCCAAAATTCTTTTCAATTCCCTATTAGAAATTTCAACTTGCCCACTAGTCTGGGGGTGATAAGGTGTTGCCACCTTGTGAGTAACCCCATATTTTGTCAAAAGCTTATCAAATTGCTGGTTGCAAAAGTGGGTTCCTCCATCACTGATTATGGCTCTAGGGGTACCATATCTAGAAAATATAAATTTTTTTAAAAATTTTATAACCACCTTAGAGTCATTCGTCCTACAAGCTAGTGCTTCAACCCACTTAGACACATAATCGACCGCAACCAAAATATACTTGTTCCCTTCAGACACAGGAAACGGTCCCATGAAATCTATACCCCACACATCAAAAACTTCACAAACAAGAATATTCTTGAGTGGCATCTCATGTCTCCTAGAGATATTACCAACCTTCTGACAAGCATCACAATTAATCACATAGGTAAAAGCATCCTTAAATAATGAAGGCCAATAAAATCCCGACTGAAGTACTTTGGCGGTGGTGCGACCCGCACCGAAGTGACCTCCAGTCGGACCTGTGTGACAGTGTGAAAGTATAGATCTTACCTCATTTGCTGGAATACACCTACGAATAATACCATCTGCACAAATCTTAAACAAAAACGGGTCCTCCCACAAAAAATATTTCAACTCAGAGAAGAATTTCTTCTTCTGTTGATAAGTTAAATGCGCGGGCAGAAACTTACTTGACAGATAGTTTACTATATCTGCATACCATGGTAGGTTGGACACTTCAAATAACTGCTCATCTGGAAAATCGTCATGGATCACCTGCGTTTCAACGCCTTGATTTTCCAAATGAGAAAGGTGGTCCGCAACTTGATTTTCAGCTCCTTTCCTGTCAACAATTTGTAAATCAAATTCTTGCAAAATTAGAACCCAACGAATTAACCTGGGTTTAGCATCCTTTTTGCTCATCAAATACTTCAAGGCCGAGTGATCCGTGTGAACTATGACTTTGCTCCCCACCAAATAAGATCTGAACTTATCCAAAGCGAATACGACTGCGAGAAGTTCTTTTTCAGTAGTCGCGTAATTCAGTTGGGCTGCTGACAGGGTGATACTGGCGTAGTAAATCACATGAAGTGCCTTGTCCCTCTTTTTTCCAAGCACAGCTCCCAATGCGGTGTCACTGGCGTCACACATCAACTCAAACGGCAGATTCCAATCAGGTGCTACTATCACCGGTGCAGTTGTTAATTTCTCCTTCAAAATTTTAAAAGCCTGCAAGCACTCATCGGAAAAATTAAAAGGCACCTCTTTGATTAACAGATTAGTTAGAGGTTTAGCAATAGAAGAAAAATCTTTAATAAATCTCCTATAGAAACCAGCATGCCCAAGAAAACTCCTAATGCCCTTCAAATTTGCGGGCGGTGGAAGTTTTTCAATTACTTCAAGTTTTGCTCTGTCTACTTCCACACCTAAATCAGACACCTTATGGCCTAAAACAATGCCCTCTTTCACCATGAAGTGACATTTTTCCCAATTCAAAACCAAATTACTCTCCTCACATCTCTGCAACACTTTTTTCAGATTTAACAAGCATGCATCAAAAGATGATTCTACCACAGAGAAATCATCCATAAATACTTCTATGAACTTTTCAACCATATCGTGAAAAATAGCCATCATACATCGCTGAAAAGTGGCAGGGGCATTACACAACCCAAATGGCATCCGTTTATATGCAAAAGTACCATAGGGACAAGTAAAAGTGGTTTTGTGTTGGTCCTCAGGTGCTATAGGAATTTGCATATATCCGGAATAACCATCTAAAAAATAATAAAATGCATGCCCTGCAAGTCGCTCAACCATCTGATCAATAAAGGGAAGGGGGAAGTGATCCTTACGGGTGGCATCATTCAATTTCCTATAGTCTATGCAAACCCGCCACCCCGTAACAGTTCTTGTAGGGATCAATTCATCGTTGGAATTTTTAATTACAGTCATCCCTCCTTTTTTCGGCACTACTTGAGTTGGACTCACCCATTCACTATCAGATATAGGGTAGATAATACCTGCATCAAGGAGCTTGATTACCTCCTTTTTCACTACCTCTTGCATTGCTGGGTTAAGTCGCCTTTGTGGTTGAGTCGATGTCTTATGCTCTGCCTCCAACAAGATTTTGTGCATGCACATTGTTGGACTAATTCCCTTTAGATCGGCCAAACTCCAACCTATGGATCCTAGGTGTTCTCGGATCACACGCAACAACTTTTCCTCCTCGCAACCTGTCAAAGAAGAGGAACAAATTATTGGCAGTTTATCGTTTTTTAATAAGTACAAATACTTCAAATGAGATGGAACCTGGCTCTGATACCACTGTTGGAGAACGGCGATCAGATCAATCAGAATTGATACCCGGTGCAGCGGAAGTTTAAAAATTTTATATGGAACGATTCCATAATGGGTATCAAAACATTACGATTAAATTGTGTGTGTAAAAATTAAATAACAATTATAAATTTTTACCTCCAATCTCGAATCGAGATTATGGACACCAACAGATTGCTCTGCTCTTGTTGTATCTCCCAGGAACTGATGGATGAACTGTTCTTCAATCAGGTCCACGAACAGAGATTTAATCCCTCTGATAGATTGCACTAGAAAATCTATCAGAAGTTTCTACAAAGAGAATTAACGAATTTGATCCGTTAAACCAGACTGTAATTCAAAATTCACAGGCTGGATTTTTCTTGAGCAGAGGGGAGGGGGGCGGCCACTATTTGAGAGAAAAATAGGGTTTTTCGAAAATTGTGACCTGTTGTGTGTAATTTCTGTACTGCAATAACTTATTTATAATGTAGGCCGCTAACAGCTTAGGGCCCATTAGTCATAAGTTCAAGTCCGACAAGCAAAGCACGCATGTTCAGAAATTAATATAAAATTCATCATGACTCCGATTGATAAACCGATTTCACCAATGTGCACAGAAACCATTTCTGCACCTTTTAAAGTCAAGATAAATTTTTCTGAATCCGAATTCAGTGATTTCCAAAAATGTCCATCCCTATGTCATTTTAGGAAATCTTGCTCCTCTACTCTTAAATAAGAAGTCCAACTTCTTTGTTCATTAAATTTAACTCTTTAAATTTAACTATCTCAACGGGGATTAAAAATCCATTACTCTGTGTCACCCTCAATGGTTCAGGGATACAGCTAGCCGTGGGCTCACAACTCCTTGTGACTCGGAACAACAATTTCCGACTTGCCCATCGAATCATGGTAAGAGCGCCTAGCAACATCGCCCCATGATTCCCTAGGTATCACTGATAGTGCCTGCAAGAACCAATAGATTTTGGTTAGCGTACAGTACGGTCCCTTCATCCATATATCCCGATCGAATCAACAACCATTGGTAAATCGAGAGTCGTTCGAGATTCGATAACTATGCAATACATCTTGAAGATCAAATAGTGACATCGCATTTACTACTAAGAAACCATTTCTTAAAACACATCATGTACTCTGCCCAGAGATTCGTCACACTAATATCTCCTCAGATCGCATAGGATATCCACACTCGCAAGTATGTGGTGAATCCTTGACAACAAAGCATCGACTCCTATATGTGTTGTAACTGTACCCAATCCCGACACCTGATGACCCCAATAGAGTCGGTAAACGAGTCAAAGCACAGTACTAGCATCTAGAGTCTCAATGATGTTTCAAATAGTAAGGACTAATGGTGTACAACCAAAACCGCGGACTTTATCCACTCGATAAGTGATAACCACTTGGAAAGTCCGGATAGGGTAGTTCGATCATTCATCATATGAATACCCATTTGCATGCTTCGAACATCTCTATGTTCCCTACCAATGAAACGTGGTACTCTGCATCGCAAATGCTAGTCTCAAACTCGAGCGATCCTTATCCTTATTATCGGACGGCTCAATCGACTAGGAACAGTTTAGAATATACAGTGACTATAAGATGTGTTTCATGATAGACATCCCCATGTACTACCACATCTTACATACACTATAGTATATTCAAGGTCTTTATCAAAACAACAATAGTATATCACAATATAACAATATGAAGAAAGATAAAGTCATTGCCATTAATAAAAGTGTAAATTATATTAAACAAAAGATTGTTTATACAAAGAGTCATCAAAGTCCTTAGCCACAAGTTGGCTCACCGGGCACCCACTCTTTCAACAGGGACAGCCTGCTGGGAGTTCTCATTTGAGGCCACGAGCTTCTGGCCAGGTGTTTACCTTGAGGCATGATCAGGAAGTGGAGGAGAATGAGAAAGTCATCGCAGGTACATTTCTGCTTTATGGTATACCTGCTTTTGTACTTATTGACACTGGTGCATCTCATTCCTTCATTTCTGCACGTTTTGTTAAGAGGCATAAGTTACCATGCATTGCACTAGATGTAGTGATGTCTGTTTCTACTCCGACGGGCCAATCTGCTTTGGCTAAGCGTCTAGTGATGGGTTGCCCTTTAGAGTTTGAAGGGAACATTCTGTTAGCGAATCTCATGGTCCTGGCGATGGATGACTTTGATTGCATTCTGGGAATAGATATGTTGACTACCTATCGAGCTTCAGTGGACTGCTATCAGAGATTAGTACGTGACCGGATTTTTCGGTATGAATAAATTCTGCTGGCAAGCGCACCAGGTCAAATTATAATAAAGTGGACTAATGTCCAGATGTCGAACCCACAGGGACTGTAAAAATATGATTACCAAAACCTATTTATCTCTACTTAATCTAGACTAATGAATAAAGACGATTTCAGATTTTAAACAAAAATAATAAAATTGCAATAATATCAAATTAATTAAAATGCAAATTAAACTGCAGCTGGAAATTTTGAATTACTTTTTATTTTGGAAAAGCTCGATCAAGGACACACGTAGGTACCAGACAATTCATGCAACAAGCAATCAATCTAAGATATCAGACTTAATTTTAATTCACGGGAATTTTCCTAATTTGTTTGAAGGACTATTTCTAGAACAATCAACCTATTCAAATATTGATGAACTAATCTTTCGTAATTCTAATCAAATTTGAATGCATAAATTGCTGTGAAAATTCAGTAAAAACCTAAACCGCATAATGAAACCGAATTCTATTTCTAGTCAGTTTTACACTATGTTGATTATCGAAGTGATCAAAATCGAGACCTCCTCTGTCGACTTGGAATCGATTAACAAGTAAACAAATAACTGGCCAAGAAATTTGTAAGACAAAGATAAATTTGATAATCAATAAAAATCAAATAAGTCTGAAGATCTCAAATAAATAAACCAAGTTTTTTACATAAACTGTCTGACCCAATCACGTGGCCTTGATCGAGAAAAGAAACTACTCACTAATTAACATGATTCAAAACCAAGTTTTAAAAACATAAAGAAACAAAATACTAGAATAGCGGAAAAACTGAAGAACTTTTGTTTCCAAGCCGCCGCAAGCTTTCTCCGTACTTCAAAAGATCCAAAAGTCCCTAATAAAAGCCTCCAAATTCTATATATATGACCGCCCCAACCAAATTCTTCAAAATAATTTTTATAATCAGAAACTAGGTTACGCACACGCGCGCGCGCGCCTAAGCAGTCTCGCGCGCGTGCCACTTAATAAAACAGAGATTTTCAAACTTCTCGCGCGCGTGCGTGAGATGCCTCGCGCGCGCGCGCTCCTTCTCTAACATTCTCTGGAACTTTCTTCGGCGCGCGCGCGAGACATGAGCTCGCCCGCGCGCGCCTTTCCCTGGAACCCTCTGTCTCTTCCTTCGGCGCACGCGCGAGCCTCCTTCTCGAGCGCGCGCCGCATTGACGCACAGAAATCCCAATATTTCATTCAATTCCTACAATATTAAACCAAGTGAGTCCAAATCAAACACATAACAAAATAAGATAATAAAACTAACAAAAAAATCACTTAAATGCATGCAAACTAAACATGAAAAACTATAAACTAATGCATACTAAACAAACTTATCAGTACGCTTTCATCCGGAGGGGAGTGAGAGCTGGTTTTTCTATGGTGAGGGAGCGCGACCCCCGATGCCTTTGGTATCAGCTTTGAGAGCCTGTCGAGCTCTAGAGTCTGGCGGGGAAGGCTACCTTATCTATGCAGTTGATTTGTCCGCTGAGATTATTGGGATAAAGAGCATTCCTGTTGTGGATGAATTTCCAAATGTATTTCCTGATGAGATTCCGGGTTTTCCTCCTGCTAGGGAAGTCGAGTTTGGCATAGAGTTGATGTCGGGTACTTCACCTATTTCTCGAGCATCGTATCGTCCGGCTCCGTCAGAGATGCATGAATTGAAGAATCAACTACATGATCTTTTGGACAAGGGGTACATTCATCCTAGTGTATCTCCTCTCCTTGGGGAGCTCCTGTTCTTTTTGTAAAGAAGAAGGATGGGTCGATGCGGCTATGCATTGACTATCGGCAGCTGAATCGAGTCACTGTGAAGAACAAGTATCCGTTGTCTCGTATTGATGACTTGTTTGATCAGTTGCAGGGTACTTCTATTTACTCCAAGATTGACTTGAGATCTGGGTATCATCAGTTGAGAGTCCGTGATCAGGACGTAGCCAATACTGCATTCCGTACTCGCTATGGGCATTACGAGTTTCTAGTGATGCCATTTGGTTTGACTAATGCGCCGGCTATATTCATGGACCTGATGAACCGTGTCTTCAGGAAGTATTTGGACAAGTTTTTCGTGGTCTTCATTGACGACATCTTGGTGTATTCGTGTAATACAGAAGAGCATGTTTCTCACTTGCGGTTGGTACTGCAGACTCTTCGAGATGAGCAGTTGTACGCCAAGCTGAGCAAGTGTGAGTTCTGGATGGATAGAGTGGTCTTTCTTGGCCATATCATATCCAGGGAGGGGATTTCTGTTGATCCAAGCAAGATTGAGGCTGTGCTTAATTGGTCACGTCCAACGACGGTTGCGGAGATCCGTAGTTTTCTGGGTCTAGCAGGATATTATCGTCGCTTCATTTTGAATTTTTCTCAACTAGCTCAACCTTTGACGCAGCTTACCCGCAAGGGTGTGGATTTTGAGTGGTCCTCCGAGTGTGAGGAGAATTTCTGTGAGCTTCGACGGCGGTTGACTTCTGCGCCGGTGTTGGCATTACCGTCAAGATCTGGAGGGTATGTGGTATACACTGATGCTTCTCTTCAGGGGTTAGGTTGTGTTCTGACTCAGAATGGGCATGTGATCGCATAGGCTTCTAGACAGCTGAAGCTTCACGAGGACAACTATCCAGTCCATGATTTGGAATTGGCAGCCATTATGTTTGCTTTGAAGATCTGGCGTCATTATCTGTATGGCGAGAAATTTGAGATCTTCACCGACCATAAGAGTCTCAAGTATTTGTTTACTCAGGCGGAGTTGAACATGAGGCAGAGACGTTGGATGGACTTGCATAAGGACTATGATTGCGAGATTAAGTACTATCTGGGAGCTGCCAATCTCACCGCTGATGCCTTGAGTCGCAAGGTGCGACTATCCGCACTTCAGACTTGTACGATGTCTAGTGCGATTAGTGACTGTTGTACTTCAGGTTATACTTTCAAGCATAAGAAAGGTATGCAGAGTATCCAGATGTTTGCGATATTATCTAAGCCATCTTTGTATTCGCGGATTCGAGATGCTCAGATGTCTGATTCAAAGACCCAGCGTTTAGCTCGTCTAGCTAACGAGGGTAGCTCGTCTGGATTTCATTATCAGTCAGATGGCTTTCTGTGTTTGTCTGGTAGGCTTGTGATTCCGCAGGATGAAGAGTTGCGAGAGGAGATTTTGTCTCAGGTGCATCACACTAAATTGAGTATTCATCCTGGGAGCAACAAGATGTACAAGGATCAACGTACTCGCTTTTGGTGGAAAGGAATGAAACGCAGTGTTTATCAGTTTGTTTCGAGATGTTTGGTGTGTCAGCAGGTCAAGGCAGAACACCGAAGACCAGGAGGATTGCTTCACAGTCTGCCTATTCCTGATTGGAAAGGGGAGTTTATCATAATGGACTTTGTGACCCATTTTCCGATGTCCCCGAGGAACTGTGATGCTATCTGGGTTGTGGTGGACCGACTCACCAAGTCAGCGCATTTCATTGCCTATAGCCGGGAGTACAATGTGGATCGTATGGCTTGGCTGTACATTCAGGAGATCGTTCGACTTCATGGAGTGCCTGTGAGCATTGTCAGCGATCGGGACCCCAGGTTTACTTCTAGATTCTGGGGGAGTGTTCAGCGTGCGATGGGTACTACTCTCAATTTGAGTACTGCCTATCATCCGGAGACTGATGGTCAGTCGGAGCGCACTATCCGTACTTTGGAGGATATGCTTTGAGCGTGCGTAATGGATTTTGGTTCAGCCTGGCAGGATCATTTGCCATTGATCGAGTTTTCGTACAACAACAGCTATCATACTAGTATTGGTATGGAACCTTTTGAGGCATTGTACGGGCGACGTTGTCGTACTCCACTCTTCTGGGAAGAAGTGGGGGAGAGACAGGCTGAGGGACCAGAGTTTATCCAGCAGGCGATATGTAGCGACCCAACCCGGATCCATTACCTAATCAGAGTTAAGAGTATAATTAAGCATGCATTAAATAAAATCGCTGCGAAAGACTTAACTACAAGCAGACCGGCAGAATACAACCGGCTAATCATCATCGATTTATACAACCCAATCGAATTTACATAGATAAAAACCTACAGCTAAATACTGCTGTCTTCAAGGTCGCTGGCTCCTCCAGGCTCCTGGTGCTCAATCCTGCACCTACATCTGCCCCGTCGAATAGGGTATCCAAATACACAGAAAATACTGGACGTGAGCTCTATACTCAATACAAAAGCACGGATAAACATACAAATATGATGCATGAAAATGACAGGGTATCCATGTCTGGAATAACTTTATACAACTGCTCCGACTGGCGCCTGGAATATAAGCTCGTCACATCGGGGTAGCTAACCACTGTGCGCGACCACTCATTCCCAAATCACGGACGCGGACCACGGAGTCCTTCAGGTATCAGTAACTAAGGGTACTCGATATCAAACGTCCTAACTGTTGGAAAACGGTGTTCAGATCAATCAGAATTAATACCCGGTGCAGCGGAAGTTTTAAAATTTTATATGGACCGATTCCATATCATGGGTATCAAAACTTTACGATTAAATTGTGCGTGTGAAAATTAAATAACAATTAAATTTTTACCTTGAAATCTCGAAACGAGATTATGGACACCAACAGATAACTCTCTTGTTGTATATCCCAGGAACTGATGGACGAACAATTCTTCAATCAGGTCCACGAACAGAAGTTTAATCCCTCTGATAGATTGCACCAGAAAATCTATCAGAAGTTTCTACGAAGAGAATTAACGAATTTGATCCATTAAACCAGACTGCAAATTCGAAATTCACTGGCTGGAATTTTCGACAGAGAGAGAGGGGGGCGGCCACACCTAGAGAGAACAACTAGGGTTTTCGAAAATTTTGTGACCTCTGTTGTGTAATTTCTATACTGCAATAACTTATTTATAATGTGGGCTGCTAACAGCTTAGGGCCCATTAGTCATAAGTTCAAGCCTGACAAGCAAAGCCCGCATGTTCAGAAATTAATATAAAATTCATCGTGACTCAGATTGATAAACCAATTTCACCAATGTGCACAGAAACCATTTCTGCATCTTTTAAAGTCAAGATAAATTTTCTGAATCCGAATTCAGTGGTTTCCAAAAATGTCCATCACTATGTCATTTTAGGAAATCTTACTCCCTCTACTCTTAAATAAGAAGTCCCACTTCTTTATTCACTAAATTTAACTCTTTAAATTTAATTATCTCAACGGGGATTAAAAATCCATTACTTGTGTGACCCTCAATGGTTCAGGGATATAGCTAGCCGTGGGCTCACAAATCCTTATGACTCGGAACAACAATTTCCGACTTGCCCATCGAATCATAGTAAGAGCGCCTAGCAGCATCGCCCCATGATTCCCTAGGTATCACTGATAGTGCCTGCAAGAACCAATAGATTTTGGTTAGCGTACAGTACGGTCCCTTCATCCATATATCCCGATCAAATCAACAACTATTGGTAAATCGAGAGTCGTTTGAGATTCGATAACTATGCAATGCATCTTGAAGATCAAATAGTGACATCGCATGTGCTACTAAGAAACCATTTCTTAAAACACATCATGTACTCTGGCCAGAGATTCGTCACACTAATATCTCCTCAGATTGCATAGGATATCCACACTAGCAAGTATGTGGTGAATCCTTGACAACAAAGCATCGACTCCTATATGTGTCGTAACTGTACCCAATCCCGACACCTGATGACCCCAATAGAGTCGGTAAACGAGTCAAAGTACAGTACTAGCATATAGAGTCTCAATGATGTTTCAAGTTGTAAGGACTAATGGTGTACAACCAAAACCGCGGACTTTATCCACTCGATAAGTGATAACCACTTGGAAAGTCCGGATAGGGTATTTCGATCATTCATCGTATGAATATCCATTTGCATGCTTTGAACATCTCTATGTTCCATACCAATGAAACGTCGTACTCGGCATCGCAAATGCTAGTCTCAATCTCGAGCGATCCTTATCCTTATTAACGAACGGCTCAATCGACTAGGAACTGTTTAGAATATACAGTGACTATAAGATGTGTTTCATGATAGCCATCCTCATGTGCCACCACATCTTACATACACTATAGTATATTCAAGGTCTTCATCTAAACATCTTATAGTATGTCACAACATAATAATATGATAAAAGATAAAGTAAACGCCATTATAAAAGTGTAAATTATATTAAACAAAAGATTGTTTATACATAGAGTCATAAAAGCCCTTAGCCACAAGTTGGCTCACCGGGCACCTACTCTTTCAATCTCCCACTTGCCCTAAAGCCAACTAGTCATAATACGTAGTCCCATTGCTTCGCGATGTTTGTCAAATAATGGTCCTGGCAAGGGCTTAGTAAGTGGATCAGCGATATTGTCTGCAGAGGCCACTCTCTCGACAGTGATGTCTCCTCTTTCCACGATCTCCCGGATGATGTGGTATTTACTCAGTACGTGTTTGGATCTTTGATGAGACCTTGGTTCCTTTTCCTGAGCAACGGCACCCGTGTTGTCATAGTACACCGGGACTGGACCAACAACTTCAGGAATAACGCCCAACTCTTGGACGAAATTCCTCATCCAAACGGCCTCTTTAGCAGCAGCTGATGCCGCAATGTATTCTGCCTCAGTGGTGGAATCCGCTGTGGTGTCCTGCTTGGAACTCTTCCAAGAGACAGCACCGCCATTGAGCATGAACACAAATCCAGAGGTTGACTTCGAGTCATCCACGTCACTTTGGAAGATAGAGTCGGTATAGCCTTCCAATTTAAATTCTCTTCCTCCATATACCATGAAAATATTCTTAGTACTTCGTAAGTACTTAAGAATGTCCTTCACGGCTTTCCAATGCATTTGACCGGGATTGGCTTGATATCTGCTCGTGACACTCAGAGCAAATGCTACATCAGGTCTGGTAGATATCATCCCATACATAATACTACCTATGGCTGACGCATATGGTACATGTGTCATTTTCTCTATCTCTTCATCAGTCTTGGGACACAAGTACTTGGATAGAGAAACTCCATGACACATAGGTAGATGTCCACTCTTGGACCCATCCATTGAAAACCTTTTCAATATTGTGTCGATGTAGGTTGCTTGAGTGAGTCCTATCATTCTCTTAGATCTATCTCTATAGATCTGTATCCCTAGAATATAGGATGCCTTACCCAAATCCTTCATCGAGAATCTACCTGATAACCATATCTTTGTTGACTGCAACATCCCTACATCATTCCCAATGAGTAAGATGTCATCAACATAAAGTACTAAGAATGTCACAGCATCCTTAACTACTTTCTTGTACACGCACGGTTCCTCCGGGTTCTTGATGAAAACAAAATCCTTTATTGTTTCATCAAATTTTTGGTTCCAACTTCTTGATGCTTGTTTGAGACCATAGATTGATCTCTGAAGCTTGCATACCTTATGCTCGCTTCCCATGGATGTGTATCCCTCAAGCTGCGTCATATAGATCTCTTCCTTAATGTTTCCATTAAGAAATGCAGTCTTCACATCCATTTGCCATATCTCATAGTCATACCAAGCAGCTATGGCAATAAGGATTCTTATGGACTTGAACATTGCAACTGGTGAAAAGGTTTCATCATAGTCAACTCCTTGTCTTTGAGTATAACCTTTCGCCACCAATCGTGCCTTGTAGGTCAATACCTTACCATCAGGCCCAAGCTTTCTCTTGTAGATCCATTTACACCCTGTTGGAACAATTCCATCGGGAGGATCTACTAAAGACCAAACTTGGTTTGTATGCATCGAATCTATTTCCGACTGCATAGCTTCAAGCCATAAATTTGAATCCGCATCAGAAATTGCTTCCTTGAAGTTTCTTGGATCACATCCAACGTCGGGTTCATCTTGATCCCCTTCAAGAAGAAGACCATATCGAATATGAGGTCTAGAAGTCCTCTCGGATCTTCTAGGCATGTCAATCAATGGTTCCTGAGGTGTAGGATCATTATTTTGTATTTCGGGTTCTTCTTGAATTTCTTCGAGTTCCATCATCTTGCCTTTCTTATCCAATAAGAACTCCTTCTCCAAGAAGGTGGCATTCCTTGAAACAAACACTTTTGTTTCAGTAGGATGATAGAAATAATATCCGATTGAATTCTTCGAATACCCTACAAAATAACATAAGGTGGATCGACTATCTAACTTATCTCCCACTGTCTGCTTCACGTAAGCAGGACATCCCCAAATCCACAAGTACGAATACTTAGGAGCTTTGCCATTCCATAACTCGTATGGTGTTTTGTTCACTGCTTTAGTGTGAAAGTTGTTCAACAACAATACTGTCGTTTCAAGAGCATAGCCCCAAAACGAAGGTGGGAGCTCAGTGAAGCTCATCATGGATCGAACCATGTCCAACAAGGTTCTATTACGATGCTCCGAAACACCATTCAGCTGTGGTGTCATAGGAGGAGTCCACTGAGAGAGAATCTCATTCTCTTTTAAATAGTCCAAAAACTCGGCACTTAAGTATTCTCCACCACGATCCGATCGAAGTGCCTTAATACTTTTGCCTAGTTTGTTTTCTACTTCAGACTTGAATTCTTTGAACTTTTCAAATGCTTCAGACTTATATTTCATTAAATATAAATACACATACCTTGAATAATAATCAGTAAAGGTAATGAAGTAGGTGTGGCCAAATTGAGTACCAATTCTAAATGGACCACAAACATCTGTATGGATCAAATCCAACAGATTTTGACTACGCTCAGGTTTCCTTTTGAATGGAGATTTAGTCATTTTTCCTTTCAGGCAGGACTCACAAGTAGGTAGAGAGTTAATATCAGACATATCAAACATGCCCTCTCCCACTAGCTTGTTCATCCTCCTTGAGGAAATATGACCTAGCCTAGCATGCCAAAGGTTTGGCAGGTTTTGACTATCGATTTTCCTTTTATTCGTTGTTACCAGTTTATCAACATAATTTATTGGAACGTCTTTTAATTTTAAGTTATATAGATCGTTTTCAAGTTGTCCATTTCCAATCAAACATTAATTCTTGTAAATATTGCAAATCTCATTCACAAAATTGCAAGAAAAACCATCTCTATCAAGCATAGAAATAGAAATAATGTTTTTAATCAAATCTAAAACAAATAAAACATCTCTCAAAAGTAACTTAAAATCGTTCTGCAAAATTAAATAAACGTCTCCCACAGCTTTGGCTTCAACTCTAGAACCATTTCCGAGCCTCAGCTGGGTCTCACCCATTCTAAGTTTGCGACTTCTTGTCATCACCTGCAAATCATTGCAAATGTGAGATCCACATCCGGTATCCAATACCCAAGAAGTAGTATTAAGTGAAACATTTATTTCAATATAAAACATACCCTTCGAAGTTCGCAACTGCTCTAGATATTCCTTGCAGTTACGTTTCCAATGACCGGGTTTCTTGCAGTGATGGCAAACATCCTTGGACTTTTCCATGTTTGAAGCCTTTGTCTTGTTCTTCTTCTCGGGTCCGGTTTTCTTGGATGGGGCAGAACGTTTCTTACCCTTTGTACTTGGCCCCTTCTTAGCAGAAGAAGAGGAGCCCACCAAGAGAACCGGTTTATCCTTCTTTAAAGTGGCTTCATAAGTTACAAGCATATTGACCATCTCTTCAAGGGAGGCCTCTATCTTGTTCATATTGAAATTCACCACAAAACCGTCAAACGATGAAGGAAGAGAGAGAAGTAATAAGTCCACATTGAGTTCATGCTCCAATACCAAATCAAGCGTTACCAACTTCTGAATGAGCCAAATCACACGTACCCCATGATCACGGACCGAAGTCCCTTCACGCATGCGACACGTCATTAACTCTTTTACAGTAGCGAACCTTTTAGCTCTCGATTGAGCCCCAAAAAGTTCCTTGAGTTGTACGTGAATGTCAGCAGCATTCACGGTATCCTCAAATCGCCTCTGGAGTTCATCAGACATCGAAGCTTGCATATAGCATTTGGCCTTGATATCATGGTCCCACCATTTATCAAGTTTGGCCAACTCTTCCGGACTTATATTCCTTCGGAGGAGATTTTTCTAAAACATCTTCTCCGAGGTCAAGACAATCCTCAACTTACGGAACCATTCCGTATAGTTTGCGCCAGTCAGTTTATTTTGTTCGAGAATAGAGAATAGTGGATTGCGCGAATTCATCTTAATGAAATACTGAAAAGAAACAGACAATAATCAGTGATTGTTTAATTAATTTACTAAGACATAAAATAGGCAAAATTTATTTTATGAATCTCACTCCCACTATTTTACCGATTTCACTACCCTCTAGTGAAAACGGGAAACTGTTTTCCTTAGTGGGAACATGGAGTCCAATTGACAAACTATGGTCCCGAATAATATCAGCCAACCATAATTTTCAAAAGGTAGAGCCCAATTGCTTCCAAAGCAACCTCCACGTTTTTACCTCATGTCTAATAAGGGCCCAATAATATGACGCCGTTTATTGTGACACGTCAAGATGACCCATCAATATTAAGTTATGATGGACGGTCGCCATGTGGATCCCCAATAATATGAGCAAATCCCATGGGAGTTCCACCCAACTTACAACATGTGTCGATCCAATGTACAGCTTTTCGACGAACGGGCCCCCCAATAATATGAGCCGGACCGTATCCGCGGGTAGCATCTCATAAATTGATCGTTGATGGAAGGTAGGAACATTTTGTTGTAGAACGCGGCGATCAGATCAATCAGGATTGATACCCGGTGCAGCGGAAGTTTAAAAATTTTTTTATATGGAACGATTCCATAATGGGTATCAACCTTACGATTAAATTGTGTGTGTAAAAATTAAATAACGATTATAAAATTTTTACCTCCAATCTCGAATCGAGATTATGGACACCAACAGATTGCTCTGCTCTTGTTGTATATCCCTGGAACTGATGGACGAACTGTTCTTCAATCAGGTCCACGAACAGAGATTTAATCCCTCTGATAGATTGCACTAGAAAATCTATCAGAAGTTTCTACGAAGAGAATTAACTAATTTGATCCGTTAAACCAGACTGTAATTCAAAATTCACAGGCTGGATTTTTCCCGAGTAGAGAGGGAAATGGGGCGGCCACTTTGAGAGAAAATCAGCTAGGTTTTCGAAAATTGTGACCCTGTTGTGTCTAATTTCTGTACTGCAATAACTTATTTATAATGTTGGTCACTAACAGCTTAGGGCCCATTAGTCATAAGTTCAAGCCCGACAAGCAAAGCCCGCATGTTCAAAAATTAATATAAAATTCATCATGACTCCGATTGATAAACCGATTTCACCAATATGCAAAGAAACCATTTCTGCACCTTTTAAAGTCAAGATAAATTTTTCTGAATCCAAATTCAGTGGTTTCCAAAAATGTCCATCCCTATGTCATTTTAGGAAATCTTACTCCTTTACTCATAATTAAGAAGTCCAACTTCTTTGTTCATTAAATTTAACTCTTTAAATTTAACTATCTCAACGGGGATTAAAAATCCATTACACTGTGTGACCCTCAGTGGTTCAGGGATACAGCTAGCCGTGGGCTCACAACTCCTTGTGACTCGGAACAACAATTTCCGACTTGCCCATCGAATCATGGTAAGAGCGCCTAGCAACATCGCCCCATGATTCCCTAGGTATCACTGATAGTGCCTGCAAGAACCAATATATTTTGGTTAGCGTACAGTACGGTCCCTTCATCCATATATCCCGATCGAATCAACAACCATTGGTATATCGAGAGTCGTTCGAGATTCGATAACTATGCAATACATCTTGAAGATCAAATAGTGACATCGCATGTGCTACTAAGAAACCATTTCTTAAACCACATCATGTACTCTGGCCAGAGATTCGTCACACTAATATCTCCTCAGATCGCATAGGATATCCACACTCGCAAGTATGTGGTAAATCCTTGACAACAAAGCATCGACTCCTATATGTGTTGTAACTGTACCCAATCCCGACACCTGATGACCCCAATAGAGTCGGTAAACGAGTCAAAGCACAGTACTAGCATATAGAGTCTCAATGATGTTTCAAGTAGTAAGGACTAATGGTGTACAACCAAAACCGCGGACTATATCCACTCGATAAGTGATAACCACTTGGAAAGTCCGGATAGGGTAGTTCGATCATTCATCATATGAATATCCATTTGCATGCTTCGAACAACTCTATGTTCCTTACCAATGAAACGTGGTACTCCGCATCACAAATGCTAGTCTCAAACTCGAGCGATCCTTATCCTTATTATCGGACGGCTCAATCGACTAGGAACAGTTTAGAATATACAGTGACTATAAGATGTGTTTCATGATAGACATCTCCATGTTCTACCACATCTTACATACACTATAGTATATTCAAGGTCTTTATCAAAACAACAATAGTATATCACAATATAACAATATGAAGAAAGATAAAGTCATTGCCATTAATAAAAGTGTAAATAATATTAAACAAAAGATTGTTTATACAAAGAGTCATCAAAGCCCTTAGCCACAAGTTGGCTCACCGGGCACCCACTCTTTCACATTTAAACAATATTTAAATTTCCTTTATTTATCTTGATATCACTTTTAAATCATATTTAAAATGAGGGATTTTAATTTTGAAAATTTGTCTCATCATTTAAAATTTGTATGCTTGCGGGATTCATACAATTTAGTCTAAACATGCATACAACGATAATATCATATATTATATTTTAGGATGATCGATTCCATTACTAATCGACCCGTGGTTGCCAATCACGAGTCTAAGTCCAATCCTAGGTAATATGCAAGTATGCAATGCAATCCTATTACATTGAGCTTTCAATTTACATTTTTTCAGTCTTTATTGTCTGCTGGGCCCACCTTCGTCTTCAAATCTTCATCTCCCACTAAGTATAATGTATTTACAATAAATAACTATGACAAGTAAGGGATACATTTTAAGGGGTGGGAACGGGCCATAAACCAGGCCCACTTTTATTACATATGACAATTCATATTGGGTCATAAACCAGACCCATTAATAAATCCAACAACAATAAAAACAAATGTAAATTCCCTAACATACACCTACAAAATTGGTCATGGCAATCGATCATCCTTATCCAATAATATTTAATTCAAAATTAATTTATTGGATAACATGAAATGGTAATTAAATTAAAAAGGATAAAATCATATTCCATATATAAAATCTTATTTTACATACAAAATCATATTTTATCTTTTTATCAAATAAAATCATATTTTACATATAAAATCCAATTTTATACATAAAATCATATTTTACTCAATATTTCCATAAGATCATATCTTATCATCAATTGTACCAAAAATAATTAATTTCATAAAATCTGATTTAACGGATAAAATCTATAAATTTTCCAAAAATTCAAATTTATCCAAAAATCAATTTTAAAATTTTCGGACTCGAACAATTCGATCCTACGCCTCGTGGACCAATCAAAAACAATTTTCGATCGGACCAAAAATAGAATTTTAACATATTAAAATTTTAATTAAAAATAAAAAAAATTAATTTTCCCGGGCCGCCCGAGACGATCCCGGGCAGCGCCGTGCGCTGCCCTGCGCAGCGCCCTGCGTAGCGCTGGGCAGCGATCACATCGCTGCCCTGGGCAGCGACCATCGCTGCCCGTGTTTTTGCCCGTCAAAAATTTAATTTTAATAATTTGTTTTGTTTCAAAAACCGAGGCTTAAAAATTTTTGTACAATCGATTAATTTAATCGCTTGATCTGAGCAAACTGGCTTTGATACCACTGTTGGAAAACGGTGTTCAGATCAATCAGAATTGATACCCGGTGCAGCGGAAGTTTTAAAATTTTATATGGAACGATTCCATATCATGGGTATCAAAACTTTACGATTAAATTGTGCGTGTAAAAATTAAATAACAATTAAATTTTTACCTTGAAATCTCGAAACGAGATTATGGACACCAACAGATAACTCTGCTCTTGTTGTATATCCCAGGAACTTATGGACGAACAATTCTTTAATCAGGTCCACGAACAGAAGTTTAATCCCTCTGATAGATTGCACTAGAAAATCTATCAGAAGTTTCTACGAAGAGAATTAACGAATTTGATCCGTTAAACTAGACTGCAAATTCGAAATTCACTGGCTGGAATTTTCGACAGAGAGAGAGGGGGGCGGCCACTCCTAGAGAGAACAACTAGGGTTTTCGAAAATTTTGTGACCTCTGTTGTGTAATTTCTGTACTGCAATAACTTATTTATAATGTGGGCTGCTAACAGCTTAGGGCCCATTAGTCATAAGTTCAAGCCTGACAAGCAAAGCCTGCATGTTCAAAAATTAATATAAAATTCATCGTGACTCAGATTGATAAACCAATTTCACCAATGTGCACAAAAACCATTTCTGCATCTTTTAAAGTCAAGATAAATTTTCTGAATCAGAATTCAGTGGTTTCCAAAAATGTCCATCACTATGTCATTTTAGGAAATCTTACTCCCTCTACTCTTAAATAAGAAGTCCCACTTCTTTATTCACTAAATTTAACTCTTTAAATTTAATTATCTCAACGGGGATTAAAAATCCATTACTTGTGTGACCCTCAATGGTTCAGGGATACAGCTAGCCGTGGGCTCACAACTCCTTGTGACTCGGAACAACAATTTCCGACTTGCCCATCGAATCATGGTAAGAGCGCCTAGCAATATCGCCCCATGATTCCCTAGGTATCACTGATAGTTTCTGCAAGAACCAATAGGTTTTGGTTAGCGTACAGTACGGTCCCTTCATCCATATATCCTGATCGAATCAACAACTATTGGTAAATCGAGAGTCGTTCGAGATTCGATAACTATGCAATGCATCTTGAAGATCAAATAGTGACATCGCATGTGCTACTAAGAAACCATTTCTTAAAACACATCATGTACTCTGGCCAGAGATTCGTCACACTAATATCTCCTCAGATTGCATAGGATATCCACACTAGCAAGTATGTGGTGAATCCTTGACAACAAAGCATCGACTCCTATATGTGTCGTAACTGTACCCAATCCCGACACCTGATGACCCCAATAGAGTCGATAAACGATTCAAAGTACATTACTAGCATATAGAGTCTCAATGATGTTTCAAGTAGTAAGGACTAATGGTGTACAACCAAAACCGCGGACTTTATCCACTCGATAAGTGATAACCACTTGGAAAGTCCGGATAGGGTATTTCGATCATTCATCGTATGAATATCCATTTGCATGCTTTGAACATCTCTATGTTCCATACCAATGAAACGTGGTACTCGGCATCGCAAATGCTAGTCTCAATCTCGAGCGATCCTTATCCTTATTAACGGACGGCTCAATCGACTAGGAACTGTTTAGAATATACAGTGACTATAAGATGTGTTTCATGATAGCCATCCTCATGTGCCACCACATCTTACATACACTATAGTATATTCAAGGTCTTCATCTAAACATCTTATAGTATGTCACAACATAATAATATGATAAAAGATAAAGTAAACGCCATTATAAAAGTGTAAATTATATTAAACAAAAGATTGTTTATACATAGAGTCATAAAAGCCCTTAGCCACAAGTTGGCTCACCGGGCACCTACTCTTTCACTAACAGGGCTGAGCAACCCTAACTGGCTCATCTCGAAAGATGTACAGGCACAAGATGATATGCACATGCCGCATAACAATAATAACATGCAAACACATAAATGCAACATATAAGCATGCATATCCGCTGGCAATCTCAGTCAGTACTTACGTACCTTTCTAAGGCAGTCCTAGTAGTCCCACTCTAGGTTCCAAGCCTATAATCTAGTCTACAATGCAAATACCCATGCATCATTCAATAAGCTCTAAAAGTCTTAACTAAGTTATTGCATACTCCTAAATAATTTAAGGAGACCATAGCTATACCTGCGTCCATCGTCAGCCCACTGATAACGACTATCCCGCAACTAGGACACTCCCCTGCTGCAAATCCACAGCCTCGAACACGGCTCTACAACACGAGCACTGCTCTGCTACTATGTCAGACACTGTCTGACTATACTAAAACAAATATCCTACTCCAACTCTAAAATAAGAGTACCCAAAGCCTTAAAATAGGACCACGAGGGCGAAGGAGAGAATTCGGAATTGGCAAGAAATGAAGGCCTCGGACCTTATATTTATAAGCATCGATCAGAACCTCCGATCCTCGATCGGAACTTCCGATCCTTGATCGGAACGTCCGATCCTGCCATCGGAGCTTCCGAACATCCTTATCTGCCACATGTCAAAATCTCACTGGTTGACTTCGGATAGGGGTGATCGGAGCTTCCGATCCTGTTCGGAGCTTCCGATCAACCACACGTCATGGATGACGTAATTCAATCGAAGCTTCCGATCGTTCATCGGAGCTTCCGATCACCTTCGGAGCTTCCGATCCTAACTTTGGAGCTTCCGATCTGTCTGACCCACCGGACCATTTCTGATCATTTTGGGTCTATTTCCAGGCTTCGTTAATCCATTTAGAAGTCTCCTTAATCACGTTTTTACTAAATATAACATGATCACATGATAATTACTCATTATCGTTAATTCTGGATATGGGCCACTATATTCCCACCACCTTAAAAGGATTTCGTCCTCGAAATCTAAGGTAAACCTCGGGACTATAGTATAAACCATTCGTCCAATTCATTAGTAGTTACGGTTCAAACATCTGGTCAAATAACCTTCGACAATACCAAACCTCGCTAAACCTGCAAGGTCTGTTCATTCACTAAACCACATCAGAACATAAACTCGATTTATAATTCGCACTGATTTCAAACTCGTACGCTTTTAACAATCACTCTGGAAATCACTGCCTTCTTATCAGCAATCCTACGAGAATCGAGTAACACTACTGACTATCGTCAGTTATCCATCGATAACCAAAACAACATGGCACCTTCGGTCCAAATTGCCGACTGTATCAGCCACACTGCCTACAAATCTTAGCGATGACACTCCTGCTAAGATCGTAACTATCCATCAGCTATTCTCTAAACATGCACAAACTCCATCGCTGCCCACGATAAGACCAGATACAACACATTGTATTTCACTAGTGTAACGATAACATCGCATCCCTTGACGTTATCGCAAAGCTCTAAACAAATCGATCTAGATTCGACTCTCGGTCAAATCCTAGATATCCCTTTTTCAAGAACTCGTGTGGGTTACTTTTTATCACGAAGGATAAAATTTATCTTCCAAAACAGTACTTTACGCGGATAGAAATGGCAACTATCGGCCACCAGCTCGCAGAGCAATCGCACCACTGCACACGACTCTAACCATCTGAAACCCTCAGACTGATTGCAATAAACCTTGATCCGAATCTCGCTATCGTAGATAGCATCTACTCAATCGTATTAGTCATCCTTCCATGGATAACAACAAAATCCTGACAATTCCTGGCGTTATAGTACGTACTTTCAGTACTCACTTTTCTCAATGAATGTTTCCCAAAGAGTACCAACTAAGTAACCAGATGACAAAATCTTTATACACAATTTCTTGTCTAAATGTATCCTTCGAGGTCGTCGCCTCGAAATTCACTATAATCCTGCTGAAACTCCCAGATGGACCAACACCATCCTCAGCAGTAGTATATATCAGATGCTTACTTCTATCTCGAAACTAGAAATAGTATCGACGAAAACGATTCCGGTTAATCCTGTTCCAGATAACCAAATCCTTGGCTCCCTAGCGGGGATAACCAAACAGATTCAACTAGATCCCGCACAAAATCTATCAATACTAGCGGCAATCCCGCTATCTAAACCTCTCAATGACACAACATATCAGAACGCACTGGGATATTAGTGACAACAATCCTGCCAGACTCAGAAACACAAGTCTCAGCTGTTGTCTCATCCCATGAAACAACTAATTCAAACTTGCTAATGTTCATTGAACTCCATAAGCACTTGTCGAATCGCCTCTCAAGAACAAATCTCGAGAAATCTGCTGGAAGCATCCCAAGCAAAACACTCTGACCAACAGTCTTCAAAATTCGTCCACTGACAAACCTGGGACAATCACTGAATCATATTTCCGCAAACTGAATAATTCATTGCTAACACCAAACAATGCTCAAATCAAAATCCGTCACTGGTAGCCGAAGCAACGTTACCAACAACTGCGATCACAAGAGCCACTAATGACCACTTTCGTGATCCGCCGAATCCAAAAGTCTCGATTCCCGCATTCCTGGAGATCCCTTAGTGACTAAAGAATTTCCTAAATGCACGTGAATCGTTATATCAAAACATACCATACTTAAAGTACCATTCCTAGTACTTCTTGATTCACTATATCCCATCTGTACCGATTGGAATAATCTGATCAATCAAATCGATATACTGTAGCTCTCGCCATACCTGACGATATCAACCCTAATCAGACAATCACTGATCAATGAAACTCTCATGGCTCGATCAATATCGATGATCTCACTGCCACACGTCCGCATATCCCAATACTTGGAATAAAAAGAATCACAGCTGATTCAATCACTCATCTTTGACAGAGTCAGACAACAGTTACAAGTAGTCACTAGCGCTAAACAAGCACCAGTCTAGACATACTATCACTGTCTATCTTCATCCAAGATGATCATAAGGACTTGTTCAATCCAAGCCGCAATACAAGTCCGAAATATTTCAACTATCATTGAACATGCTCCTGATAACTATATCTCTTGCCAAGACTGCAACAAATCGAGACTGAGGTTACTTGCCGCGGTGTCCCACCTGAAATCACCACCAAGTGTACACTGGCATAAATCACGCTATCCTCACGCCTCAAATAGTCATGTGCAATCCTTAGCATCGGATATAATCTATCACTGAAGGAAACCATAAATGCTGAAAACTACTCATCCCCGAGTCAAATGTTTCAGGAATTTCACAAACCCATCTCCTGGATAACCCTTATCACAAGAGTATCCAAATACCTACTAGATCCACTAGTCTAGTAGTATCCAATAGACTAAAACTGTCTGCTCAGAGTACGCACTCGTCAAGGAAAAATCCCTCCAAGGCTGGTCCTTATGACAAAAACTGCAAACCAACATCTCTGACGACAGTCAGACGATATCTAAACCGCTGATACCTAACCAGGCATCTAATCCAATGTCATACCCCGTCGTGAATATTACCAAAACTCTAGACTAGGTAGCCTTCCCACCGCCGATCCTGAAGCACGAAGGCTTCCAGGCATTCTCCGAAGTACGAAAGACTCCCAAAGTAACACTGGCATAGGGTCGCGCTCCATCATGTCTAGTCATGGTCATAGTCCACAACTCCCGGCATATACTCGACTTGGTATCCCGATGAAATCCCATCATCACAAAGTCTCAACATATGAAGGTCAATCAGACTACTGTCCTAAGGAAAAAACTTAGAACAAAACTCAAAATTCCAAACAAGATCAATATTTCCATGCCCCCAGATGAATTACCTCATCAATGGCACTAACCCAGTCAAACGACTAATTAGGTCAGCCCTAGGAAAACACCTAGACTAAACCCATGTCAATCCGTTACCGCTGGCTTACTCAAAATCCATGAGCTATCCTAGTTGATTACCAATCAACCAATTCCAAGCCAAACTTTATAAAATTACTTGCAATCAATCACGAATTGCTGAATAAGTAACACATGTATCATTACTTCAAGTTATGTACAATTTTCTTTATTACAATCCCATGTAATACATACAGTATTCAAAATACAACAAAATGTACATCCAATAACTTGAACTGATACAACCAAATTCTGATGATTCATTACAACTGAAATACTGTTTACAACTACAACAATACAGTATTTAAAATCATCGAACTTGTCTTCGTCCCTTGAGCATGAAGCTTCCAATCGACACACGCATCGATACAAGCATACTTCCGTCCAAGTCTCTCTACATGTCCTCCAGTGAAGAACTCCGGATAAATGGCACGTGATAGCTAACCAGCTATGCTCTGCGTCAGTGCATGTCAGTCGACTTCTTCTGCTCATGATCTACCATCAGCGTTCTTCTTGTATCCAAATCATGCTTTTGAACATGAAGTTTTCCGTATGCCTACCAAAAGCATCGATACAAGCATACCGGCAAAACCATGTTCTGCACGAGTGTATAGACCTTACGTTCGAAACCTATCATGCCTTAGGCACTCAAGGTATTCCCTGGTAAAGGTCTATCTGACAATCTCTCCAACTACGAGTGGAGAATCTTCAAGGACTGGAACCACATGTATTATTATACACCATTCATTCCAAAAAGCCCTCAGAGGTATCTGACGCGATATACTCGATCTTCCCTTCCAATCTTCCCTGGTTGAAATCTATATATTCTTCGATCAACATCCCAATGCATCGAATGATGAACCGTCCACAGCAGTCAGTCTATCTATCGATATGCTACTACTGGTGTTCTCATCACTGCTGCATTCCTTATAGTCAAGACTTATGCCGCAAACCTCGGCAATGAAGAACCAAATCTTCTTTTGCTAGGCCTCAATCAATCCTACAAGGATAATCAAGAAGTCTTATTATCAATTTCCTAAGTCCCTTGCATGCAGCTCTGATACCAAAAAATGTAGCGACCCGACCCGGATCCACTACCTAATCAGAGTTAAGAGCATAATTAAGCATGCATTAAATAAAATCACTGCGAAAGACTTAACTACAAGCAGACCGGCAGAATACAACCGGCTAATCATCATCGATTTATACAACCCAATCGAATTTACATAGATAAAAACCTACAGCTAAATACTGCTGTCTTCAAGGTCGCTGGCTCCTCCAGGCTCCTGGTGCTCAATCCTGCACCTACATCTGCCCCGTCGAATAGGGTATCCAAATACACAGAAAATACTGGACGTGAGCTCTATGCTCAATACGAAAGCACGGATAAACATACAAATATGATGCATGCAAATGACAGGGTATCCATGTCTGGGATAACTGTATACAACTGCTCCGACTGGCGCCTGGAATATAAGCTCGTCACATCGGGGTAGCTAACCACTGTGCGCGACCACTCATTCCCGAATCACGGACGTGGACCACGGAGTCCTTCAGGTATCAGTACCTAAGGGTACTCGATATCAAACGTCCTAACAGGGCTGAGCAACCCTAACTGGCTCATATCAAAAGATGTACAGGCACAAGATGATATGCACATGCCGCATAACAATAATAACATGCAAACACATAAATGCAACATATAAGCATGCATATCCGCTGGCAATCTCAGTCAGTACTTACGTACCTTTCTAAGGCAGTCCTAGTAGTTCCACTCTAGGTTCCAAGCCTATAATCAAGTCTACAATGCAAATACCCATGCATCATTCAATAAGCTCTAAAAGCCTTAACTAAGTTATTGCATACTCCTAAATAATTTAAGGAGACCATAGCTATACCTGCGTCCGTCGTCAGCCCACTGATGGCGACTATCCCGCAACTAGGGCACTCCCCTGCTGCAAATCCACAGCCTCGAACACGGCTCTACAACACGAGCACTGCTCTGCTACTATGTCAGACACTGTCTGACTATACTAAAACAAATATCCTACTCCAACTCTAGAATAAGAGTACCCAAAGCCTTAAAATAGGACCACGAGGGCGAAGGAGAGAATTCGGAATTGGCAAGAAATGAATGCCTCGGACCTTATATTTATAGGCATCGATCGGAACCTCTGATCCTCGATCGGAACGTCCGATCCTGCCATCGGAGCTTCCGAACATCCTTATCTGCCACATGTCAAAATCTCACTGGTTGATTTCAGATAGGGGTGATCGGAGCTTCCGATCCTGTTCGGAGCTTCCGATCAACCACACGTCATGGATGAAGTAATTCGATCGAAGCTTCCGATCGTTCATCGGAGCTTCCGATCACCTTCGGAGCATCCGATCCTAACTTCGGAGCTTTCGATCTGTTTGACCCACCGGACCATTTCTGATCATTTTGGGTCTATTTCCAGGCTTCGTTAATCCATTTAGAAGTCTCCTTAATCATGTTTTTACTAAATATAACATGATCACATGATAATTACTCATTATCGTTAATTCTGGATATGGGCCACTACACGATAGACATTGTTGATCAGATCAAGAAACGGATTAAGACTGCACAGGATCGTCAGGCCAGCTCTGCTAATATCAAGCGTAGGCCTTTGCAGTTCGATGTCGAGGAGAAAGTGTTTCTGAGAGTGTCACCTTTCCGCAAGATTCTCAGATTCGGCCTTAAGGGCAAGTTATCTCCCAGGTTTATCGGTCCGTTTGAGATCTTGGAGAGCATTGGCGATTTGGCTTATCGACTAGCTTTGTCACCGCATCTATCCAGTATCCACGACGTGTTACACGTATCTCTGTTGCGACAGTATGTGGCGGATGAATCTCATATTCTGCAGCGGTCTGAGGTTCAGGTGAACAAGTATTTGACCTATGTTGAGAAACCTATTCGTATCCTGGATTATAAGGATAAAGTTTTACGGAACAAAGTCATTCCTTTGGTTTTAGTTCAGTGGCAGCGCCGAGGCACTGGGAAGCTACTTGGGAGCTTGAGGACAGGATGCGTGAAGACCATCCTGAGTTGTTTTGATTTCATTCTTAAGTTGTATTCAGTTGCAAACTCTGTAAACGTTTGATTTGAATAAAGAATGTTTCTGATTTATGTATTTCATTCAGTACTTAAGATCTGATTTCGAGGACGAAATATCTTAAGTGGGGGAGAATGTAGTAGCCCGTAACCAAAATCAGTAATTAAGGAATTAATCATAATTACTTGGATAGAGTTCGGAAGCTCCGAAGGTGAGTTCGGAAGTTCCGAACAGGATCGGAAGCTCCGATGCAGGATTGGAAGCTCCGATGGTATTACGTCAGGCATGACGTGTGGCAAGATTGGAAGCTCCGATCAGGATCGGAAGCTACGATCACCCCTATCCGAAGTCAACAAGTGATATTTTGACACGTGGCAGATCAGGATCTTTGGAAGCTCCGATGGCAGGATCGGACGTTCCGATCGAGGTTCGGACGTTCCGATCGAGGATCGGAAGCTCCGATCGTTGTCTATAAATAAAAGGCCGAGAATTCATTTTCAATTGCCAATTCCGGATTTCCTCTCTACTCTAGTCGTATTTGAGTTGTTCTAGCCTTCCTAGACTTGACCCGGGAGTCGTCGAGGCGTTCGATAGTCGTAGCGGAGTTGTGCCCAAGTTCTGGAGGTATCGACATCAAAGGGCTAACGACGGATGAAGGTATAGCTTTTGCTTCCTATAAATATTTAGGAGTATGCAATAGCTTAGTTAAGGCTTTTAGAGCACTTTAATGATAGTAGTATCATTTGGCAGTGTAGAGCAGACTATAGGCATGGACCTAGAGTTGGTAGAGCTTGCACTGTTTTGAGGTACGAAAGTACTGTTCGAGATATCCTGACTGAGTATGCATATATTATGTGACTGCATGGTTTATATATCATTGATTTATGCTGCATCCATTTGCATACTAAGCTATCTCCTTCGAGATGTCTGTTAGTAGGTTTTTCCCTATCCTGTTAGTGGTTGGACTTCCATCGATTTGGGTCCGGCATAACCACTTGTATTATGGTATGGGAGCCACCTCCTGAAGCGACGGCACAGCGTGCTACATACCAGGGCCCGGTCTGTCTTTGTTATCTGATCCTTGACCTCGAGTTTATAGGGAGTTCACTTTGCATGAATGTATACTCATACTCTCGTACTGAGAATTTTATGCTCACGTCTCGTACTCTGTGTTTCTGGACACCCTATTCCATGGGGCAGGTTTGCGATTGGACGAGGCGGGTGGATCCAAGAGGGGCTAGTCAGTGGTTGACCAGCTGGAGCTTCGTCGAGGTTTTATTTCTGTTGTTTTGAGGTTGATAAAGCTATTCGATTTTGTTGTATATTATTTGGATAAATTACAGATTCCTTTACTTGGAATTGTATAATGTTTATGGTTTCCGCAGTTTTATTCAGATTAATTTAGTTAATTGCATGCCTAAGTTCTGTTAGTAGGTGATCCGGGTAAGGGTCACTACATTTACTTGCTTTTGTTGCCATGTATATTGACTTATGTGTTCAAGATGTTTATCAGTATTTATTTGATTAATGCATACAGATTATGTTGCATTCATCTTGAACCCTACCTTGAATAGCACAGAAGGTAGAATGGCCTAGAGTGCATATGACGTTTGGAGAACTGTAGTTGAGTGGCATGGAATGTAGATTTACTTCCAGAGTCAGATGACTCATGGCACGGAATATAGATTTATATCCAGAGCTAGATGACTCACTATAGTTGCACCAAAGTCAGGGAAATTGAGATATTTAACACCACCTCAATTGGGAGAGTCGGTGGTTAGTTAAAGATTTTATTCCCCGGGATCCCAAGAACTAAGCTTATTGGTATCAGATTTGATAGCCTTTTCCTTGGCACATGCATTGCATTTATGCATTAACCTAGAGTTTTCTATGGTTTCTATTATGCAGTTATAAATGCTAGCATGTTGTGATACGCTATTCTAGATATGAATGTGTGCTATTGTTTTAGATGAATCGTTATGCTTTAATAATTTAAGAATCGATGATGATTCTATGATCTACATGTTATTACATGTTTTATGATTTTAGATTATTATGGCATATAGATTCCATATGCTTTAATGATGTATATGCATGTCTTTCATACTGAGATTTATTCTCACCGGAGTTATCCGGCTGTTGCTTTGTTTGTATGTGTGCATTGCATCAGGTTGGAGCATGATCAAGTTAGAGTTGACTTGGATTGCACGAAAATGAAAGATTAGAAGTGGAGATTCGGGTTTAAGCAGATGACATGTAGTTATGCCTTGGTAAACATGTTAGAAAGCAAGAACCTTTGTATAGGTTGTTTTTTTCAAGTATTGATTTATACTTGAGAGTTCATGTATTATAGATTACTTGATATTAGTTTGAATGCATGTAAATTATCTAGAATCATGTTGAGAACTTTATATGAGATTTGGAGGTATTTTGTACAGCAAAGATACATGTTTATTTTTTGGACATGGTGCCTGCTCGATCGGGTGAATTTCACCGATCGAGCGAGGCCTTTATTTTGCAAAACAGAAGATTGAAATTTTATGCCCGCTCGATCGGTAAAGTTTCACCGATCAAGCGAGGCCAAAATGGGTTCAGGCCGAGATTTTTTACTTTTAGCTCGCTCGATCGGCTAGGTTTGCCCGATCGAGCGAGGGGCCTTCTTTAAAAAAAAAAAAGTGTTTGCTCTTGGTTTGAATATTCTTTTATTGTTCGATTAATTGTCTATTAATCGTTAATTGCCCTAAGATGAGATTAGCAACCCGGGTCCCCACACCCTTCTGGTCTAAAGGAAGTATAAAGTTTAGACCATGTGGTCTGGTCGGACCCCAAACTGGATGATGACAATCCCAAGCATGAGATGAAAACTCTGAAATTCACCGAGTAAAAAACTGTATCCTCGAACTAGATGATGACAATCCCGAGCCTTTTTATGAATCTAACCACTATTGTAAAAGTCCGAGCACATATATATTGTGTGGAGAAAAAATCAAGCATATAAAAAATGCAAGAACATGTTAAAAAAATCCTAACACACACGAAAATCCAGGCATGTGGAAAAAGTATGAACACATATTTATGCTCTAGTAAGAAAATAATCAAGTACAACTTAGAGGTTCCCAAGAATTGGGTTCTGTGCAAACATACAAATTTAAAAATTGTGAAATGGCTAAGTAAATTCGACGATGTCTGAACTGATTTTTTGTATGCCACATTTGTGTGGGCTTACTTGGTACCAAGCTGGTTGGGCTTGTAATTTTTTCCAAGTTATTGGACTTGTCTTCGTTGCCAAGTTAATGGGATTATAGTGCCGAGCTGGTCGGGCTTGTGATTTTTGCCAAGTTAATGGTCTTATAGTGCCGAGATGGTCGGGCTTATGATTTTTGCCAAGTTAATGGACTTGTTTTCGTTGCCAAGTTAATGGTCTTATAGTGCCGAGCTGGTCCGGCTTATGATGTTTGCCAAGTTAATGGACTTGTTTTTGTTGCCAAGTTAAGGGGCTTATAGTGCCGAGCTGGTCGGGCTTATGATTTTTTCCAAGTTAATGGACTTGTTTTCGTTGCCAAGTTAATGGGCTTATAATTCCGAGCTGATCGGTCTTATGATTTTTGCCAAGTTAATGAAATTGTTTTTGTTTCCAAGCTAATAGCTTATGGTTCCGAGCTGATCGGGCTTATGATGTTTGCCAAGTTAATGGGCTTGTATTCATTGCCAAGTTAATGGGCTTATAGTGCCAAACTGGTCGGGCTTATGATTTTTGCCAAGTTAATGGGCTTATATTTTATTCATACGAAAAAATAAAAAGAAACTTCTTTTTATTGTGATATCTAGAAATTGACAATTAATAGCAGATATTTACGAAATATCTTTTGACTGAAAATTATGGAAATTTAAATGGTGGAATCTAACTAAAAATAATTAAAATTTAAAGACCGGACCTTGACTGAAAATAATGGAAATTTAAAAGGTCAAACTAAAAACTAACTCAAGATCATGTTGATAACTCCTCGCGGGGGGTGAGGTGGTCCTCAGTCGTCTCCCGGTGGATTTTGGTTCATGTGTGGTGGTTGTTCCCTGGGCGGCTCGTACATCCTCTTCTGTCCCGGCTTTTTGGGTCCGTCCCAACCCCTCTTTAGGGGTCGGTATCCTCATTTCCATCATGCTAATATCTCTTTCATTACCGAGTCTTGTTGTATTATTTTTTCAATCTCATGTTCCAGCTGTTTATATTCTTCAGCAGTATGTCTGTATTCAATGTGAAAATCACAATATTTTTCGGACCTCGATTTTCATGGTCCTCGGTCGCTTCCTCGTGGCCACTGTAGAAGGCGTCAATCTTCAAAAATCTGTAGGGATTGAAATTTACTCATTTTAAGTGGTGTATAGGCGGCGAATTTCCCTAGCAATTCTGGTCGAGACGGATGCTCGACCTGGGGGCTCGGGTCAGATGGCTTCGTGCTCTTAGGGCTTTTGGGACGGTCTTTCTTTTGATAAGTTTGAGCAGCTTGAAACTCTTCCAAATTCACATATTTCTCAACACGGTCTAGTAATTCATCGTATGTGACGGGCGGTTTCTTGATCAACTATTTTAGGAAATCCTTGGTAGTAAGCTCTTGGATGAAGGCGCTGGTGAGTAAATCAGTTGTGGCGGCCGGCACCTCAAGGACTAGGGTGCTGAATCTTCGAATGTATGCCCTCAAGCCCTCTTGATCTTGTTGCTCACAACGAAGAGGTTGAAAGTAGTTGTAGGGTGTTTCTTGCTACTGGAGAAGTGGTGAAGGAAGGATTTGCTGAATTCCTTGAACTCATGAATATCCCCTAGACGGAGTAGGTTGAACCATTGCTGGGCTGGCCCTATTAGAGTGGTGAGGAAGACCCTATACTTGATCGGGTCGGAATACCTATGCAACAAGGCCGCATTCTCGAAACAAAACAAGTGCTCCTCCGGATCCCCCTTTCCATCGTATTCCCCTATATGCAGAAACTTGAAGTTTTTAGGGAGCTCCGCCTCCAATATCTCACTAGAAAAGGGGACGTTTCGAACTGGAATGGCTAGGAACCCGGACTTCTTTTTCTTCAAAGTTCCATCTCCTCTTTTAGCTTTCTGATTTCTTCTAACTGGGCATCGTGCTTGGGAGGAGGTGGGTTGGCCCTCTCCCTATCTGCTAGGACCCTTTCAACAGAGGCAGCAACAAGTTGATTAAGTGCAGCTGGACTGACGGGTGAATTTCCTCCATTCTCTTCAGCCATCTCAACTCTTTCTTCTTGAAATTCCCACGGACGACGCCAATTGATAATACAAAAAATTTACCTCGGGTTCGGTCTGGTAGAGTGGATCTTCACATCTTTCACAAAGCGGGTTTGGTCGGGTATGACGTGGTTTTGCACAGACAAAAACTTGGTTATGGGGCGCCAAAAGTTTTTTCGGCGTGACCCCTCTGATGCCCAAGTCAGTGCTCAGAAGATGAATAGCGTAACAAAAGTAGAAGAACAAGAGAATATATATGTGAGTGAATGCGTGAGCCAAAGTAAATGTGTAAAACCAAAAGAAATACCTGGTATTTATAGAGGCTGGAGGTGTGAGTTACCTTGTTGGAGTAGAATTCTCGTTAGAGCAAAACTCTACCCAAGGTAGAAGAATAGGTTAAGTAGAACTCAGTTACCATGGCGGTTAGGACTTTTGAGCCGACTTAATAGTCTGATTATAATCCCGAATTCATTGGGAACTTGTTCATCCATTTATGATTATAGAGTGTTTCCGATCTTCAAAACTCATCGTATTTGGCCTGAGTCGGGCACTTACCATGCTCGAACAGGGATCGGGTCAGACTCTTTCCCTACCCAAAGAGTGGTCAGGTCGGGATCTTTCCTTAACCAGACAGGGGTCAGGTCATCCACTTGGGTTCAGCAGCATGGGCTCAACCATAAACTTACTTTTTGTATGGCTTGGGATTTTTTCTAACTTGGGTTCTCAATAAAATAGGTCTTGGTGGATTCAGGTCACTTCTCCTCGACATGGATTATTGGGTTCGGGTCGGACCAGACCCATACATTTTTAGGGGCATCAAAATTGTTAAGAAAAAATAATATGAAGCAAAATAATATTCAAAACATGAAATTCGAATTAAGATCCATCAATATCTAGAAACAACTAATAATTTTATAATGAAATAATTTAACACATAGACATATCCAAAAATCTCGTCATAAATCAAGGAAAATAATAAAAATCATAGAGAAGAGTTGATTCTCCGTCCTCAGATGAATTTCCTCTGTCTTGTGTTTCAATTATCCCTTGTCGTTCGCTCCCACGTCTCAAATCTATGTCTCAAGCCTCCTTGAATGTGTAGTGTTGTTTGGGTGTTCTGTTATGTGCGGCTTATTCCATGTGCGTTGTGTTGTGCGGTTGATCTCACTTTTCTATAAGTTTGAATGAGTCTTTTATAAGTCTTGAAGCTTAACAATTAAAGTCCAACACATCCGGTGTTTTGAATCTCAAAAACATCTTTTTTTCATGTTTTTCTGCGCAGGATCGGTGCCTAGGCGCTCAACAGCAGTGCCTAAGCTCTTCCTCTTCCCGTCCATCAGTGCTTAGGTGCTTAAAAATGGAGCCTAGGTGCCTCTCTTTCGAACAATCAATGCCTAGGCCAAGGTGCTACAATCATTCCCCCATGTGAAGAATTCTTGCAAAAATTGTTTATGGATTTCTAGCCGTTGGATCGGACTGAAATTTTGACAGCATATTTATAACATCTTAAGCTACAGTCTGAATGGTGAGATCAGATTCTGATCTATTTGGAGTCACTGATAATTTCTAGACACTTGCTGTTTTCTCATTTTGAATAAAATCTCTACAGTGTTAGTCTACCTCATAGTGGCGCCTCTTTTGGTGCGTAGGCTCTTCCTTGATGCTATCCAAATCATGTCTTAATTCTTCTTTAACCTTCTTTGTGTCTCAACAACTCTCTTTTCATGCAATTCATATATCTTGTCTACTTTCTGCATATCACAAAAACAACAGCGAAATATGCATAATAATGCTTGATTCATTACAAAAGCCAAGTTAAATATTATAGCAATTAAGTGCATAAATTGCACTTATCACTTGCATCAAACATTACCTTGAAGGGTAGGTCCCAATCGGGTGCTATCAAGACTGGTGCAGTCACCAGTCCTTCCCTCAGAGTCTCAAATTCCTGCACACAATTCGCATCAAATTAAAACGGCACATCTTTCATCAGTAAAGAAGATGGAGGTTTTTCAATTTTTGAAAAGTCTTTGATAAAAAGCCGATAAAAACCAGCGTGGCCTAAAAAACTTTTAACTCCATTTATTGATATCGGTGGAGGTAGGTTCTGGATGACTTTCACTTCAGCTTTGTCCACCTCAATTCCTTGCTCAGAGATTCTATGTCCCAGCACGATTCCTTCTTGCATCATAAAATGGAATTTCTCCCAGTTCAGCACTAAGTTTGTCTCCTCCCATTGCAACAAGACAGTGTTTAGGTTATTCAAACATGCATCAAAAGAAGAACCGAAAATTGAGAAATCCTCCATAAATATTTCCAAAAAAATTTCAATCATATCATGAAATTTTGCGCATCTCTGAAAAATGACGGGTTCATTGCACAAACCAAAAGACATGCGCCTATAAGCAAAATTACCGTATGGACAAGTGAACGTAGTTTTATCTTGATCCTCCAGTGCAATTGAAATTTGGTTATACCCCGAGTACCCATCTAAGAAGCAGTAAAATTCATGACTAACAAGTCACTCTAACATTTGATCAATGGATGGGAGAGGGAAATGGTCTTTATGGGTCACATCATTCAGTTTTCTGTAGTCAAAACATACCCGCCAACCCATAAACATCCTAGTTGGTATCAGTTCATTTTGATCATTTTTTTACCACGATTATACCACCCTTTTTCGGTACACACTGAATAGGACTTACCCAAGCGCTGTCAGAGATATGATAGATAATACATGCGTCCAGAAGTTTGATAGTTTCAGCTTTTACTACCTCTTGAATTTTTGGGTTGAGTCTTCTCTGATGATGGACCATAGTATTTTAAATCTCTCTTCCATCAAGATTTTATGCATGCAGACGGAGAAATTTATTACTTTACTATTTGTAACCTTCCAGGCAAACACACTCTTGTGGTCTTTGAGAACGCTCAACAGCTTTGCCTCCAATATATCTGTCAGAGATGAAGAGATGATAACAGTTAAGTTATTGTTTTCACCCAAAAATACATACTTTAAATGAGGAGGTAAGGGTTTGAGTTCAAGTGTTGGTGGTTCTTCAATGCTCAATTTTGGAAGGACCAAATCCTTCCTCTCTCTCCCAGATCTCCAAGCCTAAGCCGAGCTCGCCTCTTCAATGATGGGTTTTCCTCCAAATAAGCTGTTATCTCTTTCTTTCCCTCGTCGATGTCGTCATCCTATAGGGTGTTTGTGAGTGCGGATTCCAACGGTTCTTTCAATGCATCTTACACAAAGTTGTAGACAAGAGAATCAATGACATCAATCTTGAAACATTCTTCATCAAACTGTGAATACTTGAGCGCATTAAAAACATCAAAAGAAATTTTTTCATCTCCTACTCTCAGCATCAGCTCTCCTTTTTGGACAAAGGTCTTCATAAGATAAGTGGCATGTCCAAATCCTCTTCCATGTCAAGTACTACAAAATTCACCGGAAATATGAATTTGTCTACATTCATGAGCACATCTTCTATCACCCCCGTTGGATATATTATAGATCGATCCGCCAATTGCAATGATATTCTTGTCGACTTTGGTTCTCCTAGCCCCAGTTTCCTAAAAATAGAATCTGAAATCAAATTAATGCTATCACCTAGGTCACACAGGGCTTTACGAAAATGAATATCACTAATCATGCAAGGGATAGAGAAACTCCCTGGATCCTTTTGCTTCGGAGGTATCTTGTTCTGAACTAGAGCGGAACAGTTCTCTGTTAAGCTTACCAATGCATGATCTTCTAATTTCCTCTTGTTGGAGAGAATATCCTTCAAGAACTTTGCATAACTAGGCATTTGCATCAAGGCATCGGCAAAAGGGATATTGATATGCAACTTTTTGAACACCTCAAGCAACTTTGAAAATTGGGAATCAATCATTGCTTTCTTAAATGCTGCAGGAAAAGGGAGGAATAGCAATATTTGACTCTACGATGGGTGGTTATGTAGGGTCAGATAACTTACCTTTGATGTTTCTGGTGTTCCATCATCTCGATTCTCTTTTGGTTTGGTCACCTCAGTCTCTAATTTCTTACCACTTCGCAACTCAATTTCCTTGACTTGCTCCTTTGGATTTGTCTCAGTGTCACTTGGCAAGGTCCCTGGCTCTCGAATTGATATCATTTTTGCTAGCTACCCTATTTGATTTTCCAAACCTCTTATAGATGCATCTTGGTTTTGCATTCTTGTTTCAGTGGATGATATGAACTTTTGAAATTTGCTCTAAGATTGACTTCTCCTCTTGAGGTTGTTTTCCATTATTCTGATTCCTATACGGCAGATTATTCTGTCCACCCCATGAACAGCTCGGGTGTTGCCTCCACCCCGGATTATATGTATTCGAACATGGGTCATTCCTAGGGCGATTTTGGCTTCCTACATGGTTCATCGGTGCTCCGTCTGGTACATAGAAGGGATTCCCAATTTGAAAATCTTTAGTGAAATGTTCACCTCCACATGTGTAACAGAACACCTCTTGAATGCGCATCGCAAAATTTCCTACACTCAAACTATCAATCTTGTTATTCATGGCCTCCAGCTGAGCTGCCATTGAAGTGAACGTGTATACTTGATGGATTCCAACAGATTTTCGTAACGTATTCCTCTCAAATTGAGGATGGTAGATGCTAGAAGCCATTTCCTCAAATAATTCATGCCCATCTTCTGGTGATTTACACAGGAGATTTCCACCTGTGGTTGTATCTAACATGGTGCAATTATCATGCAATAGACCATAGTAAAAATATTGTACCGAAAACCAGTCAAACAATTTATGATGCGGGAATCTCCTCAGCAAGTCCTTGTAGCGCTCCCATGCCTCATACAGTGATTCTTGTACACCTTGAGCAAAAGTGGTGATTTCGGTTCTCAGTTTCATCGACTTTGAGGAAGGGAAATACTTGGTGAGAAATGCTTTTGCCAAATTTTCCCTTGTTGTGATAGAACCTGGAGGTAAATTATTTATCCATTCTTTAGCCTTATCTCTCAGTGAAAAGTGGAATAAACGCAAACAAATAACTTCATCACAAACTCCTTGATGCTTGAAATTATCACAAATGTCTAGGAAATTCGCAATTTGAGCTTTTGGATTGCCAATTGTGGTTCCACCGAATTGGACTGAGTTTTGGATCATCTGGATTATGGCAGACTTTATATCATACTGGTTTGCTACTACGTTTGGTCTAATGATGCTTGGCCTAGCATCTTCAATAGATGGTAAGGCACAATCCATCATGGATCTATAGGCAGGTGGTGCATCAGCGTCTCTGTCGCCTCCATTGATGTGCGGTGGTTCGTTCTCTACCATTGCTGCTCTTTGTTGCCTTCTTCTCCTACGAAAAGTTCTCTCGATTTCGGGATCAAAAGGTACGAGTTCCGAGTTGGATGATTGTAGCATGCACGATATGCGGTTCCAAAATTTATGTATGAGAATAGTAATCAAATTGGTATAAAGAAAAATGTATAAGAAAAATTAAAGTGATTAACAGTACCCGACAACGGCGCCAAAAAATTGTTTGAGCAAATGCCACCATGGAAAATCAGTATGAGTATATGTCAATTTAGCTCGAATGTATCGCAAGTGCACAAGTCAAGTAATAGTATAATGTATGAGAGTACGAATATCATCCATAGAGACTGTATCACACAATAATTTGCTTATATAAATTCTCAAACCAAAGTTCACCAAGATTTTGAGAAGTTTTTATAAGTAAGAAAATTAAGTAAACTAACAATTATTGAATCACACAAAAGTTAACACTAGAACAAATTCTAGAAATTTATATATTAATGAAGTTTGTTGGAATGTGTTCATCTACCTTGTAATATTGGTTTGGACGATTAAACTTCAAATTCTACTCTCACTTTTGACAAGATTTTCTAATCTATCAACACTCTTTCTTGAGATATCTCAACCTAATTCAATTTAATGAAATAACCAAATGCCTTTGATTATTTATCATTACTAATTGCATGACGCTCCCTAAAATCTCATAACTTTCGACCTATTAGACTATGGCTATCAACATGTATTCAACACCATATATCTATACGTATTGTAAGTCCAAGGATTATGTCACTCGTTCTAATAATGAATCCACCTTTCAATGTCATACATAAAATATAAATTTATGAAGTATTTAGCTACGCTTCAACATATAAAAGGAATACAATTATACAATCAAGTATACATAGAATAAAAGAAATAATTGGTCCAAATCTCAATCACACATGAGTTTTATGAAGTTTAGCTACTGAAATTGATCAAAAAATTAAAACAAAACAATTTGTTCCCAAAAGCAATAACGATACACTAGTAAAAGAAAAAAATTCAGAAAACGCTACGAAGTCTCGAGTCTTCTTCTCTTGCCTCCATCCGTTCTTCAGTCGCCTATCTCTCTTGTTTTTGACGTGTGTTTTCTGTTCCTATTTTTTAGTGTAAAATTTTTTATTTATCGCCCTAGAATCCTTTATTTTTAAAATCCCGCCAAAATATTTGTTTCTTTATCTCGGGCGCGCTCGAGCGCAAGATCTGCCCGCTTGAGAGCGAAACTTTCTGACTTTGTCTTTAAAAATTTCTTTAGGCGTGCTCGAGTAGGTAAAACCCTCCGCTCGAACATGAAATCTTCTGTCTGAGCTCTCAACTTTATGCTCGGACGCGCTCGAGCAGGTAAAATCATCCGATCGAGCGCAAAACTTTCTGTCTTCGCATCGAAACTTTCTCTTTGCACACTGGAGCACGAAATAGTGATGGCTCGAAAGCAAAATTTTCCGTCCCAACACCGAAAATTCTTCATAATACCTACATTTTAACCAAAAAAACTCAAGAAGTAGGCCGAATGCATGAATAACAGAATAATCAAACATGAATGATCCTAACTACGTAAAAACCATGCAAAATGGACTAAAAATTATCACACAACAATAAAAAAAAAATGACACTTATTAGATGAAGATCTCGTGATTCAAACCTTCCAAGAAGTGGTCATACTTTGTCTCAAACTAGCGCCAATGTGCTAACAAAACGGTAACATGCTGATGAACTTCTACTGATATTCATCAATGGTGATGGACACCTACTTCAGATCAAGAAACTCAATCGACTTCGCGTGACGAAGGGATAGAGGAAAATGGAACTTCATGAATTTCCTACGGAAATCAGCCCACAACACGTGCCCCTGCTCCTGGAGCAACTATGAAGACGCAGATCTCCATCACTTGCGTGCACTACCCTCCAACAGAAAATTGGCAGCCTCTATATTCTGCTCTTTGGAGCAGTAAAGGAAACGAAAACAGCTCTCCATGCGCTCTAGCCAATCCTCGGTAGCCTCTGGAGTCTCGCCTCCTACCAAAGGCTTTCGCCCCATTTTCAAGAACTTGTGCATCTCGAAATGGCATCGACCCTTGCGGTGATGGCGGTGTCCACGGGGACATTTGTGGGCATCATCGTCTCCCCAACGACCCACACTTCCATGGCTCTCATCGTCCCTACCGGCCATCTGAAATAATTAACGCACATCAAAATCCAAAAATTCATACTATGTCCCAAAATACCATGAATTCTTTGATACCATAAATGTAGAGACCCGACCCAGGATCACCTATGTAACGCCCAAAAATTCATTACGTAAACCCGCATGCATAACTAGGGGATTTAATGATTTAAAAATAAGTTATAAATGGGTTAAATGATTTTATGCGCTATTATGTGTCTTATGTGATTTATTTTCATGTTTTGAATGTTATTATAACATTTAACCCGCTATTATGGAATTTATGAATTTATTTTAAAAAAGTCAATTTTCGATCGCGTAGACGGGACAGTGGACAAACGAGATGGAGATTTTCATCCAAGATTTTTAATAAGGTTTTCAAGGGACGTAATTTAGTATTTTAAGATTTTATTTTTAGAAAATAAGAGTTTATATATATAAATATATATATTATATATATAAGCGCGTTTTTTCATAAATATAAGCCATTTTAGAGGTTTTTAAAAGGCTTTAAAAAGCCCATAAGCTTTTATTCCAAAAATTTCAAGTTTATATCAGATTATTTAGTGGGCTTTTTTATGTTTTAACTTGGTTAGCCATTTAATCAAAACCCGGCCCATTTTCACACAAACATATAGAAAACTTTGGCCCTCATTCCATCCCATACCTCACGTTTCTTTCATCCAGCCGCCTCTATCAGACTTGCATCATCCCTTCCCCCTCACTACACACACACATAACACGAATTCTTTGAAGAAAAATCAAGGATTTAATGTGTCGTTCGTCCCGGAGAGCAATCTACACGTCGGTAACATTTATTCGAGTGTATTTAACGTAAAGGAACGTTTTTAATCCCTTCTTGCTCACCATTTAAGTCATATTACACTGATTTATGCATAAAAAATATGATGTTGCATGTGTATGTGATTTAGAACAATAAAATCTATGAATTCATGCATGTTTTCACATTTTTATGGTTGAAGCTCAAACGTTTCTCACGTTTTGATCATGACTGTCGACGGGGGGCTGCTCCAGAGTGTCCACGGGTCAAGGCAGGGTCCCTAGGGGTCTAGGAAGGTTAGGACCAATCATATGTGTGGGATGTGGCAGTGCAGGTCGCGCGCAAGAGGGTTCTGGAAGAGTTGTTCGTTCGGGCCATGTGAGGGGTGGTTCAGTCCATGGTTAGGTTTGTTGGGACCGCCAGAACATGGGAGGGTCTGGACGGCAGAGCTCCGGTCAAAGGTGGGCGAAGCAGGAGATAAAAATGTGAGAAGGCGGGTTGCTCATCCTGGCCGTGAGATGGGACTATGGTTTGATTGGTTTGGTTCGAGCAGCGGTCAAGGGGTTCAGTCAGGGTCTTCCTGGGTTGGGTTAGATGTTAGATTGGTCAATTCATGTTGGTTTGGGTTCGGGTTAGTTTAGTTCGGGCTCGGGTAATTTATTTGTGGGCCTAAGTATTATATTAAGTTATGTTGATGGGCTTGAGAGTTTTAGTTGTTTAATGGGCTTAAATTATAATTTTATGTTGATTCATTAGTTGTATTGGGCCTAGTGATCCAAGAGAGTAATCGGACTTAGTTGTGATGGGCTAAGTATTAATGGGCCGGGTTATGTGTTTATGAACCAGTCTAGTTTAATAGGCTTAAGTAAAGGAGCAGTCCAATCTATTGAGCCCGTGACAACTAAAATAGTCCATAAATATATATTTAATATATATATATATGTGTATTATTTATATATATGCATGATTTTCATGAAAAATAATTAAATATATATTTATGGGCAAAAATTATTTTAAGGATAATGAAAAATATGATTTTTTTTAAGTTCTTGTTTTATGAATCTATGTTATGTTATGATTACGAGCCAATTTTCATGGAAAAAAGAAAAGTTAATGAATTTTAAGTTCATGCATCATGAAAGAAGTATTTTAATGTAATGTTAAGGGCATGTAAAGAAAATATTTTATGGAAGTTGAAGTGAGTGTGGAAAGCACGGGATTGGGTATGGGATTCTAGAGCCTCGAGCCTTGTCCACTTATGTTTATGATTACGAGATTATGGATCCGGGGCAAGCCCTGGTGAAGTGGCAGCATAGAGCTGGATACGCCACTGCCACGTATGTTGGTTTCTATGATTTGATCAATCGTTTATGTTTAAGGCCACCATCATGGATACAACCTATCATGTTTCAAGAATTTAAGACATGCCATGTCATGCGAATTATTAAGAAAAAAGTTTATGATGATGATGTTTATGATGAGATATGTCGATGAGATGTTTAAGATGCAGCATTATGTAATGTTTTTAAGATCATGCATGTATAAGTATATTCATGATATTTTATAATATATGTGCTTGTGTGTGATTTCATGTTGTTATATATGGATAGAGCGTGTTGATCCTCTAGGCTCACTAGACTTAAATGGTGCATGTGAGCAAGAGCCTATTGAGGATGTTATCCCAACTGACGGCGAGTGCGTATGAGCATTCATGGCAGCATCTAGTACCCGTGACCATATCTTTCTTAAGATATTAATGTTTTGAGTTTAGACAGTCTTAATTTCCGCACATTAATAATGTTTTATGGATTTTCTTGAGTATGAGATATTTTAAGTATGCATGGATTGATGTAAGAATATTATTTAAGTATTATGTTATGAGATTTTCATGCATGGAACTTTATCATGATTAAGTGTTTAATGTTTTTAATTTCATGTGATAGATGTTTATATATTGTATATTATTTTATGGAAAATTATTTTGAGTATATATATATATATATATATATATATATATAGTATTATTATTTTAAAGTATAAAAAAAATCAGTAGTAGTTTGGGTCGTTTCAATTGTATCAGAGCCAAGTTCCTTGGAGGGTGACTAGCGTCCTACGTGGAGCTCAGAAACCGCACTGCCAGTTTGTATGTTTTTAAATGTTTTAAGTATGTTTTTACGTATGAGACACATGATATATGTTTTCAATGATTTTATGTTATGAAAACTTATGTTATGAGAATTTTAAATTATGAAAATTTTGAGTTAAAAATACTTAGTTATGCATTGTGGTTACGTGAGGGGTTATTGGGGTTACAGTATGTCTCCGAAATGCATCACACACGAGGATATCCAGAATGTTATTTGAGATAAAGATCAAGTCATCGGATCACTCAGACCTTCATTGGATGTTGAGAAACGTGCGAAATAGGAACTGATCGAGAACATGAAGACGTTGCAGGCGAACAAAAGCGAGATAGAGGAACATAGGAATCACCTCAAAGCCGACGTAGAAAGACTTGCTTACTATCTTCATAAGGAGAAAGAGGAGCATGGGAAGACAAAAAGAAATATAGAGTTGTCCCTAACTACTATTACTGAGTATGAGGAACGGGACAATCTGGGAAAGACTAAAAATGAAGGAATTTTGAATCGCGGTCCAACAGGCTGCACGCAATGAAGCCCATTGGTGACACTAGTCAGATACACACATACAAGAATTAGAAGGCCAAGTGCAAGCCCTCAAAACTCAAAACTTTCATGCACAAAACCAAGTGCAAGAGTTGCTAAACATGGTGCAAGGTCGTGATGAGTTGCGCAACATCAACAAGCAATCATGGAAGCTGAAGAGGACCCCGAGGAAATCCCAGCGAAAGATGAAACCTCGGGCGATGGAGAGATTATAGATTAGGTTTTCGTCTAGTATTGTCTATTTATTTTTAGCATTGCTTTGATACTCTTTATTAGGTCCAGTGGATGAAATTTCAGATCTATTCGGTGCTTACTGCAATTTTGATGACGAAATTCCGTTTAAGGGGGGGAGAATTGTAACGTCCGGAAATTTGTAACGTAAACCCGCATATATAACTAGGGGATTTAATGATTTAAAAATAAGTTTAAAAGAGGTTAAATGATTTTATGCGCTATTATATGTCTTATGTGATTTATTTGGATGTTTTAAATGTTATTAAAGCATTTAACCCGCTATTATGGAATTTATGAATTTATTTTAAAAAAGTCAATTTTTGATCGCGTAGACGGGATTGTGGACGAATGGAATGGAGATTTTTCATCAAAGATTTTAATAAGGTTTTCAAGGGCCATAATTTAGTATTTTAAAATTTTATTTTCAAAAAATAAGAGTTTTAATATATCTATATACATATATATATATATATGTATAGAAGCCCGTTTTTCACAAATATAAGCCTTTTTAGAGGCTTTTAAAAGACTTTAAAAGACCCATAAACTTTTATTCCAAAAATTCCAAGTTTATATAAGATTATTTAGTGGGATTATTTGTGTTTTAACTTGGTCAGTCCATGGTTAGGTTCATTAGGCCAGCTAAGACCTTGGGAGGGTCTGGACGGCGGAGCTCCATCCAAAGGTGGCCGGAGCAGGAGACATGAATGTGAGAAGGCGGGCTGCTCATCCTACGCGTGAGATGGGTCTATGGTTGGATTGGTTTGGTTTGGGCAGAGGTCAAGGGGTTCAGTCAGGGTCTTCCCGGGTCGGGTTAGATGTTAGGTGGGTCAGTTCATGTTGGTTTGGCGTCTTGAACGCGGTTCTGTAGGCCCATAGAGCATCATCCAATCGCAAGCTCCAGTCCTTCCATGTAGGATTCACTGTTTTTTCTAGAATAGATTTGATTCTCGATTCGAAACTTCAGCTTGGCCATTGGATTGTGGATGATATGCAGTGGAGATCTTGTGCGCTACATGATATTTCTTCAGCAAACTCGCCACAGTTTGATTGCAAAAATGTGTTCCTCTATCACTAATGATGGCTCTTGGAATCCCAAACCTAGATAAAATATTATGCTTGATAAACTCTGCAACCACTTTAGAATCGTTAGTACGGGTGGCCTTAGCTTCCTCCCATTTCAAGACATAATCCATAATTATGGGTCATCCCACACAAAGTACTTAGCATCGCTTCGAACCTTATCTCTCTGCGCCTTGGAAAATTCAGAGGAAAACCCATTATTAACTAAATAATTCAAAATATGCGCATACCAGGGTAATGCTGTGCTCGCTGAAAATAGTTGTTCATCAGAAAATTCTTCTCGCAAGCTCAGATCCTCATCAATATGAATCAGACAGCTCAAGTGGTCAGCCACTCGATTTTATGTTCCTCTTTTATCTTTGATTTTCACATCAAATTCGCTCAAGAGTAGTATCCATCTTATCAATCTTGGTTTTGCCTCCTTTTTCTCCATCAGAAAACGAAGAGCTGCATGATCAGAATAAACGACAACTTTATCACCAAGTAAATAAGAACGAAATTTTTCTAAAGCAAAAACTACAACCAAGAGCTCCTTATCAGTGGTAGAATAATTCCATTGGGCATCGTTCAGAATACGCGAGGCGTAATAGATAGCATGCTATGCTTTCCCAAATTTCTGTCCCAAAACCACTCCTACAGCATAGTCGCTAGCATCACACATGATTTCAAAAGGTTTGCTCCAGTTCGGTGGTTGGATGATTGGTGCCGAATTCAATGAGTCCTTAAGTTTGTCAAACGACATTTTGCATGACTCATCAAATTCAAATGGGACATCTTTTTGCAACAGTTTGCACATAGGGGATTCAATCTTGGCGAAGTCCTGAATGCATCTCCTGTAAAAACCTGCATGGCCAAGAAAAGAGCGCACTTCCCACACACAAGTGGGATAAGGTAGAGACTGAATAATATCAATTTTTTCTTTGTCTAACTCTATCCCTTTAGATGAGACGACATGACCCAAAACAATACCTTTCCCAACCATAAAATGACATTTTTCAGAATTTAAAACAAGGTTTGTTTCGACACACCGCTTTAGGACAAGAGCAAGATTAGATAGATATTTTTCGAATGAATCACAATAAACAGTAAAATCATCCATAAAGACCTCTAAGATATGCTTAATAAAGTTAGAAAAAATACTAACCATACACCGCTGGAATGTGGTCGATGCATTGCAGAGTCCAAAGGGCATACGTCGGTACGCGAAGGTGCCGAACGGGCAAGTGAATGTCGTCTTCTCCTGATTTTCTAGTGCAATAGCAATCTAAAAATAACCAGAATATCCATCAAGAAAACAGTAATAAGAATGACATGCTAACCTTTCAATCATTTGATCATTAAAGGGTAAAGGAAAATGGTCCTTTCGGGTTCCGGCATTTAACTTCCTATAGTCTATTCAAACCCTCCACCCATTTTGAATTTGGGTGGGAACCAATTCGTCATCCTTGTTCTTCACCACAGTAATCCCGGTTTTCTTGAAAACCACTTGGACCGGACTGACCCACTGACTGTCAGAAATTGGGTAGATGACTCTAACTTCAAGGAGTTTCAGAATTTCAGCCTTCACCACCTCCATCATAGGTGGGTTCAACTTTCTTTGCGTCTGACGTGAGGGGTTCGCTCCTTCCTCCATAAAGATCCTATGCATACACGTAGAAGGGCTGATTCCCTTGATATCTGCTATGGTCCATCCAATAGCAATTTTGTGCTCCTTTAGAACTTTGACCAGTTTCTCTTCTTGTTTGGCCTCCAAACTGTTGGAGATGATAATTGGAAATGTTTCTCCTTCTCCAAGGAAAACATACTTAAAATGTTTGGGCAGCTTTTTCAGTTCAATAACTGGTGCCTGCAAAACATATGGAAGACGCCGAGTATAAGAAATTGGTAAAGAGAGATAAGCGAGGTTACCTGATTGAGGTAGCTCAGGTGCACTGTTCAAAATGTTCACAATTTCTGTCACTTCTCCATTGCAACAAATCCCATCATCATCATCTTGCTGAATGGGTGCTGTAAATGCCACCTCTAGCTCGTCTTTTCCTGCATGCTCACAATGCTCTTGTGCCTATAATCCACAACATCAACAGAATAAACACAATCATCTCTGTTAGGAAATTTCATGGCATCATAGATATTAAACTTTACCACCTCACCATCAAATTCCATAGTAAGTGTGCCACTGTAAACATCAATTTTAGTCATCGAAGTTTTCAAAAATGGTCTGCCTAACAGAATTGGACTATTATGATCATCATTTTCCATGTCGAGCACATAAAAATCAGCATGAAATACTAAATTATTCACTTGCACTAACACATCTTCTACTACTTCCCTAGGGTATGCATTATACCTATCAGTTAATTGTATGACAATTCCAGTTTTACTCAAAGGACCAAGTTTCAAGGACGCATAAATAGGATATGGCATAACATTGATCGATGCTCCTAGATCTAACATGGCCTTTTCCAGTCTAACATTCCCTATAGTGCATAGGATAGAAAACATACATGGATCCTTGCATTTGGCAGGCAATTTCCTTTGGATCAATGCATATACATTCTCACTTAACTCCACCTTTTGAAAACCCTTCAATGTTTGTTTCCTCTTTGCTGTGCACAATTCCTTCAAAAACTTTGCATATCGTGGTACTTGCTTAATCGAATCTAGCAAGAGAATGTTTACCTCACATCTATGAAAAGTTTTATAGAGTTCCTTAATCCCTTCGTATTTTCTAGACTCCTTAAGTGCTAAGGGAAAAGGGGCAACAAGATTATATTCAGAAAGAGGAGGAAACTTACCTTTTGGCGCTTCTTCCCGAGTTGCTTCTTTACCATCCACTTTTGGCTCTTCATTTTTCTCCTTCTTGGACGAAGAATCAATTTCTTTCTCTTGAACTTTCAATTCCTTTCCATTCCTTAAAGTGATGGCACTTGCGTTCTCCCTTGGGTTCGGAATTGTTTGGAATGGAAAAGCATTGGAATGTTGTGCTTCCAACTTGTTGATTGCGGTGGAGAGCTGAACCATCTGGTTATTCAAGTTTTAGATGCTTGCTCGGGTTTCCTGTTGGAAAGTTAGAGTATTAGTTTCAAGATCATTAACTATATTTTCAAGAAACTCACCTGGTGCTGGAATCTGAGGATGCTGCTGTTGTGGAGGATACGGTGGCCTGTAAGCTTGATTATGCGGTTGTGCTTGAGGTCCCGGTTGATTTGCTTGAGGATTTCCATATCTAAGATTTGGATAATCCTTCCAACCAGGATTTTATGTGTTGGAATATGGATCATACTTCCGCTGTGGAGGTCAGGAAATCTGCCAGTAGCATTTACCTGTTCCACTTAATCCTCTTGAAGTGTGGGACACATGTCAGTAGCATGCCCCACTGCAGCACAAATTCCACATGTCTTCGCAGTTTGTCCATTCCCTACAGCCATTTGACGACAAGAGACGTCAGTTCAATCAGTTGTTGCTCAAGAGAAGGGACATTTACCTCGCTATTTTTCTTTGGTTCATGGTCAATTCTGTTGGTGCCGAATTGCTGAGAATTGACAGCCATGTTCTCTATCAAATTCCTTTCTTGTACTGGAGTTTTATCCACAAAAACTCCTCCGCTGGCTGCATCTAACATACTCCTATCATGAGGTAACAAACCTTCATAGCAATATTTAATTAACAAGTTTTCATTTATCTGATGTTGCGGACAACTGGCACACAACTTTTTGAACCGCTCCCAGTATTCATGAAGTGATTCCCTTGTAAATTGCTTGATCCCATATATTTCCTTTCTGATATTTGCTGCTCTAGAATCTGGGAAATATTTCTCCAGAAAAATCCTCTTCATCTCAGTCCAGGTCGTGATGAATCCAGAGGGTAAATAATACAGCCAATCCTTAGCAGCACTCTTCAAAGAGAAAGGAAAGGCTCTGAGTTGGATCTGCTCCTCTGTCACTCTATGAGGTTTCATACTCGTGCAAACCACATGGAATTCCATCAAGTTCTTGTGAGGATCCTCACCTCTGAGACCATGAAAAGAAGGTAGTAAGTGAATTAGTCCAGATTTAAGCTCAAATGTAGCATTATTTTCTAGAGTAGGAAAATTAATGCATAAAGGCTGTTGATTTGGATCAGAAGTGCCCAAATGTCTCAGACTCAGATTTGCGTTTTCAGCCATCTCTTCCTCAGAAATTTCAGTTTGAATCTCGTCCTCTTCCTGTCTCCTAGGAGCTTCTCTCCTTCGCCTGTGCAAAGTTTTTTCATTCTCCGGGTCGTATGGGAATTCTTCTTCAGAAGAGTCACCTGAAAGCATGAACGATGGGAGAAGTACTAGAAACAAAGAAAAGAAAAGAAAAGAGAATAAAATAAAATAAAATAAACAGAACACAATAAATTAAACACCGTTTCCCGGCAACGGCTCCAAAATTTGGAAGCGCTAAGTCGTTTCACGCCCAAATTACCTAACTCAAATCAGATAAACAAAATATGCAGTAGTGAGAGTAGAGATCGTTTCCACGAGAAAAGTGAAATTTAGTGTGTTCTAAAATAAAATAAAAGGGGTTTTGAGTATTGAAAATTAACTACTAAAAATTTAAGCAATTTAAAATTAAATTTTATCACTAACATGCAAGATTAAAATTTATAGCGAAGAAATCAATGAGAAACAAACCTTGGTATTGGTCGACTACACCCTTGAAATTATTAATTCGATCATTGATTATCTAAAAATAATTAATTCTATCAAATATTCATCATTGCAAACTAAATACCTGTTTCACCTTAATCTTAGTTAACTAGACACAAGCGTTCTAAATTAACCCTTACCAATTAATTAACCCAATACAATCGATTAGATTTAAATTCACGATAACATTCAGACTAGTGAAACTGACGAATCTAGACAACACATACATAAGTGGATGTATTAAATCTAGTCAAGTGATGTTCCTATAATTTAATAAATTCACAAGCGGAAAATATCAATTGTAGTTGCTTAGAAAATTAGTTGATTCAAACAATTACAAATTTGAATTCTAATCTAGCAATAGATTGTATAGCGAAATCCTTGGGTGATCAATCCAAAAATCTCATATACAAGCATGAAATAATTCAGAACAACTTTTGATACTCAATAATAAATAAACACTGAATATTCGAATCTCACTAACAAACAAAATCAAGGGCTTGTCTTTCTCAACCAAGTTCTAGAAACTAGCCACAACGATTCATGAAAAACGAAAGAAAAATCAAAAGAATAGAAGAAATCTTAAGAAAAGATGGAATAAAAACCTAGCCGCCAAAGAATACTTGGTGTTCTATCTCCCAAAAGTCTGATAATAATAATAACAAAACGGAATAATAATCTAATAATAAACTAGAGTCCTAAATAAAAAAGTTTTCAAAATTAAAATTTTTCCCAAACAGCCCGTCTCGCTCGATCCGTAAAGTTTGACGAATCGAGCGAGAAATTTTCTGTCCAAATTGTCCGCCTTTCTTCATACGATCGCTCGATCGGTATAGTTTGACGGATCGAGCGGCCGTAGTTCTGTCTCGAAGTCTTTCCTGATTCATTTCCCTCGCTCGATCCGTTGACTGCTGCAGATCGAACGGCCAAAATTCTGTCCATTTGTTATTCAAAATGCAACATCCTATCAAATAAACCCGGGAGCATGTTATGAAGACACGATAAATGAAATACGAACAAAATGCGTAATTAAAACACATAATGAATGCAAAACAACAACACAATGATATTAAAATATGCAACGCAAACACAACCATCATGTTCTCGAGAAAATTTGACCACCGGTTGAAATAATAAGCTTATTTTAATGTATTATCTCGATTATTGGTTTTGAAATATAAATATAAAATAAAAAGAATTGCCCATCTTTCGTGGGAAATTACTAATCCTAAAATGAAGTCATATTTGTAAACTCATAGTTTCAAGGCGGGAAGGAGACCAAAATTAAACATCTTTTTTGTGTGTCCACAAAGAACCAGAGCTTCCTCCAAATTCAACAATGGATGAAATCATTGGCAGGATTCTTTCGGATCTGGAAAACCCGCCGCCCGCTTCGCCAGATTTTCTCAAGGATTTGGAATCCCTTCTAGGCTACGCTCTTGGGACCAACGACTCCAACGATCTTGAAAATATTTATTCCGAGCTTTCTTCAAGAAATCTTGGTCTTACATCACTCACCGATGCCATTTCTTCGGCTATGGATTCCGGGGGTTCTCCAAGAATTTCCGTTTTAGCTTCAAAGGTTTACATTTCTCTTCTTTTAGCCCCTAATTCTCCTGTTTTATCCCTGTTTACTCCCTTGGCTTTTCTCAGCCTCCTTCGCGCGATCCGCTTGGCATTTAAAGACTCGTCTTTGGTTTCAAACGAAGGGTCTTTATCTCGGAATCCAGGTGCAAAAAAGAAGGGAAGGAGAAATGCTAGGATGGATAAGAGCAGAGTGCAAGAAAGGGATATGGGTTGTGAGAATGAGGGGAAAGAGGGGGGTTATAATGTTAAAGATTTGTTTTTCGTTCTTGATAATTTGGAAATGGTATTGGGCTTGGTTCACTTGGATCGGTTTCCGGACTGCTTGAAAGCTTTGGTTCAGACTGTTTGCGACATTCTGACTATGGCTGTAGAATTTTCTGGGCATCTGGAAAGTTTTGGAAGTTTAAGCGGGGTTTGCTCACGGATTTTGGGTGAACTGTTGAGAGCCGTGCATGGGAATCAGGCTCATACTGCAGCAGAGGTATTGAAGGGGCTGAGTTCGCTGATTTTGTTGCATAAGTCCCAGATCCGGAGCTTTGGTTTGGGATTTGTGGTCAATAGGATGGTGGGGTTGGGGGACTCCTCAAGCGATATAAAGAAGGCTGTTGTGAACTTGCCGAAGTACTTGGTGCAGAAGGCTCCAGAAAGGGCCGAACCAAGGGCATTGGCAGTGGAATCCATAATAGAGATTGTTAAAGCTTTAGATTTTGAAGATCAAGTTGGGTTTGCTGATTATGTGGTTAAGATGAGCCAAGGGAAGGGCCAGTTTAGGCTTTTGTCAGTGGATATAATTCCTCTTTTGCTGATGTCACTAAGTGGCACCCTGGGATTCAATATGGTTAACGGAACAGAGAATGCTTGTGGTTTGAGGTTGTTAGACGCATTGGTTCAGCGCTGCTCTGATATTACAGCTGGTATTAGAGCTAGAGCATTAAACAATTTAGCTCAGTTAGTGGTGTCTTTGTCAGGGAATGATAAGAGCAGAGAAGCGTTGAAAGAAGTGATGGGTCTTGGTAAAAGGGGAATCAATGGAATGAATGATATTTTGAAAAAACGCTGTATGGATGAGAAGGCTGCAGTTCGAAAGGCTTCTCTTTTACTGATATCCAAGTTGGCTGCACTTTTAGGAGGTGAACTTGACGAAGATCTGCTAAAGACAATAGGCATGGCTTGTTCTGATCCACTTGTTAGCATCAGGAAAGTGGCTATCTCAGCTATCTCTGAGGTCAATAACTTTGGCTTTGAGCTCTCATCCTTTTTGTTATGATAAATAACCTGGAGTTCAAGATTATTTAATTTCAGAAAAACAAATATAACTTTTATTTAGCTGAATAGAGCTTTGAAACATAATTTTGGCAAGTTCACAACAGCCTTCTTTATATCATATGATCTCATATTAGTAACATTATTTAGCTGAATAGAGCTTTGAAACATTATTTTGTAGCTTGTTCTGATGGCTTGAGTGATATGCCTATTGACGGGCACATGCGTGGGTTTGAGCATGTCTTCCCTCTGGCATGATTTATTTTTTCCTATTTTCATTCTTTGATAAGTTTCTTTCTTTTTTCTTGATGTTTTACTGAAATTATTGTATATGCTGCTAATTTTCTCTCTTTTCATAATGATGTGATACTTACTGATTATCCTTCTTTGTTGGTTTTTATTTGTAAAATATTTTTGTTGGTCCTTTGGTTTTTAATTTGTAGCCTGCCTTTCTACATATAGGCCTTTAGGACATATTCAAACAGCCTCATTATCAAGGAGTGGATGCATTCTGTTCCGCGGTTAATAAATGACAATGAAACTAGCATTCAAGAAGAATGTGAGACCCTATTTTTAGAATTGGTCCTTGATCGAGTGGTAAGGGCTGGATCAACACGTCCATCAAGTCATGAATCTGTTCCTCATGATACACATGGCCAGAAATATAACTTTGATAGGGACTCAGAGTTTTCATATCCTGAAGGAGTTCTAGGACTGTTGAAAGGGATCTGTGATGGAGAGGTGGTACCTTGGGTGAAGAAGATCTGCTCTAGCCTGGGTAAAAAGAAAAAGCTTAAGCCAAGTATTTGTATTGCCCTCAAAAAAATCATTAGTGAATCTGAAATCCGGTGGTTGAATAATTCCATGCCAATTGAGAAGTGGACTGCACCCCCTGGTTCTTGGTTTTTGCTATCGGAAGTATCTGCATTTCTTCCAAAAGCGGTTGACTGGGAGTTCCTCCATCGTCATCTGCAGCATCTTGACAAGTATAACCCAGTTGGTGAACTGAAAGGCTCTTTTGAACAAGGAGATCCAGATGAAGGAATGCTTGACACTGAATTTCATTCTGTTGCTTGGATTGGAGACCGTGTCTTTCTCTTACAGACAATTTCTAATGTTTGTGTTGAGTTACCTCCTGAACCTGCGGCAGACCTAGCTCATAGTTTTCTCAAACGACTTGAGGGGTTCAATATGCACTCAACTGAGGTATGCAAACACAGTGATCTTATCAATAACCAAATGAATTCATATCTGGTTAATGTTTTTGGCCCAATTCTAAAACAAGTTTTTCCATTGATTTATGCCATTTTTATTGTAGCTGCTGTAAAGGTCCCTTCCAAGTGTGTAAATGTTGATAAAATTTATCACTGAATATCAAGTTTAATAGAAGTTCTTGAGTTCCATAGTTATTTGTCTTCATTAATCTTTAAATCTTGCTTTATGAATTTAGAATAATTTCTTGTACTTGCACCAGGTTAATGCTCATGTAAAAGCTCTCAGAACCCTTTGCAAACGGAAGGCTTTAAATACGGACGAAGCTGATTTGCTTGTAACAAGATGGACTGACCAGCTCCTTTCTAAAGCATCCAATGTTTTAGATTCTTACATGTCCAAAATTTCTGATGCTACTAAAGAGAATGTTTTCCTCACACCACATACTGGTGTAAGTCAGTCAGGATCAAAAAAAGCTGCACATGAATCCAAATTATTAACACACGCAACCATCGCCATGTACACTATAGGGTCCTTAGTTATTGTCTGCCCTTCAGCCAATTTCAAAAGTGTAGTTCCTGTTATACACACCATAATTACTTCTGGGATCTCTGATACAAAATCAAGTAAGTTACCTGGATCAGCAGCTCCTGTAAAGGATCGTGCCCCTTCCTTGTTTATTCAAGCTTGGCTAACCATGGGTAAAATTTGTCTTGCTGATGCTAAACTTGCGAAGCACTATCTTCCTCTTTTTGTTCAGGTACGGTCTACACTCATTTGTCCTGGTAATTAGTTGTACTGTAACTGCTTAAGCAGCAAAATAAATGCGTTGAACATGGATATCTTTGACGATCACTTTCTTTAATGTTAAGAGTTTCATAGCTAAACTAGTTACCTGAGCATAAGTTTTCCAACATGAAACTGGCACCATTTGATATCAGTTAATGCTACTCCCTTTTTTGTGTTGGCCACAGCCTTTACGATTCCGTACCTTATCATATTAAATGCATAATCTTTTTAGGAGCTTGAAAAGAGTGATTCTGCTGCCCTTCGCAATAATATTGTTGTAGTGATGTCAGATTTCTGTGTGCGATATACTGCTCTGGTTGACTGGTAAGACCTAAGTTTATTTGCAGTTAAAGTTTCAATTTTCATTGAATTTATTTTATTTTCTTCATATCTGATTTCGAAAGCCAACAGTTATATGTCAAAGATTACTACGTGCCTGCGTGATCCATGTGAACTCGTAAGAAGGCAAACATTTATACTTCTATCAAGGCTATTACAGGTATAAATTAACATATTGTCATTCAAATTGTGAAACATCCATATCTGAGAACTGGTTACCTGAGATTGTTTCTTTTGTGCAGAGGGACTATGTGAAGTGGAGAGGAGTGCTTTTTCTTCGGTTTGTACTGTGTTTAGTTGATGATTCAGAGCAAATTAGGCAACAAGCTGATTTTCTCTTTGGGAATATCTTAAAAGGTCACAAGCATCTTGAAAACGTGTCTTGCATTTTGTTATCTGACATTCTATTGACATCTGTGTAGCATTTTCTTGGTATTCTATTTGCAGCCAAGGCACCACTTTTAGCTTATAATAGCTTTGTGGAAGCTATTTTTGTGTTAAATGACTGCAATGCCCACACTGGACGTAAAAATTCCAACAGTTCACGAAATGAAAACCGTCTTATATTCACACTCAGGTGGGAATGTTTTTATTCCCTTGCAAAAAATTGTATGAAAAATCAGAGATCTTATAATTAATTTCAATGATGTTTTTTTCAGGGGAAATGATGAGAAATCAAGATCTCAGAGAATGCACATTTACATCACTCTGTTGAAACAAATGGCTCCAGAGCATCTTCTGGCCACATTTGCTAAAGTATGTGCTGAGATTCTGGCTTCCGCAACTGATACTCTGCTATCTCTAGAGGATAGTACCGGGCTGTCAGTCCTACAGGTAACTTGACCGGTCTTTTTCTGGCCGAAACAATCTGGTCTCTGGAGTGTAATAGGGAATTGTTGCAGGTTCAATGCTTTGCGTAATTTTGTTTAGTTATCCTTGTTGAGCTAGTTGATTTCTTAAGTAATTGGCCCCAAAATGCTGATGAAACAGGATGCATTCTTGATTCTCTCCAGCAAAGAGATTCGGGTACAACCTAACCGTGGATCGTCATCTGAGGCAGCTGATATTGAAGAAGAAGTAGTAGAAAGTGTAGTAGCATCCTCATCTACTCTCAAAGGAAGAGCCATAACTCAAGCAGTCAGAAAAGGGCTTATCCAAAATACAATCCCCATATTTATCGAGTTAAAACGGCTGCTAGAGAGTAAAAACAGCCCTCTCACAGGTTCGCTGATGGAATGCCTGAGGATCCTTCTCAAAGATTACAAAAATGAAATTGATGATATCTTAGTCGCTGATCGTCAGCTTCAAAAAGAACTCATCTATGACATGCAAAAATACGAATCCATGAAGAGTAAGTCCACAGCTGCGGAGGCAGTAGCGTCCATTCAGAAATCAGGCACACATCGTTCGGCAGGTGTTTCGAACGAGCCAAGTTCAAGTGCTCTAAATAGCAAATTACCCGAACAGCTTCACACCAATTCCAAAGTGGCATCAGCTGCGGCAGATACAATTGCAGCAGCTACCGTTCGGTCTGTACTAAGGGAAGTAAATCAGGGTATATCGACACCTCTGAGTACAATGAATGTGCCTAAACTTAAGCCTCACTCTGGGGAAGCTGCTGCAGTTAAAGATGGACGTTTTGAGGTCATAGCATCTTTGAGGAGGAGACAAGCCTTCGACTCCGATGATGAAAACTAATGGCTTCGTATATTGTAGTCCATAGAGTATAACATAGCATTTTGGCCATAGACACGTGTACAATGCGATGTGGAAGTGTAAGAGGGGTACCTAGCTAGCTGATAGTAATTAAAGATGTTGTAACCTGCAACTGATTGTCATATTCAATTGTGTAATGTGTAGTATAATCTAATCTATATATTCCTTTCCCCAGAATTTAAACATACATGTCTCACGTAGACCTAACTCTGGGCTAAGTTCTATAAGACTTTCGAGTATTTTTAAGTGCATTTGGACAAAGAGAGATACGCGGAGTTCGATTCGCTATTTTTTCCGGTGGAAGGCAAATGACACTTTAGGAAGCCGCATCAAGTGGTTCCTCTTGAGATTGTTGACTGTATATTGGAAGTCCTACCCCGAGGGTAGATTAATGTGGAATCATAGCTCCAATGGGTGTATTTCCCCACTTTATGATCTTGTGACCATGCATGACATTTTTATTACATGTTGGGTAAATATGTTATCTTCAACTATCCCTTTTCACCTAGAAGCTTTTGGTTCGTTACCTGGGTAAATCTGCTTGTACGATGACAATATTTTAATGTAAAATTCAAGGGTTTAAAATTGAGTCAGAAAGTATTAATATTATTATATTATCATCTCATCAATCGTGACAAGAACGTTAGAGCTTGCTCTAGGCTAAGCTAAGACACTAATTCTTGGAGGCACTATCTCAATGCAGATTTAAAGGTTGAAATTTATCAATATACGTGAGTTTATTATTTTTTTAGTGGATCTCACAAATGTTGATAAATCTACACTTTTAACTACATTATTGGGGTAGTACCTTTTATCCCTAATATTCTCATATCAAATAGGACCCGGAGGTTAGAAAATGGAAGAGACTTAAATAATCCTTTATTTAGGATTTCTAAATTTTGAAGACAAATAATAATTTAATTTATTGCATTGGGATGTATCAACCTGAGTTATTACTATTTAGAATAGTTTGTAGAGTTATTTTTGTTCAACATGATTGACTTCATTATTCAGAGAATTCAGTAAAAATGTTTATCTAGTTCTTATAAACTTCAATTAACACTAACAAATATGTGACGTCTCGTATTTTTCATTCATTCTTATGAAAATATGATGCAAAAAATGTGGAATACTTTTGAAATTTTTAGTAAAACTTGAATCGTGCTCGTAAGATTATATACCACACATAAATTAATTTCATTCCAACGACTCAAAAATATTATGACTCAAACCTTGTATAAAATCACGTTGAACAAAATGATGCTAACATTCGATTAACAACCGATTCTTATACGGAAATGCCTGAACTTCTTCGTACATGCAAAACTTGAAACCATAAATATTCGTTCTTCAAATAATATGCTAAAACATGAATTCAAATAAAATATGCGTAACAATAATTTTTTTTGAAGGACACATGCATAACAGTAATAGAATGCATAAAACTTTCACGGAGATAATTGACATAATGTTTTCCGACAACGTGACGTGCAAATCATTCTTGCCTCCACGACTACTGAGCCCCATGATCATATTTTAAATCATCAACTTTTTCTTTTTCATCTGCATCATCTAAGAATAGCGAGTCTAAAGACTCAACAAACATATTCTTATAATAGAATATAAGTGCATAAAATAAGAGTGAAAAAATGCAGTACAATTTTCACAGACATAACTCCGCACGCTGGGGCGCAAAACCAGCCAGATGCGCTATGACGCACATTTTTGCGCTTCAGTCCGGAAGGTCGTGCAGTTTTGCGCACCCCAATCCGAGCCCTGCTGCTTGCAATTTCAGGTAGCTGCGGCCAGGGGTTTCTTTACTTCTTTTCGCTTCCAAAAACTTTTGAACGCATCAACACACATACCAATTGATATCTATCGAAGAATAAACTTCAAAATACAACATATGACCCATCAAAATACTCATCCTCAATATTTTTGAATCTAAAAACGCATTAAACTCGACTCAACACCAAAATTTCAGATGTTTGATTCTTTCTTGCTACCAAAACATATCAAATATCAAATATTCACCAAAAACATATTTTTGACTCTTTAGAAACCTTTACGAATGCATATATATACGCACACAAAACATGATATTCCCAATGAAATAAACCTCGAATATGTATCAAAACATCATTATAACTCGTACCCATATAATCATGTAGTAACCCGCATTCTGTTTTACGAGATTAAATGGTAAAATATGATTATAAAATCATAATTCTAATTAGCCAGATGGTTAATTGGATAAAAAAAATGTAGAGTATGGCCTTTGGAACCACCGATGAGTTCTGAAAATCCGAAGCGGGTTTGGAAGCAGAGGGTCAGTTTGATCATCAAACAAGATATCGGAACTTCCGAAGGATAGACCATGCGCACTAAGTGAGGCGTCACCAGTGTTTGGACACACAATCGAATGCATGAGATCGTAGCTTCCGATGAGAGCAGTTTGGCACTTGGACAACATGCGCAGCTCGGATCTTCTGAATTGGGGTTCGGAGCTTCCGAACTCCGTTTATAAATACGGCATCCGAGACTCACTATCAACTTGTTAATTCACTAGTGTTCTCCCCTTTCAATATATTTTATGGGTTTTGGAAATTCTAATTGAGGGCCGGGCAGTAGCGAGGTGCTTATGTGTGAAGTCCCATATTTTTAGACATTTTCAATAATTAAGATGCGAAAAAGTGTGGGAAAAATTTTCAAATACAGTAGTACAGAGCATGCATCGTGTTTGGAAGTTAGATAAATCGTGATTGCAAATAAAATCTATGTAAATAACAGGTAAAAATCTAATGACTCAAACATGCATAAAAAATTTGAAATAAAAGATGCAACCCTACAATCAACGACCAGTTCTTATACGGGCACGCCAAAATCTACACCTTACATAGAAGGCGAAACATGAGTTTCTTTAAAAATAAACTTAATACAAAAAATACTTTATAAAACAATCGTGAAACCAAGCATAAAACTATCATAATGAAATAAACAACATAAACTGTTAAAAACTTAAAATCATTAAAACTCATGTTCACGAGACCGTCATTGAAAAAACTATATCTAAACATTCTTTAACACTAACTTTTAAAGGTCGTGCATCAAAATAGCGTAATAACAAAATAACAACAAATATAGGCAAAAATTCTCGCTTAAAAACGCCAGAGATTCGAACAGTCGTGCCATTTAATGCTTTCGCCTCTTGGACTCTTCAGCCTTTCTACCAAAGCTTTTAATTCATTTACTTCTCACTCCAACAACACCTGTTGAATCCTGACTTTTGGTGATAACAAAATAATATATCGTTGTTTTAGAATGGTCTCCATTTACTTGTATGCATAGCTCATTTACCGACGTCAAGACATCAGCTGAGCAAGATATATCAACTGGAATTAGCAGTCTCAGCTGATCAAAGCATATCAACCGCTACTTGTCAAACGAGCCAGACATATCTACCGACTAAGATATCTACTGAACTTCGAAGATGTTCAGCTGCACGCTACATTTATAAGTTATAGATTCCCAGGTCTCGGAAAGTTTACAAGACAACTTTCAATGCAAAGGACGAAGCATTTAAGGAGCCGTCTGATAAAGTGAGAAAGCCATAAATAAATATCAGAATATCTCTACAAGAAAACAGTCCGACAATTACAAAGAATTCGCACACTTGAGCTCTTGAATCTACTTTGAATACTCGACCGCTCATTCAACCCTTAGCCAAAAAGCATTAGGGAGATCTCTTTAAGGGTCACTCAAATCCCGTTGTTTGAAGAACACTATCTGCTACAGAGGATTTGAGAGTCTAAGTCGTCAAGAAACTTAGACATTCATCATCATCAACTGAAGAAGAGTTTGATAAGAACTTTAAATCTTATCACTGTAAATCTAGGAGTTCAATTTTAGGCATTGGATAAGTCCTTACTTGGATCGGGTGTATTGCAGACATTGTAATAACCAAAGTCTTCTAGTGAATCCTTCCGAGGTGGAAGAAGTGGTGACGTAGGAGATTGAGCGCCGAACATCCAGAAACATATCTGTGCTTATTTACACTACTGCATTACTATATTCCATTATTATCAACTAGCATATTGAGAGCTGTTTCCGCATTATTTTAAGTAGATCTTATACATCTAGCAAGCAAACAAAAAATCGGTTGAGTAGACTAACATTTACTCAATCACATTGTATTAGAATTAAAGATTATCATAAGTGTGTATTCACCCCCCCTCTACACACGCTATCGATCCCTAACAACACCAATCAAGTATAGTGAGTCTAATGACTCAACAAGCATTATTCATATACCAAATAATTACATAACAAAAATCATCATGCTTTTAGACGTGCAAGACTTAAACACAAACATCATGCATAAAAATATATATCATAAAATTTTTCATTTGGGGTGTTGAAATACATGCAATTGTGGTAACCACATCTTATGAGTACATGGGATTTTTGTGATCATGGTCATTATATAACAAGAATATAGATGTACCATCCATTCTAGCCCTGGCTAATATGTGCACCATCTCTGTACCGTCCATACTTGCCTCGGCCAATATGAGGACCTTAAACTTTCATTCTTTGGAAAGGCCCCTCCGGATCTCATCTCGGAATATCAGTCCCATACTGCTACCACAAGAACACACAACATCAAAATATTTTATCATGCATCATCGAAACATCAAATCATAAATTTCATCATGCTTTCTCGTCATAAACATCATTATCATACACTAATTCATAACTACATTATTCTCTTCATAAAATATTTTCATTATAAATGTGAAATCTCGATCCTAATCATCTAAACGCGGATAAAACAATCTATAAGCATACAAGATCCAAGAGATAAATCCAAATAAAAAAATTTATTTTACCAGTTGAAGAGTGCTCGCTCGATTGGTAGAACTCAACCGATCGAGCGAGAAAAGCTCTGTCCGCAAAAGCAGGACTCCTCGCTCGATTAGTGAAACTCAACCGATCGAGCGAGCCTAACCATGTCTTAAATTCAAGATTTTGCTCTTCATCAAATACTTCAACTCCAAATCTAATCAATACAAAACGAGGTTAAGTTACATGCAACGACAACATATAAACCTCAATATTCGAATATTCAATACAACCAAAATCAAACGAAGTTCGAGTTCTAAATATGCTCTCAAAACATAAAATATATTGGCATGCTTTTAAACTTCTAAACCGAAGTCCCACTTCTATTCCTCATTCTCGATTTATCCCTGTCGTCTCTGACTCGATCCTGCCCCACCTGTCGACAAGTACACATACAAAACAAAGCAACAGCCGGATAACTCCGATGAGAATAAATCCCAGTAAAAGCAACAGAACATGCAATAACAATTAGCATATCACTATCATGATATGACATACATAAAATTCAATAATTCTAAAAATGAGATGCATGTCTTTAAAATTTGGGATTATTAAAATCAGATAATCAAAAGGACATTCGTTCATTTGGTTGGGATCCCGAGGCCAAGATCTCATGACTTACCACCGACTCTCCCGATCGGGGTGTGGTCACTTATCTCTATCCTCTAGACTTTGAGCAACATATAAAGAGTATTATGAACTTTGGGCGAAATCCACGACCCAGGCCACTCAGTTATAGTCCCGAAAAACATCTAATTCATATTCGGGCGGTTCTGCCCTTTCAAAACAAAGGTAAAGGCTCAATATGAATGCAATTACATTTCGATATGCATTCAAATAAATTCATGGATTTACATAAGAGCATATAGTCAAACAAAACCCATTCAAAATCAAATAACATGCAAGTATGTGGTTTAGGAAAAAATCGAGCTTCGAATCATTCTCGAGTATTCAATCCCATTCGATCGATGTTAGCTTATACCTTATTCAATTCGAAGGTGCTCCAAATCTGTAATTCAATGATAAGGAATAAATCAATATCCAATTCAAACTCATTCAACCAAACTAGGTAAAACTCATTACTGATCCTCGTCAACTCGCTATCGATTCAAACTCTGAAAACTTTGAGCCCTACGACGTTCAAGAAAGTCTGAAAGAAGAAGAATAGAACATCAATAATCACATTCAACTCAATCGAATATGGCTCAAACATTTCAAACCAACGATATTTTAAAAACTTAAATCGGCGGCATAACGGCTATATTGTGATCAACCGAAATCACAGACAACAGTATAATATCGAAACCAACTCATACCAATAATAAATCATCAATATCAATTCAATACCAACGAATAACAAAACTCCATTTTCGAACAACACTTCAAAAATTCATAACAAATTCGAACGACGTTTTATTTCCGACCCGACTGAGAATAAACGATAATTACTAGCTTGAGAACAACCTCTTCAAATATCATTCGATTCTAACAACCTTCAAAAATTCAAAAATCGCAGAAATAAAAGAATCTTACCTCAGAACGGAGCTCTCAATACTGTTGTGAGACCTCGATTCTAATCATCTAATCTCGGAATAAACAATAATTAAGCATACAAGATCTAAGATTAAAAACAAAGGATTTTTTTTTTTTTTAAACAGGTGACGCGCGGGCGCGCCTAACGCCCTGTCCGGGCCTCCGCAAAAAAGAGCAGGATGCGCGGGCGCACCACACCAGGCGCGGGCGCGCATGGCCTGCTGATTCAGCTCAAGAAAAGGCTCCAAAAGTGCAATCCAACACCCGAAAATGCTCCGACATAATTCAACTAACGCTTTTCCAAAAACGAAGTATTCAATTACAAGAAAGAGTAGAACATGCATCAATTCTAAGTTCCAAAATCCAAATACAAATCGAGTTCGAATACAATCTAAGTTCGATTACAAATTCGACTTCTACAATAACAAGGTCTCACTTTATCAACTCATCCACCTAGCCATGCGATCTAACTCGGTCCTGCCCCACCTGTTGCCAAGCACACATACAAAGACAAGACAACAGCCGGATAATCCGGTGAGAATAATATTCCCAGTAAAAGAGACAAACATGCATTATCAGATAAGCATTTCAAACGAAATATATCAACTTCTAGATATTCAAATATAATTCATGCAATTCCCAAGACAATTCCAAATGCAATGCATGTCTTTAAAATCTGGGATTATCAAGTCGGATAATCGAAAGAGTTGTTGCTTTGCTTTTGGGATCCCGAGGACGAGATCACGTAAACGACTCACCGACTCTCTCGATCGAGGTGGTGCTACGTATCTCCATCCTCTAGACTTTGGTGCGACTATAAGGAGTATGCTAGCACTAGGTGAAACGGCTACACCCAGGCCACTCACAATATAATCCCCAAAATGTCTATCATCAAAAGGGCCGTCCTGCCCGCTGCTCAAATCAAGGATTCTGGCTCAAGATGAATGAAATGCAAACATAATTCAATCAACTAAATTCAAGTCAAAGCAAATAACATGCAAGTATGTGATTCTTCGGAACACTCGAATCAAGTCGGATTCGAGTCACACGTTCCATTCCAGTCTAAGTCATCTTATACCTCTTTCAACAACGTCGATGCTCCAAACCTGGAAACAACAACGATTCCTCAATTCAAGATTCAATCAAACTTCCTAGTCGATAATAAGAGAATCGATACTATACCGGCTCCAATCTCCAAGTTGCACAAAGCTGCAATCTCGCAACTCCACTGGCCTCAAATCAATGGTATAACGAAGCTCTCTCAGCCGTGATCGCTAATCTGCCTTCAGAAATAATTTCCAACGGACGGATCGAGCTCGGAAGGAAATCTGGAAGCTTGAAGTCATGCTTTCTCGCCTTCAATGGAGTCTAGGCGTGTTGGGGAAGAGATGGAGTGAAGGAGAAAAGTCTAAAAGCTTATAAATATCTAACAAATCCAATATTTGCATTTTAGTCCCTCAAAAATCCAAAATTTGCAAAAAGGACCCTGATCAAAATAAAGTCGGCTCTTGATCTCTGGAATCTCCGATTATCTCAAATAAAGTCAATTAGATAAAATCGGGGCGTTACAATTCTCCCCCTCTTAGAAAAGATTTCGTCCTCGAAATCAAACATAGTTCCAACGCGAACTGTGTCTCTCAAAACTACTCCTTCAAGTCCGTCAAACAAAAGTCGACTCCTATTCGTTGGAAAATCCTTCTATGCTCAGTCACAATTCGACTCATCTCTGGTTCCAAAACAAGTGACATAGAAAATCACCTCCAATCAACGGGAATCTTCTTCTCTTCTCGTACAACTCTCGAAAAGTGCATTCAAGAATTTACCAAAAAGATGTCATTGTACAAAGTCTCCACAAGAATTCGGAGTTCTGCCAACTAGTGCTAAGTCGAGCACCACAACTCATGGCATAACTTCAAAAGTTCAACTCATCTTCTCAGGCTGTCCGTCGTTCTGAGGGTATCGAACTAAAAAAGTTGAAATCAGACAACAAAATCTCATCAAAGTCCTTGCTGAAAGAACGAGTGCATCAAGGATCTTTGTCTAAACTGATAGACTTCGGCAAAACATGACATCTGACGACCTCTGACAAGATCTCAATCCTCTAATCTTGAATGAAAGTCATTCTGTACGGAAAACGGTAGCAGATTCCAACAATCGGTCAATCAAATCAGATAGTAGATAAAATAAGAACAGCTCAAAACATCGGTTGCTGCATACAATTCCTCAGATCAAAATTCGCAGTCATAATCTCAAACAATCTAATCCTCTTTTCTGCCTCCAAATCAGTTCCATCTGTGAAAACAATTACTCCAACTCTAAAGATTAGAACAGATCGCGTGAATTTCCTCATAAGACAATAGAAAACAGATCTTCAAATCAATAAGATCGCTGCGAGCTCGAAGTCCAGATTCAGACATTGAGTATCGAGCGTCTTCATCTGTCTCGATGCATCAAGCTAATAAATGATTCTTGTGAACAATAGCATACCACAATTTCAATAAGAAGAAGTTCCAGGCACTGAAGATCATCAGTCCAGAAGGAAGTAAGAAGTCCTAAAGCACTGATCAATCTCTTCTGCAATCAATAAGAACTGGTCTCATAAGATGAAGTACAAACAGAAGAACATACTCTGCGAAGTAATCGACTTCACCAACGATAAGAATCCCTCGAAGAATCAGGGATAGAATTCATAAATTTTCCAATCTCGGATAAGGACGTCGATCTAGATCATAAAATCGAGGAAGACAACTCGATCCAAACAGCATTGAGACATCGAAGAATAACATACCACTGTTCGGCACAAAATCTGTTATACGATCCTCAAAAGCTCTGAATGATCAGTACAATTCTCATTCCAAAAGATAAGAATTCAACGATAAGAAAAGTCCAGATCTCAAGTCGTTGCTGAAACTAACCTCATAACTCGGAGGAAATCCAGAAATCTCATCTAGAATACGTCAGCAAACTCTTCAACCACTGGTTTATCAGCCAATTCGGGCTAGATTATAACATCAACTACAAACAAAGAGAATTCCTCTGCACAATTCTAAAATAAACGGTTCATCTATAGAATAATATCAAAGAAATCCTTGGATCAAAATTCTTACCAGAGGAACAATTCAACAGATAATAAAAATCCAAATCCAAAAGCCTAAGTACTATAATGCCTAGTTCAATCTTATTCCCAATCAAAATCCAGAGTTGCGACTAAAGAACCCAAAAGCTCAACAAGAAGGGGATTAATCATCTAGATTCCTTAAAAGAAATAAGGGAACTCACCCAAAATCCATCAGTCATAAGTGTAGTCCAGAGAATCTCATATCTGATCGATCTCTACTAACCAGCTTTCACATCCCGCGGTATTCTCATTACTCTTCAGAGTCGGTGATTAAAACGACTGAAATCTTATCGATAACTCATCAATCAATGCCGAATAGATATCCATCTGATCAGACGCAGTATAACTCTATCCTGTCTGGATTCTATGCAGTTCGATTCCTTTTCAATATACATCAAGAACATGTATCCCATACTCAAGCGAGTTAGAACACAATTACCTCGATCTTCCAACATTCGGTTTCCAAAACCTCTTTCTCGAATAATTCAACCATCCCGAGAGAATTCGAATTCGAACCAGAAATCCAAGCAATTCATATCTCAAATAAATCATGCTTTAGAATTTAATCACATAATCATGTAATTCAATTAATTCTCAATCAATAAAGCATGCTCGCATGGTATTTAAATAAATCAATTTAAATAACTCAATCACATGCGAGAATCAATTCATGCGGACTCGATCTACCCTGCTCACTTCTAAATTCAGTCCAAGAATCTTATCGCTCTGATACCACTTAATGTGAGACCTCGATTCTAATCATCTAATCTCGGAATAAACAATAATTAAGCATACAAGATCTAAGATGAAAAACAAAGGATTTTTTTTTAAACAGGTGACGCGCGGGCGCGACACCCGAGGCGCGGGCGCGCCTGACGCCCTGTCCGGGCCTCCGCAAAAAAGAGCAGGACGCGCGGGCGCGCCACACCAGGCGCAGGCGCGCATGGCCTGCTGATTCAGCTCAAGAAAAGGCTCCAAAAGTGCAATCCAACACCCGGAAATGCTCCGACATAATTCAACTAACGCTTTTCCAACAACGAAGTATTCAATTACAAGAAATAGTAGAACATGCATCAATTCTAAGTTCCAAAATCCAAATACAAATCAAGTTCGAATACAATCTAAGTTCGATTACAAATTCGACTTCTACAATAACAAGGCCTCACTCTATCAACTCATCCACCTAGCCATGCGATCTGACTCGGTCCTGCCCCACCCGTTGCCAAGTACACATACAAAGACAAGACAACAGCCGGATAATCCGGTGAGAATAATATTCCCAGTAAAAGAGACAAACATGCATTATCAGATAAGCATTTCAAACGAAATACATCAACTTCTAGATATTCAAATATAATTCATGCAATTCCCAAGACAATTCCAAATGCAATGCATGTCTTTAAAATCTGGGATTATCAAGTCGGATAATCGAAAGAGTTGCTGCTTTGCTTTTGGGATCCCGAGGACGAGATCACGTAAACGACTCACCGACTCTCCCGATCGAGGTGTGAAAGAGTGGGTGCCCGGTGAGCCAACTTGTGGCTAAGGGCTTTGATGACTCTTTGTATAAACAATCTTTTGTTTAATATAATTTACACTTTTATTAATGGAAATGACTTTATCTTTCTTCATATTGTTATATTGAGATATACTATTGTTGTTTTGATAAAGACCTTGAATATACTATAGTGTATGTAAGATGTGGTAGAACATGGAGATGTCTATCATGAAACACATCTTATAGTCACTGTATATTCTAAACTGTTCCTAGTCGATTGAGCCGTCCGATAATAAGGATAAGGATCGCTCGAGTTTGAGACTAGCATTTGCGATGCAGAGTACCACGTTTCATTGGTAAGGAACATAGAGATGTTCGAAGCATGCAAATGGATATTCATATGATGAATGATCGAACTACCCTATCCGGACTTTCCAAGTGGTTATCACTTATCGAGTGGATAAAGTCCGCGGTTTTGGTTGTACACCATTAGTCCTTACTACTTGGAACATCATTGAGACTCTATATGCTAGTACTGTGCTTTGACTTATTTACCGACTCTATTGGGGTCATCAGGTGTCGGGATTGGGTACAGTTACAACACATATAGGAGTCGATGCTTTGTTGTCAAGGATTCACCACATACTTGCGAGTGTGGATATCCTATGTGATCTGAGGAGATATTAGTGTGACGAATCTCTGGCCAGAGTACATGATGTGTTTTAAGAAATGGTTTCTTAGTAACACATGCGATGTCACTATTAGATCTTCAAGATTTATTGCATAGTTATCGAATCTCGAACGACTCTCGATATACCAATGGTTGTTGATTCGATCGGGATATATGGATGAAGGGACCGTACTGTACGCTAACCAAAATCTATTGGTTCTTGTAGGCACTATCAGTGATACCTAGGGAATCATGGGGCGATGTTGCTAGGCGCTCTTACCATGATTCGATGGGCAAGTCGGAAATTGTTGTTCCGAGTCACAAGGAGTTGTGAGCCCACGGCTAGCTGTATCCCTGAACCATTGAGGGTCACACAGAGTAATGGATTTTTAATCCCCGTTGAGATAGTTAAATTTAAAGAGTTAAATTTAATGAACAAAGAAGTTGGACTTCTTAATAAAGAGTAGAGGAGTAAGATTTCCTAAAATGACATAGGGATGGGCATTTTTGGAAATCACTGAATTCGGATTCAAAAAAATTTATCTTGACTTTAAAAGGTGCAGAAATGGTTTCTGTGCACATTGGTGAAATCGGTTTATCAATCGGAGTCACGATGAATTTTATATTAATTTCTGAACATGCGGGCTTTGCTTGTCGGGCTTGAACTTATGACTAATGGGCCATAAGCTGTTAGTGGCCTACATTATAAATAAGTTATTGCAGTACAAAAATTAGACACAACAGGTCACAATTTTCGAAAAAAACCCTATTTTTCTCTCAGTAGTGGCCGCCCCCCTTCTCCCCTCTGCTCGGAAAATCCAGTCTGTGAATTTTGAATTGCAGTCTGGTTTAACGGATCAAATTCGTTAATCTCTTCGTAGAAACTTCTGATAGATTTTCTAGTGCAATCTATCAGAGGGATTAAATATCCGTTCATGGACCTGATTGAAGAACAGTTCGTCCATCAGTTTCAGGGATATACAACAAGAGCAGAGAAATCTGTTGGTGTCCATAATCTCGCTTCGAGATTGAGGTAAAAATTTATAATCGTTATTTAATTTTTACACACACAATTTAATCGTAAGGTTGATACCCATTATGAAATCGTTCCATATAAAAATTTTTAAACTTCCGCTGCACCGGGTATCAATCCTAATTGATCTGATCACCGCGTTATCCAACAGTGGTATCAGAGCCAGGTTGCTCAGATCAAGCGATTAAATTAATCGATTGTACAAAAATTTTTAGGCCTCGGTTTTTGAAACAAAATAAATATTTTAAAAATAAAAAAAAAAAATTTTCGGGCAAAAACCCGGGCAGCGATTGGATCGCTGCCCGGGGGGAGGGGGGGGGGCAGCGATGGTCGCTGCCCCGGGCAGCGCTGGGCGCTGCACAGGGCGGCGCACGGCGCTGCCCAGGGCAGCGCATGGGCAGCGATGTGATCGCTGCCCTGCGCAGCGCACGGCGCTGCCCAGGGCAGCGATCGTTGCTGCCCGGCCCGACCCCATTAGGGCGCGGGCAGCCCGGGAATGTCCCGGGCGGCCCGCGGGAAAAATTAAATTTTAATATGTTAAAATTCTATTTTTGGTCCGATCGAAAATTGTTTTTGATTGGTCCACGAGGCGTCGGACTGAATTGTTCGAGTCCGAAAATTTTAAAATTGATTTTTGGATAAATTTGAATTTTTGGAAAATTTAAATATTTTATCCGTTAAATTGAATTTTGAAATTAATTATTTTTGGTACAATTGATGATAAGATATGATCTTATGGATATATTGAGTAAAATATGATTTTATAGATAAAATATGATTTTATTTGATAAAAAGATAAAATATGATTTTGTACGTAAAATAAGATTTTATGTATGAAATATGATTTTATCCTTTTAAATTTAAATTGCCATTGCATGTTATCCAATAAATTAATTTTGAATTAAATGTTATTGGATAAGGATGATCGATTGCCATGACCAATTTTGTAGGTGTATGTTAGGAATTTACATTTGTTTTTATTGTTGTTGGTTTTATTAATGGGCCTGGTTTATGGCCCAATATAAATTGTCATATGTAATAAAAGTGGGCTTGGTTTATGGCCCGTTCCCACCCCTTGAAAATGTATCCCCTACTTGTCATTGTTATTTATTGTAAATACATTAGATTTAGTGGGAGATGAAGATTTGAAGACGGAGGTGGGCCCAGCAGACAATAAAGACGAAGAAATGCAAATTTGAAGCACAATGTAATAGGATTGCATTGCATACTGCATATTACCTAGGATTGGACTAAGACTCGTTATTGGCAACCACGGGTCGATTAGAAATGGAATCGATCATCCTATATAATATGTGATATTATAGTTGTATGCATGTTTTAGACAAAATTGTGTGAATCCGACAAGCATACAAAATTTTAAAAATGATAAGACAAATTTTCAAAATTAAAATCCCTCATTTTAAATATGATTTAAAATTGATATCAAGATAAATAAAGGAAATTTAAATTTGTTTAAATGTTCCTACCTTCCATCAACGATCAATGTATGAGATGCTACCCGCGGATACGGTCCGGCTCATATTATTGGGGGGGCCCGTTCGTCGGAAAGCTGTACATTGGATCGACACATGTTGTAAGTTGGGTGGAACTCCCATGGGATCGGCTCATATTATTGGGGGATCCACATAGCGACCGTCCATCACAACTTAATATTGATGGGTCATCTTGACATGTCACAATAATCGGCGTCATATTATTGGGCCCTTATTGGACATGAGGTAAAAACGTGGAGGTTGCTTTGGAAGCAATTGGGCTCTACCTTTTGAAAATTATGGTTGGCTGATATTATTCGGGACCATAGTTTGTCAATTGGACTCCATGTTCTCACTAAGGAAAACAGTTTCCCGTTTTCACTAGAGGGTAGTGAAATCGTTAAAATAGTGGGAGTGAGATTTTTAAAATAAATTTCGCCTATTTTATGTCTTAGTAAATTGCTTAAACAATCACTGATATTTGTCTGTTTCTTTTCAGTATTTCATAAAGATGAATTCGCGTAATCCACTTTTCTCGATCCTCGAACAAAATAAGTTGACTGGCGCAAACTATACGGAATGGTTCCGTAAGTTGAAGATTGTCTTGACTTCGGAGAAGATGCTCTACGTGTTAGAAAAATCTCCTCCGAAGGAAGCACCAGCTGACGTAAGTCCGGAAGAGTTAGCCAAACTTGATACATGGTCGGACCATGATATCAAGGCCAAATGCTATATGCAAGCCTCGATGTATGATGAACTCCAGAGGCGATTTGAGGACACCGTGAATGCTGCTGACATTCACGTACAACTCAAGGAAATTTTTGGGGCTCAATCGAGGGCTAAAAGGTTCGCTACTGTAAAGGAGCTAATGACGTGTCGCATGCGTGAAGGGACTTCGGTCCGTGATCATGGGGTACGAGTGATTTGGCTCATACAAAAGTTGGTAACCCTTGATTTGGTGTTGGAGCATGAACTCAACGTGGACTTACTACTTCTGTCTCTTCCTTCTTCGTTTGACGGATTTGTGGTGAATTTCAATATGAACAAGATAGAGGCCTCCCTTGAAGAGATGGTCAATATGCTTGTGACATATGAATCCACATTAAAGAAGGATAAACCGGCTTTCTTGGTGGGCTCCTCTTCTTCTGCTAAGAAGGGGCCAAGTACAAAGGGTAAGAAACGTTCTACCCCACCCAAGAAAATCGAACCCGAGAAGAAGTACAAGACAAAGGCTTCAAACATGGAAAAATCCAAGGATGTTTGCCATTACTGCAAGAAGCCCGGTCATTGGAAGCGTAACTGCAAGGAATATCTAGAGCAGTTGCGAACTACGAAGGGTATGTTCTATATTGAAATAAATGTTTCACTTAATACTACTTCTTGGGTATTGGATACCGGATGTGGATCTCACATTTGCAATGATTTGCAGGTGATGACAAGAAGTCGCAGGCTTAGAATGGGTGAGACCCAGCTGAGGCTCGGAAATGGTTCCAGAGTTGAAGCTAAAGCTGTGGGAGATGTTTATTTATTTTTGCAGAACGGTTTTAAGTTACTTTTAAGAGATGATTTATTTGTTCCGGATTTGATTAAAAAAATTATTTCTGTTTCTATGCTTGATAGAGATGATTATTCTTGCAATTTTGTGAATGGGATTTGTAATATTTACAAGAATGAATGTTTGATTGGAAATGGACAACTTGAAAACGATCTATACAACTTAAAACTAAAAGACGTTCCAATAAATTATGTTGATAAACCGGCAACAACAAACAAAAGGAAAATCGATAGTCAAAACCCGGCAAACCTTTGGCATGCTAGGCTAGGTCATATTTCCTCAAGGAGGATGAATAAGCTAGTGGGAGAGGGCATGTTTGATATGTCTGATATTAACTCTCTACCTACTTGTGAATCCTGCCTAAAAGGAAAAATGACTAAATCTCCTTTTAAGGGGAAACCTGAGCGTAGTCAAAATCTGTTGGATTTGATCCATACAGATGTTTGTGGTCCATTTAGAGTTGGTACTCAATATGGCCACACCTACTTCATTACCTTTACTGATGATTATTCGAGGTATGGGTATTTATATTTAATGAAATATAAGTCTGAAGCATTTGAAAAGTTCAAAGAATTCAAGGCTGAAGTAGAAAACAAGCTAGGTAAAAGTATTAAAGCACTTCGATCGGATCGAGGTGGAGAATACTTAAGTACCGAGTTTTTGGACTATCTAAAAGAGAATGGGATTCTCTCTCAGTGGACTCCTCCTATGACACCACAACTTAATGGTGTATCGGAGCGTCGTAATCGAACTTTGTTGGACATGGTTCGATCCATGATGAGCTTCACTGAGCTTCCACCTTCGTTTTGGGGCTATGCGCTTGAAACGGCGGTATTGTTGTTGAACAACGTCCACACTAAAGCAGTGGACAAAACACCATACGAGTTATGGAATGGCAAAGCTCCTAAGTATTCGTACTTGAGGATTTGGGGATGTCCTGCTTACGTGAAGCGGACAGTGGGAGATAAGTTGGATAGTCGATCCAGCTTATGTTATTTTGTAGGGTATCCAAAGAATTCAATCGGATATTATTTCTATTATCCTGCTGAAACAAAGGTGTTTGTTTCAAGGAATGCCACCTTCTTGGAGAAGGAATTCTTATTGGATAAGAAAGGCGAGATGATGGAACTCGAAGAAATTCGAGAAGAACCCAAAATACAAAATAACGATCCTACACCTCAGGAACCATTGATAGACACGCCTGTACCTAGAAGATCCGAGAGGACTTCTAGACCTCCTATTCGATATGGTCTTCTTCTTGAAGGGGATCAAGATGAACCCGATGTTGGATGTGATCCAAGAAACTTCAAGGAAGCAATTTCTGATGCGGATTCAAATTTATGGCTTGAAGCTATGCAGTCGGAAATAGATTCGATGCATACAAACCAAGTTTGGTCTTTAGTAGATCCTCCCGATGGAATTGTTCCAATAGGGTGTAAATGGATCTACAAGAGAAAGCTTGGGCCTGATGGTAAGGTATTGACCTACAAGGCGCGATTGGTGGCGAAAGGTTATACTCAAAGACAAGGAGTTGACTATGATGAAACCTTTTCACCAGTTGCAATGTTCAAGTCCATAAGAATCCTTATTTCCATAGCTGCTTGGTATGACTATGAGATATGGCAAATGGATGTGAAGACTGCTTTTCTTAATGGAGACATTAAGGAAAAAATCTATATGAAGCAGCCTGAGGGGTACACATCCATGGGAAGCGAGCATAAGGTATGCAAGCTTCAGAGATCAATTTATGGTCTAAAACAAGCATCAAGAAGTTGGAACCAGAAATTTGATGAAACAATAAAGGATTTTGGTTTCATCAAGAACCCGGAGGAACCATGCGTGTACAAGAAAGTAGTTAAGGATGCTGTGACATTCTTAGTACTTTATGTTGATGACATCCTACTCATTGGAAATGACGTAGGGATGTTGCAGTCAACAAAGATATGGTTATCAGGTAGATTCTCGATGAAGGATTTGGGTGAGGCATCCTATATTCTAGGGATACAGATCTATAGAGATAGATCTAAGAGAATGATAGGACTCACTCAATCAACCTACATCGACACCATATTGAAACGTTTTTCAATGGATGAGTCCAAGAGAGGACATCTACCCATGTGTCATGGAGTTTCTCTATCCAAGTCTATGTGTCCCAAGACGGATGAAGAGATAGAGAAAATGACACATGTACCATATGCGTCAGCCATAGGTAGTATCATGTATGGGATGATATCTACCAGACCGGATGTAGCATTTGCTCTGAGTGTCACGAGCAGATATCAAGCTAATCCCGGTCAAATGCATTGGAAAGCCGTGAAGGACATTCTTAAGTACTTACGAAGGACTAAGAATATGTTCATGGTATATGGAGGAAGAGAACTAAAATTGGAAGGCTATACCGACTCTAGCTTCCAAAGTGACGTGGATGACTCGAAGTCAACCTCTGGATTTGTGTTCATGCTCAATGGCGGTGCTGTCTCTTGGAAGAGTTCCAAGCAGGACACCACAGCGGATTCCACCACTGAGGCAGAATACATTGCAGCATCAGCTGCTGCTAAAGAGGCCATTTGGATGAGGAATTTCGTCCAAGAGTTGGGCGTCATTCCTGAAGTTGTTGGTCCACTCCCGGTGTACTGTGACAACACGGGTGCCGTTGCTCAGACAAAGGAACCAAGGTCTCATCAAAGATCCAAACACGTACTGAGGAAATACCACATCATCCGGGAGATTGTGGAAAGAGGAGACATTACTGTCGAAAGAGTGGCCTCTGCAGACAATATCGCTGATCCACTTACTAAGCCCTTGCCAGGACCATTATTTGACAAACATTGCGAAGCAATGGGTCTACGTAGTATGACTAGTTGGCTTTAGGGCAAGTGGGAGATTGAAAGAGTGGGTGCCCGGTGAGCCAACTTGTGGCTAAGGGCTTTGATGACTCTTTGTATAAACAATCTTTTGTTTAATATAATTTACACTTTTATTAATGGCAATGACTTTATCTTTCTTCATATTGTTATATTGAGATATACTATTGTTGTTTTGATAAAAACCTTGAATATACTATAGTGTATGTAAGATGTGGTAGAACATGGAGATGTCTATCATGAAACACATCTTATAGTCACTGTATATTCTAAACTGTTCCTAGTCGATTGAGCCGTCCGATAATAAGGATAAGGATCGCTCGAGTTTGAGACTAGCATTTGCGATGCAGAGTACCACGTTTCATTGGTAAGGAACATAGAGATGTTCGAAGCATGCAAATGGATATTCATATGATGAATGATCGAACTACCCTATCCGGACTTTCCAAGTGGTTATCACTTATCGAGTGGATAAAGTCCGCGATTTTGGTTGTACACCATTAGTCCTTACTACTTGAAACATCATTGAGACTCTATATGCTAGTACTGTGCTTTGACTCATTTACCGACTCTATTGAGGTCATCAGGTGTCGGGATTGGGTACAGTTACAACACATATAGGAGTCGATGCTTTGTTGTCAAGGATTGTAGTAGCCCGTGCCCTAATTGAGTAATTAAAGGATTAATGCTAATTAATTGAATTGGGTATTGGACGGATCGGAAGCTCCGAAGGCACGATCGAAAGTTCCGAACAGGATCGGAAGCTCCGATGAGCGATCGGAGGCACCGATCGATATTACGTCAGGCATGACGTGTGGTTGGATCGGAAGCTCCGATCAGGACCGGAAGCTCCGATCACCCCTATCCGAAGTCAACAAGTGATATTTTGACACGTGGCAGATCAGGATCTTCGGAAGCTCCGATGGCAGGATCGGACATTCCGATCGGGGTTTGGACGTTCCGATCAAGGATCGGAAGTTCCGATCGTTGTCTATAAATAGAAGGCCGAGACTTCACTTTCATTTGCCAATTCCGAGTTCTCCTTTCCTTTCTAGTCCTTTTGGAGCTGTTCTAGTCTTCTTAGGCTTGGTCCGGAGGTCGGAGAGGCGTTCGGTAGTCGTAGCGGAGTTGTGCCCAAGTTCTGGAGGCATCGACATCAAAGGGCTAACGACGGACGAAGGTATAGCTTTTGCTTCCTATAAATATTTAGGAGTATGCAATAGCTTAGTTAAGGCTTTTAGAGCACTTTAATGATAGTAGTATCATTTGGCAGTGTAGAGCAGACTATAGGCGTGGACCTAGAGTTGGTAGAGCTTGCACTGTATTGAGGTACGAAAGTACTGTTCGAGATATCCTGACTGAGTATGCATGTATTATGTGACTGCATGATTTATATGCCACGATATTATGCTGCATTCATTTGCATCTTGCTGTATCTCTTTCGAGATGTCTGTTAGTAGGGTTGTACCCTATCCTGTTAGTGGATGGACTTCCATCGATTTGGGTCCGGCGTATCCACAGTTTTCTCGGTATGGGAGCCACCTCCTGAAGCGACGGCACAGCGTGCTACATACCAGGGCCCGGTCTGTCTCTGTTATCTGATCCTTGACCTCGAGTCTATAGGGAGTTCACTTTGCATGCATGTATACTCATACTCTCGCACTGAGCGTTTTATGCTCACGTCTCGTACTCTGTATTTTCTGGACACCCTATTCCATGGGGCAGGTTTGCGATTGGACGAGGAGGGTGGATCCAGGAGGGGCTAGTCAGCGGTTGGCCGGCTGGAGCTTCGCTTAGGTTTTATTACTGTTGTTTGGGTTTATACAGCTATTCGATTTGGTTGTATATTATTGGATAATTACAGATTCCTTTACTTGGGATTGTATAATGTTATTTGGATTCCGCAGTTTTATTCTGATATCTGTTTAATTAAGTTAATTGCATGCCTAAGTTCTGTTTAGTAGGTGATCCGGGTAAGGGTGACTACAAGGATTCACCACATACTTGCGAGTGTGGATATCCTATGTGATCTGAGGAGATATTAGTGTGACGAATCTCTGGCCAGAGTACATGATGTGTTTTAAGAAATGGTTTCTTAGTAACACATGCGATGTCACTATTAGATCTTCAAGATGTATTGCATAATTATCGAATCTCGAACGACTCTCGATATACCAATGGTTGTTGATTCGATCGGGATATATGGATGAAGGGACCGTACTGTACGCTAACCAAAATCTATTGGTTCTTGTAGGCACTATCAGTGATACCTAGGGAATCATGGGGCGATGTTGCTAGGCGCTCTTACCATGATTCGATGGGCAAGTCGGAAATTGTTGTTCCGAGTCACAAGGAGTTGTGAGCCCACGGCTAGCTGTATCCCTGAACCATTGAGGGTCACACAGAGTAATGGATTTTTAATGTAGTAGCCCGTACCCTAATTGAGTAATTAAAGGATTAATGCTAATTAATTGAATTGGGTATCGGACGGATCGGAAGCTCCGAAGGCACGATCGGAAGCTCCGAACAGGATCGGAAGCTCCGATGAGCGATCGGAGGCACCGATGTTATTACGTCAGGCATGACGTGTGGTTGGATCGGAAGCTCCGATCAGGACCGGAGGCTCCGATCACCCCTATCCGGAGTCAACAAGTGATATTTTGACACGTGGCAGATCAGGATCTTCGGAAGCTCCGATGGCAGGATCGGACGTTCCGATCGAGGTTCGGACGTTCCGATCGTTGTCTATAAATAGAAGGCCGAGACTTCATTTCTCCTTGCCAATTCCGGATTTCCTCTCTATTTCTAGTTCTTTTGGAGCTGTTCTAGTCTTCTTTGGCTTGGTCCGGAGGTCGGAGAGGCGTTCGATAGTCGTAGCGGAGTTGTGCCCAAGTTCTGGAGGCATCGACATCAAAGGGCTAACGACGGACGAAGGTATAGCTTTTGCTTCCTATAAATATTTAGGAGTATGCAATAGCTTAGTTAAGGCTTTTAGAGCACTGTAATGATAGTAGTATCATTTCGCTGTGTAGGCGGACTTTAGGCTTGGACTTAGAGCTGGTAGTGCCTACCTGGTATTTGAGGTACGAAAGTACTGTTCGAGATATCCTGACTGAGTATGCATGTATTATATGACTACATGATTTATATGCCATGATATTATGCTGCATTCATTTGCATCTTGCTGTATCTCCTTCGAGATGTCTGTAGTAGGGTTGTACCCTATCCTGTTAGTGGATGAACTTCCATCGATTTGGGTCCGGCGTATCCACGGTTATCTCGGTATGGGAGCCACCTCCTGAAGCGACGGCACAGCGTGCTACATACCAGGGCCCGGTCTGTCTCTGTTATCTGATCCTTGACCTTGAGTCTATAGGGAGTTCACTTTGCATGCATGTATACTCATAATCTCGTGCTGAGCGTTTTATGCTCACGTCTCGTACTCTGTATTTTCTGGACACCCTATTCCATGGGGCAGGTTTGCGATTGGACGAGGAGGGTGGATCCAGGAGGGGCTAATCAGCGGTTGGCCGGCTGGAGCTTCGCTTAGGTTTTATTACTGTTGTTTGGGTTTATACAGCTATTCGATTTGGTTGTATATTATTGGATAAATTACAGATTCCTTTACTTGGGATTGTATATTGTTTATGGATTCCGCAGTTTTATTCTGATATCTGTTTTATTAAGTTAATTGCATGCCTAAGTTCTGTTTAGTAGGTGATCCGGGTAAGGGTCACTACATTTATGGTATCAGAGCATGCAAAAGATTTCTTGGGATTTAGTCTCATCTTGAGGTATTTTTGTAGATGTCAAATCGTGACGACCAGAGTTCTCATGGCAGTGTTGGTGGGCGTTGGGGAGATGCCGACCGGGAGCCTTGTCGAGAACGGCGTCATCGTCATCATGACGATGAGCGTTTCACTGTGCGTCGATTCTTAGCTATGGGTCCCAAGCCCTTAGTTGGAGGTGAGTCTCCGGAGGATGCGGAGAACTGGTTAGACCGCATGGAGACGACTTTTCAAACTTTCCAATGCACCGATGAGCAGAAGGTGGAGACCCTTGGCTATCTTCTGGATGGGCGTGCGCGCAGGTGGTGGAGGTTTACTTCTGCACCTTTTGTTGCGGCGAGAGGAGTGGCCACCTGGGCCGAGTTTCGCACAGCTTTCCAAAAGTGGTATTTTCCTCCTGCACTCCGTCAGTCGAAGGCAGGCGAGCTACTGAGTCTGCGACAGGGAGCCATGTCTATCGATGAGTATCAGCAGAGGTTCTTTGATCTGCTATCCTATTGCCCCGAGATTGCTGATAGCTCAGAGATGAAGTATAATCTGTTTCTTCAGGGCCTTAACCCTGAGATCCATGACCGTGTGGCGGTTGGCGATGACATGTCCTACGAGGGTTTGGTGAGCCGTTGTCATCAGGCAGAGGACAGCATTCGGCGGAACAGGTCTTTCCCTCAGTCGAGGCCTGCTAGTTCTTTGGGTCCCCGTGCCCAAACTTTCAAGAAGTCAGGATCTTCTTTTTCCTCTGGTTCTGGAGGTGTTGTCCGTTTCGGTAAGAAGGACAAGTGTGATCACTGTGGGAAGAACCATCCATCCGACAAGTGCCGTAGAGCTTCTGGAGCTTGTTTCCGTTGTGGAGAGACTGGTCATATCCGGAGAGATTGTCCAATGTCTGGGGGAGGTGGTTCTGGTTCTGGTTCAGGATCGGGTTCTCAGGCTACCGTACAGCAGAGGTCGCAGGGACAGTCTGCTGGGAGTTCTCATTTGAGGCCACGAGCTTCTGGCCAGGTGTTTGCCCTGAGACATGATCAGGCTGTGGAGGAGAATGAGAAAGTCATCGCAGGTACATTTATGCTTTATGGTATACCTGCTCTTGTACTTATTGACACTGGTGCATCTCATTCCTTCATTTCTGCACGTTTTGTTAAGAGGCATAAGTTACCATGCATTGCACTAGACGTAGTGATGTCTGTTTCTACTCCGACGGGCCAATCTTCTTTGGCTAAGCGTCTAGTGATGGGTTGCCCTTTAGAGTTCGAAGGGAACGTTCTGTTGGCGAATCTCATGGTCCTGGCGATGGACGACTTTGATTGCATTCTGGGAATAGATGTGCTGACTACCTATCGAGCTTCAGTGGACTGCTATCAGAGATTAGTACGCTTTCATCCGGAAGGGAGTGAGAGCTGGTTTTTCTATGGTGAGGGAGCGCGACCCCCGATGCCTTTGGTATCAGCTTTGAGAGCCTGTCGAGCTCTGGAGTCTGGCGGGGAAGGCTACCTTATCTATGCAGTTGATTTGTCCGCTGAGAGTATTGAGATAGAGAGCATTCCTGTTGTGGATGAATTTCCAGATGTGTTTCCTGATGAGATTCCGGGTTTTCCTCCTGCTAGGGAAGTCGAGTTTGGCATAGAGTTGATGACGGGTACTTCGCCTATTTCTAGAGCACCGTATCGTCTGGCTCCGTCAGAGATGCGTGAGTTGAAGAATCAGCTACAGGATCTTTTGGACAAGGGGTACATTCGTCCTAGTGTATCTCCTTGGGGAGCTCCTGTTCTCTTCGTGAAGAAGAAGGATGGGTCGATGCGGCTGTGCATTGACTATCGGCAGCTGAATCGAGTGACTGTGAAGAACAAGTATCCGTTGCCTCGTGTTGATGACTTGTTTGACCAGCTGCAGGGCACATCAATTTACTCCAAGATTGACTTGAGATCTGGGTATCATCAGTTGAGAGTCCGTGATCAGGACGTAGCCAAGACTGCATTCCGTACTCGCTATGGGCATTACGAGTTCCTAGTGATGCCATTTGGTTTGACTAATGCGCCGGCTATATTCATGGATCTGATGAACCGTGTCTTCAGGGAGTATTTGGACAAGTTTGTCGTGGTCTTCATTGACGACATCCTGGTTTATTCGTGTAATACGGAAGAGCATGTTTCTCACTTGCGGTTGGTACTGCAGACTCTTCGAGATGAGCAATTGTACGCCAAGCTGAGCAAGTGTGAGTTCTGGATGGATAGAGTGGTTTTTCTTGGCCATATCATATCCAGGGAGGGAATTTCTGTTGATCCAAGCAAGATTGAAGCGGTACTTAATTGGTCGCGTCCGACGACAGTTGCTGAGATCCGTAGTTTTCTGGGTCTAGCAGGGTATTATCGTCGCTTCATTCTGAACTTCTCTCAGTTAGCTCGACCGTTGACGCAGCTTACCCGCAAGGGTGTGGATTTCGAGTGGTCCTCCGAGTGTGAGGAGAATTTTCGTGAGCTTCGACGGCGGTTGACTTCTGCGCCGGTGTTAGAATTACCGTCAGGATCTGGAGGGTATGTAGTTTACACGGATGCTTCTCTTCAGGGGTTAGGTTGTGTCCTGACTCAGAATGGGCATGTGATCGCATACGCTTCTAGACAGCTGAAGCTTCACGAGGACAACTATCCAGTCCATGATTTGGAATTGGCAGCCATTGTGTTCGCTTTGAAGATCTGGCGTCATTATCTTTATGGCGAGAAATTTGAGATCTTCACCGACCATAAGAGTCTCAAGTATTTGTTCACTCAGGCATAATTGAACATGAGACAGAGACGTTGGATGGACTTGCTTAAGGACTATGATTGCGAGATTAAGTACCATCCGGGAGCTGCTAATCTCACCGCTGATGCTTTGAGTCGCAAGGTGCGACTATCCGCACTTCAGACTTGTTCGATGTCTAGTGCGATCAGTGACTGTTGTACTTCAGGTTTTACCTTCAAGCATAAGAAAGGTATGCAGAGTATCCAGATGTTTGCGATATTATCTGAGCCAGCCTTGTATTCGCGGATCCGAGATGCTCAGATGTCTGATTCGAAGACACAGCATTTAGCTCGTCTAGCTAATGAGGGTAGCTCGTCTGGATTTCATTATCAGTCAGATGGCTTTCTGTGTTTGTCTGGTAGGCTTGTGATTCCACAGGATGAAGAGTTGCGAGAGGAGATTTTGTCTCAGGCACATCGCACTAAGTTGAGTATTCATCCTGGGAGCAACAAGATGTACAAGGATCTACGTACTCGTTTCTGGTGGAAGGGAATGAAACGCAGTGTTTATCAGTTTGTTTTGAGATGTTTGGTGTGTCAACAGGTCAAGGCAGAGCACCGACGGCCTGGAGGATTGCTTCACAGTCTGCCTATTCCTGAATGAAAATGGGAGTTTATCACTATGGACTTTGTGACCCATTTGCCGGTATCCCCGAGGAACTGTGATGCTATCTGGGTGGTGGTGGACCGACTCACCAAGTCAGCGCATTTCATTGCCTATAGCCGAGAGTACTCTGTGGATCGCATGGCACGGATGTACATTCAGGAGATCGTTCGACTTCATGGAGTGCCTGTGAGCATTGTCAGCGATCGGGACCCCAGGTTTACTTCTAGATTCTGGGGGAGTGTTCAGCGTGCGATGGGTACTACTCTCAGTTTGAGTACAGCCTATCATCCAGAGACTGATGGTCAGTCAGAGCGCACCATCCATACGTTAGAGGATATGCTTAGAGCGTGCGTCATGGATTTTGGTTCAGCCTGGCAGGATCATTTGCCGTTGATCGAGTTCGCTTACAACAACAGCTATCACACTAGTATTGGGATGGCACCTTTTGAAGCGTTGTATGGGCGACGTTGTCGTACTCCACTCTTCTGGGAAGAAGTGGGGGAGAGACAGGCTGAAGTACCGGAGTTTATCCAGCAGGCGATAGACATTGTTGATCAGATCAAGAAACGGATTAAGACTGCACAGGATCGTCAGGCCAGCTATGCTAATATCAAGCGTAGGCCTTTGCAGTTCGAGGTCGGGGAGAAAGTGTTTCTGAGAGTGTCACCTTTCCGCAAGATTCTCAGATTTGGCCTTAAGGGCAAGTTGTCTCCCAGATTTATCGGTCCGTTTGAGATCTTGGAGAGTATTGGCGATTTGGCTTATCGACTAGCTTTGCCACCGCATCTATCCAGTATTCACGACGTGTTCCACGTATCTCTGTTGCGACGGTATGTGGCGGATGAATCTCATATTCTGCAGCGGTCTGAGGTTCAGGTAGACAAGGATTTGACTTATGTTGAGAAACCTCTTCGTATCCTGGATTATAAGGATAAGGTCTTACGGAACAAAGTCATACCTTTGGTTTTAGTTCAGTGGCAGCGCCGAGGCACTGAGGAAGCTACTTGGGAGCTTGAGGACAGGATGCGTAAAGACCATCCTGAGTTGTTTTGATTTCATTCTTTAAGTTGTATTCAGTTGCAAACTCTGTAAACGTTTGATTTGAATAAAGAATGTTTCTGATTTCTATTTTGCATTCGGTACTTAAGATCTGTTTTCGAGGACGAAATATCTTAAGTGGGGGAGAATGTAGTAGCCCGTACCCTAATTGAGTAATTAAAGGATTAATGCTAATTAATTGAATTGGGTATCGGACGGATCGGAAGCTCCGAAGGCACGATCGGAAGCTCCGAACAGGATCGGAAGCTCCGATGAGCGATCGGAGGCACCGATGTTATTACGTCAGGCATGACGTGTGGTTGGATCGGAAGCTCCGATCAGGACCGGAGGCTCCGATCACCCCTATCCGGAGTCAACAAGTGATATTTTGACACGTGGCAGATCAGGATCTTCGGAAGCTCCGATGGCAGGATCGGACGTTCCGATCGAGGTTCGGACGTTCCGATCAAGGATCGGAAGTTCTGATCGTTGTCTATAAATAGAAGGCCGAGACTTCATTTCTCCTTGCCAATTCCGGATTTCCTCTCTATTTCTAGTTCTTTTGGAGCTGTTCTAGTCTTCTTTGGCTTGGTCTGGAGGTCGGAGAGGCGTTCGATAGTCGTAGCGGAGTTGTGCCCAAGTTCTGGAGGCATCGACATCAAAGGGCTAACGACGGACGAAGGTATAGATTTTGCTTCCTATAAATATTTAGGAGTATGCAATAGCTTAGTTAAGGCTTTTAGAGCACTGTAATGATAGTAGTATCATTTCGCTGTGTAGGCGGACTTTAGGCTTGGACTTAGAGCTGGTAGTGCCTACCTGGTATTTGAGGTACGAAAGTACTGTTCGAGATATCCTGACTGAGTATGCATGTATTATATGACTACATGATTTATATGCCATGATATTATGCTGCATTCATTTGCATCTTGCTGTATCTCCTTCGAGATGTCTGTAGTAGGGTTGTACCCTATCCTGTTAGTGGATGGACTTCCATCGATTTGGGTCCGGCGTATCCACGGTTATCTCGGTATGGGAGCCACCTCCTGAAGCGACGGCACAGCGTGCTACATACCAGGGCCCGGTCTGTCTCTGTTATCTGATCCTTGACCTTGAGTCTATAGGGAGTTCACTTTGCATGCATGTATACTCATACTCTCGTGCTGAGCGTTATATGCTCACGTCTCGTACTCTGTATTTTCTGGACACCCTATTCCATGGGGCAGGTTTGAGATTGGACGAGGAGGGTGGATCCAGGAGGGGCTAATCAGCGGTTGGCCGGCTGGAGCTTCGCTTAGGTTTTATTACTGTTGTTTGGGTTTATACAGCTATTCGATTTGGTTGTATATTATTGGATAAATTACAGATTCCTTTACTTGAGATTGTCTATTGTTTATGGATTCCGCAGTTTTATTCTGATATCTGTTTTATTAAGTTAATTGCATGCCTAAGTTCTGTTTAGTAGGTGATCCGGGTAAGGGTCACTACATTTAATCCCCGTTGAGATAGTTAAATTTAAAGAGTTAAATTTAATGAACAAAGAAGTTGGACTTCTTATTAAAGAGTAGAGGAGTAAGATTTCCTAAAATGACATAGGGATGGGCATTTTTGGAAATCACTGAATTCGGATTCAGAAAAATTTATCTTGACTTTAAAAGGTGCAGAAATGGTTTCTGTGCACATTGGGGAAATCGGTTTATCAATCGGAGTCACGATGAATTTTATATTAATTTCTGAACATACGGGCTTTGCTTGTCGGACTTGAACTTATGACTAATGGGCCATAAGCTGTTAGTGGCCTACATTATAAATAAGTTATTGCAGTACAGAAATTAGACACAACAGGTCACAATTTTCGAAAAAAACCCTATTTTTCTCTCAGTAGTGGCCGCCCCCCTTCTCCCCTCTGCTCGGAAAATCCAGTCTGTGAATTTTGAATTGCAGTCTGGTTTAACGGATCAAATTCGTTAATCTCTTCGTAGAAACTTCTGATAGATTTTCTAGTGCAATCTATCAGAGGGATTAAATATCCGTTCATGGACCTGATTGAAGAACAGTTCGTCCATCAGTTCCAGGGATATACAACAAGAGCAGAGAAATCTGTTGGTGTCCATAATCTCGCTTCGAGATTGAGGTAAAAATTTATAATCGTTATTTAATTTTTACACACACAATTTAATCGTAAGGTTGATACCCATTATGGAATCGTTCCATATAAAAATTTTTAAACTTCCGCTGCACCGGGTATCAATCCTAATTGATCTGATCGCCGCGTTATCCAACAAGTGTTGGAAAACTGGCGTTCAGATCAATCACGATTGATACCCGGTGCAGCGGAAGTTTAAAATTTTTAGTATGGAATAATTCCATAGTGTGGGTATCAACCATACGATTAAATTATTTGTGTGTGTAAAATTAAATAACTATTATTAAATTTTACCTTCAATCTCGAAGCGAGATTATTGGACACCACACAGATTTCTCTGCGCTTCTTGTATCTCCCTGGAACTGATGAACAAGCTTTCCTTCAATCAGGTCCACAAATGGAGGTTTAATCCCTCTGATAGATTGCACTAGAAAATCTATCAGAAGTTTTCTGCGAAGAGAATAACGAATTTGATTCGCTAATCCTGTCTGCAATTCAAAATCACAGACCGGAAAATCTCTGACAGAGAGAGGGAGGGGCGGCCGAATTTCTAGAGAGAGCTAGGGTTTTTTTTTTCGAAAACTGTCTCTCAAAATTATGACCAACTGTGTGTAATTTTTGTACTGCAATAACTTATTTATAATGCAGGCCACTAACACCTTAGGGCCCATTAGTCATAAGTTGAGGCCCGACAAGCAAAGCCCGCATGTTCAGAAATTAATATAAAATTCATCGTGACTCCGATTGATAAACCGATTTTACCAATGTGCACAGAAACCATTTCTGCACATTTTAAAGTCAAGATAAATTTTCCTGAATCCGAATTCAGTGGTTTCCAAAAATGTACATCCCTATGTCATTTTAGGAAATCCTACTCCCTTACTCTTATTTAAGAAGTCCAACTTCTTTATTCATTAAATTTAACTCTTTAAATTTAACTATCTCAACGGGGATTAAAACTCCATTACACTGTGTGACCCTCAATGGTTCAGGGATACAGCTAGCCGTGGGCTCACAACTCCTTGTGACTCGGAACAACGATTTCCGACTTGCCCAACGAATCATGGTAAAGCGCCTAGCAACATCGCCCCATGATTCCCTAGGTATCACTGATAGTGCCTACAAGAACCAGTAGATTTTGGTTAGCGTACAGTACGGTCCCTTCATCCATATATCCCGATCGAATCAACAACCATTGGTATATCGAGAGTCGCTCAAGATTCGATAACTATGCAATACATCTTGAAGATCAAATTAGTGACATCGCATGTGCTACTAAGAAACCATTTCTTAAATCACATCAAGTACTCTGGCCAGAGATTCGTCACACTAATATCTCCTCAGATCGCATAGGATATCCACACTCGCAAGTATGTGGTGAATCCTTGACAACAATGCATCGACTCCTATATGTGTTGTAACTGTACCCAATCCCGACACCTGATGACCCCATAGAGTCGGTAAACGAGTCAAAGCACAGTACTAGCATATAGAGTCTCCATGATGTTTCAAGTAGTAAGGACTAATGGTGTACAACCAAAACCGCGGACTTTATCCACTCGATAAGTGATAACCACTTGGAAAGTTCGGATAGGGTAGTTCGATTATTCATCCTATGAATATCCATTTGCATGCTTCGAACATCTCCATGTTCCCTACCAATGAAACGTGGTACTCCGCATCGCAAATGCTAGTCTCAAACTCGAGCGATCCTTATCCTTATTATTGGACGGCTCAATCGACTAGGAACAGTTTAGAATATACAGTGACTATAAGATGTATTTCATGATAGACATCCCCATGTTCTACCACATCTTACATACACTATAGTATATTCAAGGTCTTTATCAAAACAACAATAGTATATCATAATATAACAATATGAAGAAAGATAAAGTCATTGCCATTAATAAAAGTGTAAATTACATTAAACAAAAGATCGTTTGTACAAAGAGTCATCAAAGCCCATAGCCACAAGTTGGCTCACTGGGCACCCACTCTTTCAATCTCCCACTTGCCCTATAGCCAACTAGTCATACTACGTAGACCCATTGCTTCGCGATGTTTGTCAAACAATGGTCCTGGCAAGGGCTTAGTAAGCGGATCAACGATATTGTCTGCAGAGGCCACTCGTTCGACAGTGATGTCTCCTCTTTCCACAATCTCCCGGATGATGTGGTATTTCCTCAGTACGTGTTTGGATCTTTGATGAGACCTTGGTTCCTTTGCTTGAGCAATGGCACCCGTGTTGTCACAGTACACCGGGACTGGACCAACAAATTCAGGAATGACGCCCAACTCTTGGACGAACTTCCTCATCCAAACGGCCTCTTTAGCAGCAGCTGATGCTGCAATGTATTTAGCCTCAGTGGTGGAATCCGCTGTGGTGTCCTGCTTGGAACTCTTCCAAGAGACAGCACCGCCATTGAACATGAACACAAATCCAGAGGTTGACTTCGAGTCATCCACGTCACTTTGGAAGCTAGAGTCGGTATAGCCTTCCAATTTCAGATCTCGTCCTCCATATACCATGAACATATTCTTAGTCCTTCGTAAGTACTTAAGAATGTCCTTCACGGCTTTCCAATGCATTTGACCGGGATTAGCCTGATATCTGCTCGTGACACTCAGAGCAAATGCTACATCCGGTCTGGTAGATATCATCCCATACATGATACTACCTATAGCTGACGCATATGGTACATGTGTCATATTCTCTATCTCTGCATCAGTCTTGGGACACATAGACTTGGATAAAGAAACTCCATGACACATGGGTAGATGTCCTCTCTTGGACCCATCCATTGAAAACCGTTTCAATATGGTGTCGATGTAGGTTGATTGAGTGAGTCCTATCATTCACTTAGATCTATCTCTATAGATCTGTATCCCAAGAATGTAGGATGCCTCACCCAAATCCTTCATCGAGAATCTACCTGATAACCATATCTTTGTTGACTGCAACATCCCTACATCATTCCCAATGAGTAGGATGTCATCAACATAAAGTACTAAGAATGTCACAGCATCCTTAACTACTTTCTTGTACACGCACGGTTCCTCCGGGTTCTTGATGAAACCAAAATCTTTTATTGTTTCATCAAATTTCTGGTTCCAACTTCTTGATGCTTGTTTTAGACCATAAATTGATCTCTGAAGCTTGCATACCTTATGCTCGCTTCCCATGGATGTGAACCCCTCCGGCTGCTTCATATAGATTTTTTCCTTAATGTCTCCATTAAGAAAAGCAGTCTTCACATCCATTTGCCATATCTCATAGTCATACCATGCAGCTATGGCAATAAGGATTCTTATGGACTTGAACATTGCAACTGGTGAAAAGGTTTCATCATAGTCAACTCCTTGTCTTTGAGTGTAACCTTTCGCCACCAATCGCGCCTTGTAGGTCAATACCTTACCATCAGGCCCAAGCTTTCTCTTGTAGATCCATTTACACCCTATTGGAACAATTCCATCAGGAGGATCTACTAAAGACCAAACTTGGTTTGTATGCATTGAATCCAATTCAGACTGCATAGCTTCAAGCCATAAATTTGAATCCGCATCAGAAATTGCTTCCTTGAAGTTTCTTGGATCACATCCAATGTCGGGTTCATCTTGATCCCCTTCAAGAAGAAGACCATATCGAACAGGAGGTCTAGAAGTCCTCTCGGATCTTCTAGGTTCAGGCGTGTCCAGTAATGGTTCCTGAGGCGTAGGATCGTTATTTTGTATTTCGGGTTCTTCTCGAACTTCTTCGAGTTCCATCATCTCGCCTTTCTTATTCAATAAGAACTCCTTCTCCAAGAAGGTGGCATTCCTAGAAACAAACACCTTTGTTTCAGCAGGATAATAGAAATAATATCCGATTGAATTCTTCGGATACCCTACAAAATAACATAAGCTGGATCGACTATCCAACTTATCTCCCACTGTCTGCTTCACGTAAGCAGGACATCCCCAAATCCTTAAGTACGAATACTTAGGAGCTTTGCCATTCCATAACTCGTATGGTGTTTTGTCCACTGCTTTAGTGTGGACGTTGTTCAACAACAATACCGCCGTTTCAAGCGCATAGCCCCAAAACGAAGGTGGAAGCTCAGTGAAGCTCATCATTGATCGAACCATGTCCAACAAAGTTCGATTACGACGCTCCGATACACCATTAAGCTGTGGTGTCATAGGAGGAGTCCACTGAGAGAGAATCCCATTCTCTTTTAGATAGTCCAAAAAATCGGTACTTAAGTATTCTCCACCTCGATCCGATCGAAGTGCTTTAATACTTTTACCTAGCTTATTTTCTACTTCAGCCTTGAATTCTTTGAACTTTTCAAATGCTTCATACTTATATTTCATTAAATATAAATACCCATACCTTGAATAATCATCAGTAAAGGTAATGAAGTAGGTGTGGCCATGTTGAGTCCCAACTCTAAATGGACCACAAACATCTGTATGGATCAAATCCAACAGATTTTGACTACGCTCAGGTTTCCCCTTAAAAGGAGATTTAGTCATTTTCCCTTTTAGGCAGGATTCACAAGTAGGTAGAGAGTTAATATCAGACATATCAAACATGCCCTCTCCCACTAGCTTGTTCATCCTCCTTGAGGAAATATGACCTAGTCTAGCGTGCCAAAGGTTTTCCGGGTTTTGACTATCGATTTTCCTTTTGTTTGTTGTCGCCGGTTTATCAACATAATTTATTGGAACGTCTTTTAGTTTTAAGTTGTATAGATCGTTTTCAAGTTGTCCATTTCCAATCAAACATTCATTCTTGTAAATATTACAAATCCCATTCACAAAATTGCAAGAATAACCATCTCTATCTAGCATAGAAACATAAATAATGTTTTTAATTAAATCCGGAACAAATAAAACATCTCTTAAAAATAACTTAAAACCGTTCTGCAAAATTAAACAAACATCTCCAATGGCTGTAGCTTCAACTCTGGAACCATTCCCGAGCCTCAGCTGGGTCTCACCCATTCTAAGCCTGCGACTTCTTGTCATCACCTGCAAATCATTGCAAATGTGAGATCCACATCCGGTATCCAATACCCAAGAAGTAGTATTAAGTGAAATGTTTATTTCAATATAGAACATACCCTTTGCAGTTCCCAACTGCTCTAGATATTCCTTGCAGTTGCGCTTCCAATGACCGGGCTTCTTGCAGTAATGGCAAACATCCTTGGATTTTCCATTGTTTGAAGCCTTTGTCTTGTGCTTCTTCTCGGGTTCGACTTTCTTGGGTGGGGCAGAACGTTTCTTACCCTTCGTACTTGGCCCCTTCTTAGCAGAAGATGAGGAGCCCACCAAGAAAGCTGGTTTATCCTTCTTTAGTGTGGATTCATATGTCACAAGCATATTGACCATCTCTTCAAGGGTGGCCTCTATCTTGTTCATATTAAAATTTACCACAAATCCGTCAAACAAAGAAGGAAGAGACAGAAGCAGTAAATCCACGTTGAGTTCATGCTCCAACACCAAATCAAGAGTTGCTAACTTCTGTATGATCCAAATCACTCGTACCCCATGATCACGGACCGAAGTCCCTTCACGCATGCGACACGTCATTAGCTCCTTAACAGTAGCGAACCTTTCAGCCCTCGATTGAGCCCCAAAAAGTTCCTTGAGTTGAGCGTGAATGTCAGCAGCATTCACGGTGTCCTCAAATCGCCTCTGGAGTTCATCAGACATCGAGGCTTGCATATAGCATTTGGTCTTGATGTCATGGTCCCACCATGCATCAAGTTTGGCCAATTCCTCCGGACATACGTCAGCTGGTGCTTCCTTCGGAGGTGATTTCTCTAACACGTAGAGCATCTTCTCCGAAGTCAAGACAATCTTCAACTTCCGGAACCATTCCGTATAGTTTGCGCCAGTCAACTTGTTTTGTTCGAGGATCGAGAATAATAGATTACGCGAATTCATTGTATGAAATACTGAAAAGAAAAATAGACATATATCAATGATTGTTTAAGCAATTTACTAAGACATAAAATAGGCGAATTTAATTTTATGAATCTCACTCCCACTATTTTAACGATTTCACTACCCTCTAGTGAAAACGGGAAACTTTTTCCTTAGTGAGAACATGGAGTCCAATTGACAAACTTATGGTCCCGAATAATATCAGCCAACCATAATTCTCAAAAGGTAGAGCCCAATTGCTTCCAAAGCAACCCCCATGTATTTACCTCATGTCCAATAAGGGCCCAATAATATGACGCCTTTTATTGTGACATGTCAAGATGACCCATCAATATTAAGTTGTGATGGACGGTCGCCATGTGGATCTCCCAATAATATGAGCCGATCCCATGGGAGTTCCACCCAACTTACAACATGTGTCGATCCAATGTACAGCTTTTCGACGGACGGGCCCCCCCAATAATATGAGCCGGACCGTATCCGCGGGTAGCATCACATACATTGACCGTTGATGGAAGGTAGGAACATTTAAACAAATTTAAATTTCCTTTATTTATCTTGATATCAATTTTAAATCATATTTAAAATGAGGGATTTTTAATTATGAAAATTTGTCTCATCATTTTTCAATTTATTGTATGCTTGCCGGATTCATACAATTATTTCTAAAACATGCATACAATCATAATATCATATATTATATATAGGATGATCGATTCCATTTCTAATTGACTCGTGGTTGCCAATCACGAGTCTTAGTCCAATCCTAGGTAATATGCAGTATGCAATGCAATCCTATTACATTAGCTTCCAATTTACATTTCTTCGTCTTTATTGTCTGCTGGGCCCACCATCTTCAAATCTTGATCTCCCACTAAATCTAATGTATTTACAATAAATAGCAATGACAAGTAGGGGATACATTTTAGGGATGGGAACGGGCCATAAACCAAGCCCACTTTTATTACATATGACATTCATATTGGGCCATAAACCAGGCCCATTAATAAAACCAACAACAATAAAACAAATATAAATTCCTAACATACACCTACAAAATTGGTCATGGCAATCGATCATCCTTATCCAATAACATTTAATTCAAAATTAATTTATTGGATATCATGCATATGGCAATTTAAATTTAAACAGGATAAAATCATATTTTATATATAAAATCATATTTTACATATAAAATCATATTTTACCTTTTATTAAATAAAATCATATTTTATCTACAGAATCTAATTTTATAGATAAAATCATATTTTACTTAATATATACATAAGATCAAATCTTATCATCAATTGTACCAAAAATAATTGATTTCAAAATTCAATTTAAGGATAAAATATTAAAATTTTCCAAAAATTCAAATTTATCCAAAAATCAATTTTAAAATATTCGGACTCGAACAATTCGATCCGATGCCTCGTGAACCAATCAAAAACAATTTTTGACCGGACCAAAAATAAAATTTTAACACATTAAAATTAATTTAAATAAAAAATAATAATTTTTCCCGCGGGCGCGGGCCGAGGCAGCCTGGCTGCCCCTTTAGGGCAGCGACAATCGCTGCCCTGGCGGCGCCTGGTGCCGCCCCTGGGCGGCGCCCTGCGCAGCGCTGCGCTGGGCAGCGCCGAGCGCTGCCCTGGCGGCGCTGAGCGCCGCCCCTGGGCGGCGACGTGCGCTGCCGTGGGCGGCGCTGTGCGCCCCCTTTGGGCGGCGCCGTGCGCCGCCCGGGGCAGCGACCGTCGCTGCCCCACCGGGCAGCGATCCAATCGCTGCCCGGGTTTTGCCCGAAAAAAAAAAAATTTTTTTTTTTATTTAAAATTTTTATTTTGTTTTAAAAAACCAAGACTCAAAAATTTTTGTACAATCGATTAATTTAATCGTTTGATCTGAGCAACCTGGCTCTGATACCACTGTTGGAAAACTGGCGTTCAGATCAATCACGATTGATACCCGGTGCAGCGGAAGTTTAAAATTTTTAGTATGGAACAATTCCATAGTGTGGGTATCAACCATACGATTAAATTATTTGTGTGTGTAAAATTAAATAACTATTATTAAATTTTACCTTCAATCTCGAAGCGAGATTATTGGACACCACACAGATTTCTCTGCGCTTCTTGTATCTCCCTGGAACTGATGAACAAGCTTTCCTTCAATCAGGTCCACGAATGTAGGTTTAATCCCTCTGATAGATTGCACTAGAAAATCTATCAGAAGTTTTCTGCGAAGAGAATAACGAATTTGATTCGCTAATCCTGTCTGCAATTCAAAATCACAGACCGGAAAATCTCTGACAGAGAGAGGGAGGGGCAGCCGAATTTCTAGAGAGAGCTAGGGTTTTTTTTTTTTCGAAAACTGTCTCTCAAAATTATGACCAACTGTGTGTAATTTCTGTACTGCAATAACTTATTTATAATGCAGACCACTAACACCTTAGGGCCCATTAGTCATAAGTTGAGGCCCGACAAGCAAAGCCCGCATGTTCAGAAATTAATATAAAATTCATCGTGACTCCGATTGATAAACCGATTTTACCAATGTGCACAGAAACCATTTCTGCACATTTTAAAGTCAAGATAAATTTTCCTGAATCCGAATTCAGTGGTTTCCAAAAATGTACATCCCTATGTCATTTTAGGAAATCCTACTCCCTTACTCTTATTTAAGAAGTCCAACTTCTTTATTCATTAAATTTAACTCTTTAAATTTAACTATCTCAACGGGGATTAAAACTCCATTACACTGTGTGACCCTCAATGGTTCAGGGATACAGCTAGCCGTGGGCTCACAACTCCTTGTGACTCGAAACAACGATTTCCGACTTGCCCAACGAATCATGGTAAAGCGTCTAGCAACATCGCCCCATGATTCCCTAGGTATCACTGATAGTGCCTACAAGAACCAGTAGATTTTGGTTAGCGTATAGTACGGTCCCTTCATCCATATATCCCGATCGAATCAACAACCATTGGTATATCGAGAGTCGCTCAAGATTCGATAACTATGCAATACATCTTGAAGATCAAATTAGTGACATCGCATGTGCTACTAAGAAACCATTTCTTAAATCACATCAAATACTCTGGCCAGAGATTCGTCACACTAATATCTCCTCAGATCGCATAGGATATCCACACTCGCAAGTATGTGGTGAATCCTTGACAACAATGCATCGACTCCTATATGTGTTGTAACTGTATCCAATCCCGACACCTGATGACCCCATAGAGTCGGTAAACGAGTCAAAGCACAGTACTAGCATATAGAGTCTCCATGATGTTTCAAGTAGTAAGGACTAATGGTGTACAACCAAAACCGCGGACTTTATCCACTCGATAAGTGATAACCACTTGGAAAGTCCGGATAGGGTAGTTCGATTATTCATCCTATGAATATCCATTTGCATGCTTCGAACATCTCCATGTTCCCTACCAATGAAACGTGGTACTCCGCATCGCAAATGCTAGTCTCAAACTCGAGCGATCCTTATCCTTATTATCGGACGGCTCAATCGACTAGGAACAGTTTAGAATATACAGTGACTATAAGATGTATTTCATGATAGACATCCCCATGTTCTACCACATCTTACATACACTATAGTATATTCAAGGTCTTTATCAAAACAACAATAGTATATCATAATATAACAATATGAAGAAAGATAAAGTCATTGCCATTAATAAAAGTGTAAATTACATTAAACAAAAGATCGTTTGTACAAAGAGTCATCAAAGCCCATAGCCACAAGTTGGCTCACTGGGCACCCACTCTTTTGGGCACCCACTCTTTCAACAAGGTGGTGCTACGTATCTCCATCCTCTAGACTTTGGTGCGACTATAAGGAGTATGCTAGCACTACGTGAAACGGCTACACCCAGGCCACTCACAATATAATCCCCAAAACGTCTATCATCAAAAGGGCCGTCCTGCCCGCTGCTCAAATCAAGGATTCTGGCTCAAGATGAATGCAATGCAAACATAATTCAATCAACTAAATTCAAGTAAAAGCAAATAACATGCAAGTATGTGATTCTTTGGAACACTCGAATCAAGTCGGATTCGAGTCACACGTTCCATTCCAGTCTAAGTCATCTTATACCTCTTTCAACAACGTCGATGCTCCAAACCTGGAAACAACAACGATTCCTCAATTCATGATTCAATCAAACTTCCTAGTCGATAATAAGAGAATCGATACTATACCGGCTCCAATCTCCAAGTTGCACAAAGCTACAATCTCGCAACTCCACTGGCCTCAAATCAATGGTATAACGAAGCTCTCTCAGCCGTGATCGCTAATCTGCCTTCAGAAATAATTTCCAACGGACGGATCGAACTCGGAAGGAAATCTGGAAGCTTGAAGTCATGCTTTCTCGCCTTCAATGGAGTCTAGGCGTGTTGGGGAAGAGATGGAGTGAAGGAGAAAAGTCTAAAAGCTTATAAATATCTAACAAATCCAATATTTGCATTTTAGTCCCTCAAAAATCCAAAATTTGCAAAAAGGACCCTGATCAAAATAAAGTCGGCTCTTGATCTCTGGAATCTCCGATTATCTCAAATAAAGTCAATTAGATAAAATCGGGGCGTTACAACTGTGATCTCAAAACCACCTTCAGATTTAATTTCTATCGGACGGATCGAGCAGAAACCGAAATCTGAAAGCTTGAAACTCACTTTTGGGGCTTCAATGGGGGAAGGAGGCGTGAAGAAGGAGATGGAGAAGAAGAAAAAAGTCTTAGTCAACAAAAATAACTCGAAGTGTTATATAAAATCTCTTTTTTGCATTTTAGTACCTGAAAAATTCAAAATTTGCAAAATAGTCCCTGATCAAATATCAATCTGCCCTCGACTTCTATAATATCTGATTATCTCAAATAAAATCAATTAAGATAAATTTGGGCGTTACAATTCTCTCCCTCTAAGAATAGATTTCGTCCTCGAAATCGAATAAAAACAACTCATAAGATAGAGAATAAGGAATCAAGAAACTGAAATAAGAACTCACATCATCAAAATAGTTCTGAAAACCGCTGTCTCATATCCGACTCTGTCTCCCAATTCGCTTCCTCGACTCCGTGTCGGCTCCACTGCATTTTTACTAACGTAATCGACTTGGTTCTGAGCTGCTTTTCTTTACGGTCGAGAATCTGAATCGGTCGTTCGAAGTAGCTCAACATCTCATCGAGTTCTGCCTCGTCTGGCTGAAGAACATGAGAAGGATCTGGATGATATTTGCGCAACATAGAGACATGGAAAACGTCGTGAATACCAGATAAAGAAGGAGGAAGTGCTAGTCTGTAGGCAAGATCACCTAACTTCTCGAGAATCTCATACGGTCCGATGAATCTCGGAGATAACTTTCCTCTTTTTCCAAATCTAACAGTGCCTCTGAAAGGAGAAATCTTCATGAATACTCGATCTCCCTGATCGAAACTCAAAGTTCTACGTCTGATATTCGCATACTTTGCCTGTCGATCCTGAGCTATATTCATTCTTGACTGGATAATCTTCACCTGCTCAGACATATCTCGAATCATATCCGGTCCCAATTTAGGAGACTCAGACACATCGTCCCAATACAAAGGAGATCGGCACTTCTTTCCGTACAATGTTTCGAAAGGTGTCATACCGATACTCGCTTGGAAACTATTGTTGTAAGAAAACTCGACAAGAGGTAAGGAATCCTGCCAACTAGTGCCAAAATCAAGCACCACTGCTCACAGCATATCCTCCAAGGTCTGAATCGTTTGCTCGGACTGTCCTTCAGTCTGAGGATGATATGCTGTACTCAAATGCAATCGAGTTCCAAGAGCCTCTTGAAGACTGTGCCAAAAGTGAGAAGTAAATCAAGGATCTTAATCAGAAACAATCGACTTCGGCACTCCGTGCAATCTCACAACATTACTAACATACAACTCAGGCATCTGATCGTGACGATACGTCATTCGGTATGGAATGAAACAAGCAGATTTTGTCAGTCGGTCGATCACTACCCAAACAGCATCGCAACCTCGGTCAGATCGTGGTAGTTTTGTGATTAAATCCATCAAGATATGATCCCATTTCCATTCAGGGACAGATAAATTGTGCAGTAGACCACCCAGTCTCTTTCTCTCGGCTTTCACCTGTTGACAATTCAAACATCGGGATACAAATCTAGTGACATCTCTCTTCATCAGCTTCCACCAGAACTGATTCTTCAAATCATTATACATCTTACGGCCACCTAGATGAACACTGAACCGATTGCAATGTGCCTCTTGAAGAATACGCTGTCTCAACTCACAATTATCAGGCACAACAATACGGTTATTCAAAAACAAGACCTCATCCCTGAACTGAAACTCAGACTGATGTCCAGATTTGACTTTCTCTACCGAATTTTGAATTCTCGGATCAGACTTCTGTGCTTCTTTGATCATCACAATTAACTCTGGCTTGGCTTGAATAACAAAAACTCGGATAGATCTCCTATCAGTCTCAAAATCCAAACCAAAATTGCAACAGTCGTCGATCAATCTAGAAACACTGATAGTAGAAAGAGATAAAGAACAAAGCTTTCTGCTCAATGCATCAGCGGCTGCATTCAATTTTCCCAGATAATATTTGATCTCACAGTCAAATTCCTTCAGTAAATCTAACCATCTCATCTGTCTCATGTTCAATTCGGATTGTGAAAACAAATGCTTAAGGCTCTTATGATTAGAAAAGATCTCGAAAGACTCACCATAAAGATAGTGACGCCAGATCTTCAAGGAAAAAACAATCGCCGCAAGCTCAAGGTCAAGAATTGGATATCGAGTCTCATGTGGCTTCAGCTGCCTCGATGCATAAGCTATCACATGCTTCCTCTGCATAAGAACACATCCTAGAACCTGATGAGATGCATCACAATAAACAGAATAAACATCAGTACCTGAAGGAATACATAACACTGGTGCACTGGTCAACCTCTTCTTCAACTCAACAAATCTTGCCTCACAAGCCTCTGACCAGACAAAAGGTGCGTTCTTCTGAGTTAGCTGCGTAATCATCTTCGCAATAGATGAGAAACCTTTGATGAATCGTCGATAATAGCCAGCTAATCCCATAAAAGTTCGAATTTTGGGGACCAATGTCAGTCTAAGTCAGTTCATAACTACTTTGATCTTGTTGGGATCGACAGAAATCCCACTGCCAGAAATAATATGACCGAGAAATACCACTCGGTCCAACCAGAACTCACACTTAGACATCTTGACATACAATTGTTATGTCTGCAAAATCTTCAAGATGATCCTCAAATGTTCTGCATGGTCAGCACTGCTCTTCGAATAGATCAGAATATCATCGATGAAAATAATAACAAACTCATCCAAAAACCGTTGAAAGATACGGTTCATCAGACCCATAAAAACTGCTGGAGCATTAGTCAAATCGAACAGCATGACAATGAATTTGAAATGGGCATAACTCGTTCTGAAAGCAGTCTTAGGCACATCGTCTTCACGAACCCCCAGCTGATGATATCCCGACCTCAGATCAATCTTTGAATACATAGAAGAACCCTGCAGTACTTGATCAAAAAGGTCATCTATTCGAGGTAATGGATACCTGTTCTTTACCGTCGCTTGGTTCAATTGGCGGTAATCAATACAGAGCCGCATAGATCCATCTTTCTTTCTAAAAAACATAACAGGAGAACCCCAAGGCGACACACTAGGTCAAATGTATCCCTTGGCGATCAAATCTTCCAATTGCTCTTTTAATTCTTTCAGATCATCAGAAGCCATTCGTTAAGGGGCTTTAGAAATCGGTTGCGTACCTGTCATTAATTCGATACTGAATTCGATCTCACAAATAGGAGGCAATCCAGGAATCTAGTCCGGAAAACATCAAAAAAATCTCTAACCACTGGTATATCAACCAATTCGGGGCTAGATTTCAGTATGTCAACTGCATAAGCAAAAAATCCCTCTGCACCCTTCTGTAATAAACGAGTCATCGATAACACAGATATCAAAGGAATTTTGGATCGAGAACCCTTACCAAAGAATTTCCACTCATCTGCCATCTCTGGTCGAAATCTGACCACCTTCTGAAACAATTGACTGTAGCCCTGTACTTGTTCAAAGCATCTATACCAACAATGCAATCGAAATCGGATAATACAAGTACTATACAATCAAATTCAATCACATTCTCATCAAATCGCAGTTCACAGTTCCTAACTAACCTCACAGAAACAATTCCTCCACCCAAAGGTGAAGTAACATAAACTACAGCAGGAAAAGGCTCAGTAAGAAAAGCATGCATCAACACAAATTTCTCAGAGATAAAGGAATAAGAAGCACCTGTATGTATCAATACATGAGCAGAATAACCAGAAATGGAACAGTTACCTGCAATAACATCATCGGGTGCAGCCTGAGCCTGAGCATGAGCCTGAGCCTGATCCTCATTCAGAGCAAAGACTCGTGCCTGAGGCCTCGGAGGTTAATTCGCATTATGATTACCTCCCTATCGATTCTGCTACTGCGGCTGGAAAGAGTGAACCGCAGATTCTTGCCTCTCTAGCGGAGCTGTTGGTCTAGAAGAATTCCCACTCTGAGCTTTGTAAGAACCCTTCTGAGGACACACTCTGGCATAGTGTCCAGTCTGATAACAGATATTGCAGCTACCAGTTATTCCTCGGCATTGATCACTAGGGTGGCAACCTCCGCACCTGCTGCAAGACATACCTGAATAACCAGAACTTTGGCCAGAGCCAAACAGCTTCGAGCCACTGGAACTCGAAGAACTGCTCCCTGGCTTCTTAAATTGCTTACCCTTCGGTCGGAATTGATCTCTTCGGTTATTTCTACTGCTACCTCCTTCATACCTCGGTGGTTGGTTTTGAAACTGACATGGCTGATTCTGATACTCAGACGACTGGTTCTGAAACTGTCTCTGCTGTTGAGGTGCAAACTGAGATCTTCGCTGTCTCAACAAACCTGCTTCAGCCCCCTTGGCTTGGTCCATTGCATCCGCAAAATTATCAGGCCTTCCAGTATTAACCAAAGTGAAGATCTCGGGATTCAAGCCATTAATAAACTGGTTGGCTTTTGCTTCTTCTTTGTCGACAATGTGCGGTGCAAACTTTAGAAAACTATGAAATTTAGACACATACTCCTCAATATTCAAGTTCCCTTGCCTCAGAGTGGAAAATTTAGCACCTTTGTCTTTTCTATAAGACACTGGGAAGAAACGCTTATAGAATTCAGTCTTAAACAAACTCCAAGTGACAGTTGTACCTCGATTCTCGATAGCCTTTTTCATCAAAATCCACCAGCTCTTATCAACACCACCCTACAGCTGATGAATCACTAAACTGATTCGGCGGTCATCGGAATAGTCAAGAGAATCGAACAACTCATCAATGTCCTCCAGCCAACTCTCACAGTCAATAGCTTTATCAGAACCCTTCAAGGTTGGCAGTTTGAACGACTGAAACCTCTTCAGTAAGGTTTCCATAGGCGTCGCTGTGATGTCCATCTGCTTAATTTCGGTACTAGCCTGTTCGTTAGGAGGAGTTACTGCTGGTCGTTCCCCGTTCAAAACTCTTCGAGGTGCCATATCTGATATCAAAGGGGTTAGGACACAGAAACCTCAATTCACAACAATTCGGTGCCCAATCACTCTGTTCAACAAACTTGTTCAACTTCAATAGTATTCGAGTGAAATTCGGAAACAAAATAATTCATATCTCAAGTAGTTCATGCTTTATAAATTAAACCACATAATTATGTAATTCAATCATTCGCCAGATAATAAAGCATGCTCGCATGGAATTCGAATAATCAAATAAGGAGTTCAATCACATGAGAGAATTCAAGTCAAGCGGACTCGATCTACCCCACTCACTTCTAAAATTCCAAAAACTTATCGTTGTTATACCACTTAATGTGAGACCTCGATCCTAATCATTTAAATGCAGATAAAACAATCTATAAGCATACAAGATCAGAGAGATAAATCCAAATAAAAAAAAATTTATTTTACCAGGTGAACAGTGCTCGCTCGATCGGTAGAACTCAACCGATCGAGCGAGAAAATCCCTGTTAAAACATCCTATAGGGCATCTCGCTCGATTGGTACAAAGTTACCGATCGAGCGAGAAAAGCTCTGTCCCGCAAAAGCAGGACTCGTCGCACTCAAATTCCAGATTTTGCTCTTCCTCAAATACTTCAACTCCAAATCTAATCAATAAGAAACGAGGTAAAGTTACATGCAACGACAACATATAAACCTCAATATTTGAATATTTAATACAACCAAAATCAAACGAAGTTCAAGTTCTAAATATGCTCTCAAAACATAAACTATATTGGCATGCTTTTCAAATTCTAAACCGAAGTCCCACTTCTATTCCTCATTCTCGATTTATCCCTGTCGTCTCTGACTCGATCCTGCCCCACTTATCGCCAAGTACACATACAAAACAAAGCAACAACCGAAAAACTCCGGTGAGAATAAATCCCAATAAAAGTAACAGAACATTCAATAACAATTAGCATATCAATATCATGATATGACATACATAAAATTCAATAATGCTAAAAATGAGATGCATGTCTTTAAAATTTGGGATTATCAAAATCAGATAATCAAAAATATTTGTTCGTTTGGTTGGGATTCTGAGGCCAAGATCTCATGACTTACCACCGACTCTCCCGATTGGTGTGGGGTCACTTATCTCTATCCTCTAGACTTTGAGCAATATATAACGAGTATTCTGAACTTTGGGCAAAATTCACAACCCATGCCACTCAGTTATAGTCCCCAAAAACGTCTAATTTGTATTCGGGCGGTTTTGAACTTTCAAAACAAAGGTAAAGGCTCAATATGAATGCAATTACACTTCGATATGCATTCAAATAAATTCATGGATTCACATAAAATCATATAGTAAAAAAAAAACCATTCAAAATCAAATAACATGCAAGTATGTGGTTTAGGAAAAACTCGAGCTTCGAATCATTCTCGAGTATTCAATCTCATTCGATCGATGTTAGCTTATACCTTATTCGATTCGAAGGTGCTCCAAATCTGTAATTCAATGATAAGGAATAAATCAATATCAAATTCAAACTCATTCAACCAAACTAGGTAAAACTCATTACCGATCCTCGTCAACTTGCTATCGATTCAAACTCTGAAAACTCTAAGCCCTACGACGTTCACAAAAGTCTGAAAGAAGAAGAATAGAACATCAATAATCACATTCAACTTAATCGAATACGACTCAAACATTTCAAACCAATGATATTCCAAAAACTCAAACCGGCGGCATAACGGCTATATTCTTATCAACCGAAATCACAGACAGCATGCATAGTATAATATCAAAACCAACTCATACCAATACTAAATCATCAATATCAATTCAATACCAACGAATCACAAAACTCCATTTTCAAACAACACTTCAAAAATTCATAACAAATCCGAACGACGTTCTATTTCCGATTCGAATGAGAATAAACGATAATTACTAGCTTGAGAACAACCTCTTCAAATATCATTCGATTCTAACAACCTTCAAAAATTCAAACATCGCATAAATAAAAGAATCTTACTTCAGAACGGAGCTCTCAATGCTGTGATCACGAAACCACCTTCAGATTTATTTTCTATCGGACGGATCGAGAAGAAACCAAAATTTGAAAGCTTTAAACTCACTTTTGGGGCTTCAATGGGGGAAGGAGGCGTAAGAAGGAGATGGAGAAGAAGAAAAAAGGCTTATTCAACAAAAATAACTCCAAGTGTTATATAAAATCTCCTTTTTACATTTTAGTCCCTGAAAAATTTGAAATTTGCAAAATAGTCCCTGATCAAATATCAATCTGCCCTCGACTTCTATAATCTCTGATTATCTCAAATAAACTAAATTAAGATAAATTTGGGGCGTTACAATAAAAATCTTTATCGTTCATTAAACATCCTTAAAAATATCTTAAAATCATCATGTCATCATGAATCTTGAAAATAACTTGAAACTTGATATGTCATTCTCTTAAAATTATTTCGTGCTTGAAAATCATGCATGCTAATTGAAATATAGATAAGCACGCCCAATAAAATTTCATAACATTTAATTCTTTTCATAAAGAATATATCTTTCGTGAATACATACTAGCATATAATGCATTACATAACTAAATTGATCCACTTGAGTCGTTCTTTTCGTTCTTGACATTAAAACTTAAAACTTTTTGCATAGAAACTCTTAAAATACTTAAATCACCTTAAAAGATCATAATCATAAATTTAGAACTTAAAACATTAAAAAAAATCATTTGTGCAGACCTTGGGGCGTTGGGGCACACGTTTTCGCGTGCCCATGTGCAGCCACGGGCACGGGGGTGCCCAGTTAAGCTCCCCTGCGCTGCCCCCCGGGCATGGGGGATGCCCAGATGAGCACCTCTGTGCCTGGGAAGATGCCTGCGCAGGGAAAACCCAGTTTTTGTGTCCTTTTTTGGTCTTTTTTGATCTCTTTTTAAACCTACTCACTCACCCATTGAAACTTATGATCAAATACAAGAAAAACTTCAAAAACTCGAAAAGGTTTCACCCAAAAAACATCCATCTTCAAAATATTTGCATCAAAACTTTTCATTCAAAATATACACCAAAATTATCAGATTCACACATCTTTCTCAAAAATCTTTAACATCTTTCTCAAAATCTTTATATTTAACATCTAAAACATAAAAAACGATTCACGTTTCAAATATGAGTCTAACGGGCCGAAAGCTGGCCCATTACTTAAAACACCGTCTTTAAAGATTTTCCCTTAAAGACTTTAAATTTTTGGCTATCCCATCTCTAAATAAATTTGTACCAAAAACATATTTAAATTTAAACTTAAATAACATGCTTTACTTTTTAGATAGAAGCTGCATAGTGGTCATTTATCTCTTTAAATTCTTAAACCTCGTTCGTAGGCTAGTCTCGATTCTTTCGTCACCGAGATTAAACCCATACCTGAAACACATTTAAAACTAACTTGTAACCATAAAAAATCATGTAATTTACATAATATTAAATCATTTAACACAAAATTTAAACTTATATCTAACACCTAAAAACTCAACTTTGAAACATAAAATCTCATGCAATATACATAGTACGAAATCTTTTAAACACAACTTTTAAATCATTAATGCATCACATAAAAGCATTTAGTTAATGATTTTTTTAATTCATAAATATATAAAATAAAATCATTTAAAATTCATTTAAAACCCCTCTAATACTCATGAGTGGGTTATGGATTATCCGGACGTTACAATCTACCCTCTTAAAAAAAATTCGTCCTCGAAATTCGAAATCAAAATCAAACAACAGAGACTCTAAAAAATCTGATCTACTAAATCTACGTTTACATGTATAGCTTCCAAATTGCAGTGTCTCAATAACCATGCATCCGCTGTGCGCTCTGATAAAAAATATTTTATCGTTCCCACGTCTCTTTCTCATCTCAATCAAGCCTAATTTAATAAACTTTCATTTCTGAGCACAACTTAAAGCGAATTATTGAAACTTAATTATGTCCCACTATAACCCAAATTTGAGATTTTTACACGATTATTAGTACCATAATGAAAGTCCAACCATATGCTTACATCAATTCATACATAAAACCCAAAGGTTAACTCTAGTGTTCATCTCTCAAACACAATGATTTTATTATACCACAACTTAACTAATTACACATGCTTGTATATTCCACTTATCTATCCTCAAACACCTATAAACCAAACTTTATGTTCCCAATTTTGTTTATTTAATTAATTTAGTAACAATTAACCATGTGAACCCGAAAATGACATCAATCATCAACTAAGTTTCTTGTCAAAACTAAATCAACAATCATTTTTCCTAGATATATGAACAACAAATACAAGACACAATTTTTATCAGCTTAACTTATCTCTTACAATATAGGCATGCAAGAGAACAATCGACCACCATACTACATTCCTTAAGATGTAAGTGCATTCCTTATGTCATTTCATGCTTTTCATAAGGAATATATCTTTCGAGAGAACATAATAGCATATAATGCATTACATAACTAAACCGATACATTTGAGTCGTTTTTCCGTTCTTGACATTAAAACTTGAAAATTTAAGCATAGGAACTCTTAAAAATACTTAAATAACCTTAAAAGTTCACAATCATGAATTTATAACTTAAAAATACAATAAAAATAATTCAAGCAGACCTCGGGGCGTTGATGGGTGCGTTTTTGTGCGCCCTTATGTAGCCCCGCCCACACGTGCCCCTGCGCAGCCCCGGGCATGGGGGTTCCCAAAGGTTGCACACCTGTGCTGAACTGGGAGTGGGGAACTGTTGGAACACGGTCGTTCTCCGGATCGAAAAAGAAAGTGATACCCGGTGCAGCGGAAGTTTTAAATTTTTATATGGAACGATTCCATATGGGTATCAAATTCCTACGATTAAAATTGATAACATAAAATTTAAACAATATAAATTTTACCTTAAAATCTCGAAGCGAGATTATGGACACCAACAGATTAATCTGCTCTTGTTGTATATCATAGGAACTGATGAACGAACAATTCTTCAATCAGGTCCACGAACAGAAATTTAATCCCTCTGATAGACTGCACTAGAAAGTCTATCAGAAGTTTTTACGATGAGATAGAATAGATATGATCTGTTAAATCAGTCTGCAAATTCAAAATTCACAGACTGAATTTTTGAACACTGTGAGAGAGGGGGAGGGGGTCGGCCGAATCCCTTGAGAGAATACTCTCTAGGGTTTTGAAATTTTTGATCTGTGTTTTCTAATTTCTACACTGCAATAACTTATTTATAATGTGGGCTGCTAATAGCTTAGGGCACATTAGTCATAAGTTCAAGCCTGACAAGCAAAGCCCGCATGTTCAGAAATTAATATAAAATTCATCGTGACTCAGATTGATAAACCAATTTCACCAATGTGCACAGAAACCATTTCTGCATCTTTTAAAGTCAAGATAAATTTTTTGAATCCAAATTCAGTGATTTCCAAAAATGTCCATCACTATGTCATTTTAGGAATTCTTACTCCCTCTACTCTTAAATAAGAAGTCCCACTTCTTTATTCACTAAATTTAACTCTTTAAATTTAATTATCTCAACGGGGATTAAAAATCCATTACTTGTGTGACCCTCAATGGTTCAGGGATACAGCTAGCCGTGGGCTCACAACTCCTTGTGACTCAGAACAACAATTTCCGACTTACCCAACGAATCATGGTAAGAGCGCCTAGCAACATCGCCCCATGATTCCCTAGGTATCACTGATAGTTCCTGCAAGAACAAATAGATTTTGGTTAGCGTACAGTACGGTCCCTTCATCCATATATCCCGATCGAATCAACAACCATTGGTAAATCGAGAGTCGTTCGAGATTCGATAACTATGCAATGCATCTTGAAGATCAAATAGTGACATCACATGCGCTACTAGGAAACCAAGTAACCTAAAACACATCATGTACTCTGGCCAGAGATTCGTCACACTAATATCTCCTCAGATTTCATAGGATATCCACACTCGCAAGTGTGCGGTGAATCCTTGACAACAAAGCATTGACTCCTATATGTGTCGTAACTGTACCCAATCCTGACACCTGATGATCCTAATAGAGTCGGTAAACGAGTCAAAGCACAGTACTAGAATATAGAGTCTCAATGATGTTTCAAGTAATAAGGACTAATGATGTACAACCAAAACCGCGGACTATATCCACTCGATAAGTGATAACCACTTGGAAAGTTCGAATAGGGTAGTTCGATCATTCATCATATGAATATCCATTTGCATGCTTCGAATATCTCTATGTTCCATACCAATGAAACGTGGTACTCGGCATCGCAAATGCTAGTCTCAATCTCGAGCGATCTTTATCCTTATTTACGGACGGCTCAATCGACTAGGAACTGTTTAGAATATATAGTGACTATAAGATGTGTTTCATGATAGCCATGCCCATGTGCTACCACATCTTACATACACTATAGTATATTCAAGGTCTTCATCTAAACATCTTATAGTATGTCACAACATAATAATATGATAAAAGATAAAGTAAATGCCATTATAAAAGTGTAAATTATATTAAACAAAAGATTGTTTATTCATAGAGTCATAAAAGCCCTTAGCCACAATTTGGCTCACCGGGCACCCACTCTTTCAATCTCCCACTTGTCCTAAAGCCAACTAGTCATACTACGTTGTCCCATTGCTTCGCGATGTTTGCCAAATAATGGTCCTGGCAAGGGCTTAGTAAGTGGATCAGCGATATTGTCTGCAGAGGCCACTCTCTCGACAGTGATGTTTCCTCTTTCCACGATCTCCCGGATGATGTGGTATTTTCTCAGTACATGTTTGGATCTTTGATGAGACCTTGGTTCCTTTGCCTGAGCAACGGCACCCGTGTTGTCACAGTACACCGGGACTGGACCAACAGCTTCAGGAATAACACCCAACTCTTGGACGAAATTCCTCATCCAAACGGCCTCTTTAGCAGCAGCTGATGCCGCAATGTATTCTGCCTCAGTGGTGGAATCCGCTGTGGTGTCCTGTTTGGAACTCTTCCAAGAGACAACACCGCCATTGAGCATGAACACAAATCCAGAGGTTGACTTCGAGTCATCCACGTCACTTTGGAAGCTAGAGTCGGTATAGCCTTTCAATTTCAGTTCTCTTCCTCCATAAACCATGAATACATTCTTAGTTCTTCTCAAGTACTTAAGAATATCCTTCACGGCTTTCCAATGCATTTGATCGGGATTGGCTTGATATCTTCTCGTGACACTCAGAGCAAATGCCACATCCGTTCTGGTAGATATCATCCCATACATGATATTCCCTATGGCTGACGCATATGGTATGTGTGTCATTTTTTCTATCTCTTCGTTAGTCTTGGGACACATAGACTTGGATAGAGAGACTCCATGACACATAGGTAGATGTCCTCTCTTGGACTCATCCATTGAAAACCTTTTCAATATAGTGTCGATGTAGGTAGCTTGAGTAAATCCTATCATTCTCTTAGATCTATCTCTATAGATCTGTATCCCTAGAATATAGGACGCCTCACCCAAATCCTTCATCGAGAATCTACCTGACAACCATATCTTTGTTGACTGCAACATCCCTACATCATTCCCAATGAGTAAGATGTCATCAACATAAAGTACTAAGAATGTCACAGCATCCTTAACTAATTTCTTGTACACGCACAGTTCCTCCGGGTTCTTGATGAAACCAAAATCTTTTATTGTTTCATCAAATTTCTGGTTCCAACTTCTTGATGCTTGTTTGAGACCATAGATCGATCTCTGAAGCTTGCATACCTTATGCTCGCTTTCCATGGATGTGAATCTCTCGGGCTGCATCATATAGATTTCTTCCTTAATGTTTCCATTAAGAAATGCAGTCTTCACATCCATTTGCCATATCTCATAGTCATACCATGCTGCTATGGAAATAAGGATTCTTATGGACTTGAACATTGCGACTGGTGAAAAAGTTTCATCATAGTCAACACTTTGTCTTTGAGTATAACCTTTTGCCACCAATCATGCCTTGTAGGTCAGTACCTTTCCATCAGACCCAAGTTTTCTCTTGTAGATCCATTTACACCCTATTGGAACAATTCCATCGGGAGGATTTACTAAAGACCAAACTTGGTTTGTATGCATCGAATCTATTTCCGACTGCATAGCTTCAAGCCATAAATTCGAATCCGCATCAGAAATTGCTTTTTTGAAGTTTTTTGGATCACATCCAATGTCTGGTTCACTTTGATCCCCTTCAAGAAGAAGACCATATCTAATAGAAGGCCTAGAAGTCCTCTCGGATCTTCTAGTAATAGGCGTGTCAATCAATGGTTCCTGAGGTGTAGGATCATTATTTTGTATCTCGGGTTCTTCTCGAATTTCTTCGAGTTCCATCATCTTGCCTTTCTTATCCAATAAGAACTCCTTCTCCAAGAAGGTGGCATTCCTTGAAACAAACACTTTTGTTTCAGTAGGATGATAGAAATAATATCCGATTGAATTCTTCGGATACCCTACAAAATAACATAAGGTGGATCGACTATCCAACTTATATTCCACTGTCTGCTTCACGTAAGCAGGACATCCCCAAATCCTCAAGTACGAATACTTAGGAGCTTTGCCATTTCATAACTCGTATGGTGTTTTGTCCACTACTTTAGTGTGGACGTTGTTCAACAACAAAACCGCCGTTTCAAGAGCATAGCCCCAAAACGAAGGTGGGAGCTCAGTGAAACTCATCATAGATCAAACCATGTCCAACAAGGTTCGATTGCGACGTTACGAAACACCATTTAGCTGAGGTGTCATAGGAGGAGTCCACTGAGAGAGAATCCCATTCTCTTTTAGATAATCCAAGAACTCGGTACTTAAGTATTCTCCACCTCGATCTGATCGAAGTGCTTTAATACTCTTACCTAGTTTGTTTTCTACTTCAGCCTTGAATTCTTTGAACTTTTCAAATGATTCAGACTTATATTTCATCAAATATAAGTACCCATACCTAGAATAATCATCAGTAAAGATAATGAAGTAGGTGTGACCAAATTTTGTACCAATACTAAATGGTCCGCAAACATGTGTATGGATCAAATCCAATAGATTTTAACTACGCTCTGGCTTCCCTTTGAAAGGAGATTTAGTCATTTTTCCTTTGAGGCAGGACTCACAAGTAGGTACAGAGTTAATATCAGACATATCATACATGCCCTCTCCCACTAGCTTGTTCATTCTCCTTGAAGAAATATGACCTAGCCTAGCATGCCAAAGGTTTGCTGGGTTTTGACTATCGATTTTCCTTTTGTTCGTTGTTACCGGTTTATCAACATAATATATTGGAACGTCTTTTAATTTTAAGTTATATAGATCGTTTTCAAGTTGTCCACATCCAATTAAACATTCATTCTTGTAAATATTGCAAATCCCATTCACAAAATTGCAAGAAAAACCATCTCTATCAAGCATAGAAATAGAAATAATATTTTTAACCAAATCTGGCACATATAAAACATCTCTAAAAAATAACTTAAAATCATTCTGCAAAATTAAACAAATGTCTCCCACAGCTTTGGCTTCAACTCGAGAACCATTTCCGAGCCTCAGCTGGGTCTCACCCATCCTAAGCTTGCGACTTCTTGTCATCACCTGCAAATCATTGCAAATGTGAGATCCACATCTGGTATCTAATACCCAAGAAGTAGTATTAAGTGAAACATTTATTTCAATATAAAACATACCCTTCGCAGTTCGCAACTGCTCGAGATATTCCTTGCAGTTACGTTTCCAATGACCGGGTTTCTTGCAGTAATGGCAAACATCCTTGGATTTTTCCATGTTTGAAGCCTTTGTCTTGTTCTTCTTCTCGGGTCCGATTTTCTTGGATGGGGCAGAACGTTTCTTACCCTTTGTACTTGGCCCCTTCTTAGCAGAAGAAGAGGAGCCCACCAAGAGAACCGGTTTATCCTTCTTTAAAGTGGTTTCATAAGTTACAAGCATATTGACCATCTCTTCAAGGGAGGCCTCTATCTTGTTCATATTGAAATTCACCACAAAACCGTCAAACGATGAAGGAAGAGAGAGAAGTAATAAGTCCACATTGATTTCATGCTGCAATACCAATTCAAGCGTTACCAACTTCTGAATGAGCCAAATCACGCGTACCCCATGATCACGGACCGAAGTCCCTTCACGCATGCGACACGCCATTAACTCTTTTACAGTAGCGAACCTTTCAGCTCTCGATTGAGCCCCAAAAAGTTCCTTGAGTTGTGCGTGAATGTCAGCAGCATTCACGGTATCCTCAAATCTCCTCTGGAGTTCATCAAACATCGAAGCTTGCATATAGCATTTGGCCTTGATATCATGGTCCCACCATTTATCAAGTTTGGCCAACTCTTCCGGACTTATATCAGCTGGTGCTTCCTTCGGAGGAGATTTTTCTAACACGTAGAACATCTTCTCCGAGGTCAAGACAATCTTCAACTTACGGAACCATTCCGTATAGTTTGCACCAGTCAGTTTGTTTTGTTCGAGAATAGAGAATAGTGGATTGCGCGAATTCATCTTAATGAAATACTGAAAAGAAACAGACAATAATCAGTGATTATTTAATTGATTTACTAAGACATAAAATAAGGCGAAATTTATTTTATGAATCTCACTCCCACTATTTTAACGATTTCACTACCCTCTAGTGAAAACGAGAAACATTTTCTTTAGTGGGAACATGGAGTCCAATTGACAAACTATAGTCCCGAATAATATCAGCCAACCATAATTTTCAAATGGTAGAGCCCAATTGCTTCCAAAGCAACCTCCATGTTTTTACCTCATGTCCAATAAGGGCCCAATAATATGACGCCTTTTATTGTGACACGTCAAGATGACCCATCAATATTAAGTTATGATGGACGGTCGCCATGTGAATCCCCAATAATATGAGCCAATCCCATGGGAGTTCCATCCAACTTACAACATGTGTCGATCCAATGTACAGCTTTTCGACGAACGGGCCCCCCCAATAATATGAGCCGGACCATATCTGCGGGTAGCATCTCATACATTGATCATTGATGGAAGGTAGGAACATTTAAACAATATTTAAATGCCCTTTTGTTTATCTTGATATCAATTTTAAATCATATTTAAAATGAGGGATTTTAATTTCGAAAAATTTGTCTCATCATTTAAAATTTGTATGCTTACGGGATTCATACAATTTAGTCTAAACATGCATACAATAATAATATTATATATTATTTTAGGATGATCGATTCCATTACTAATCGACCCGTGGTTGCCAATCACGAGTCTAAGTCCAATCCTATGTAATATGCAAGTGTGCAATGCAATCCTATTACATTGAGCTTCCAATTTACATTTCTTCGGTCTTTATTGTCTGCTGGCCCACCTTTGTCTTCAAATCTTCATCTCCCACTAAGTCTAAAATTTACAATAAATTTCAATGACAAGCAGGGGATACATATTTAAGGGGTGGAAACGGGCCATAAACCAGACCCACTTTTATTACATATGACAATTCATATTGGGCCATAAACCAGGCCCATTAATAAATCCAACAATAATAATTAAAATCAAATGTAAACAACCTAACATACACCTATAATATTGGTCATGGCAATCGATCATCCTTATCCAATAATATTTAATTCAAAAATTAATTTGTTGGATATCATGCAATGGCAATAAATATAAATAGATAAAATCATATTTCATACATAAAATATTATTTTATATATAAAATCATATTTTATCTAGTTTATCCATAAAATCATATTTTACATATAAAATCCAATTTTATACATAAAATCATATTTTATTATCAGTTGTAACAAAATTATTAATTTTATAAAATCTAATTTAATGGATAAAATTTATAAATTTTCCAAAAATTTAAATTTATCCAAAAATCAATTTTTAAAATTTCGGACTCAAACAATTTGATCCGATGCCTCGTGGACTAATCAAAAACAATTTTCAATCGGACCAAAAACTGGGCCCGATAACAATTAACGGGCTGAAATTCAAAATTTCAAAAAAATAAAATTTTAATTTTCTGGGCTGCCCGGGACAATCCCGGGCAGTCCCCGACAATCGGGCCGGGGGCCCAGCCCTTCGCTGGGCCGCTGGGCTAGGGCAACGTTTGCCCTAGCCTAGCACGCTGGGCTGCTGGGCCGCATCCGCGGTCCAGCTGCGCGCAGGGCAGCGGGCAGTCCCCTCGGAAAATTAAAAAAAAAAAAAATTCGTTTTATTTTTCTGAAAAATCGAGGCTTGTACAATTGAACAATATTTTAATCGTAAAATCCGAGAACAACCTGTCTCTAATACCACTGTTGGAACACGGTCGTTCTCCGGATCGAAAAAGAAAGTGATACTCGGTGCAGCGAAAGTTTTAAATTTTTATATGGAACGATTCCATATGAGTATCAAATTCCTACGATTAAAATTGATAACATAAAATTTAAACAATATAAATTTTACCTTAAAATCTCGAAGCGAGATTATGGACACCAACAGATTAATCTGCTCTTGTTGTATATCCCAGGAACTGATGAACGAACAATTCTTCAATCAGGTCCACGAACAGAAATTTAATCCCTCTAATAGACTGCACTAGAAAGTCTATCAGAAGTTTCTACGATGAGATAGAACAGATATGATCTGTTAAACCAGTCTGCAAATTCAAAATTCACAGACTGAATTTTCGAACACTGTGAGAGAGGGGGAGGGGGTCGGCCGAATCCCTTGAGAGAATACTCTCTAGGGTTTTGAAATTTTTGTTCTGTGTTTTCTAATTTCTGCACTGCAATAACTTATTTATAATGTGGGCTGCTAACAGCTTAGGGCCCATTAGTCATAAGTTCAAGCCTGACAAGCAAAGCCCGCAAGTTCAGAAATTAATATAAAATTCATCGTGAGTCAGATTGATAAACCAATTTCACCAATGTGCACAGAAACCATTTCTGCATCTTTTAAAGTCAAGATAAATTTTCTGAATCCGAATTCAGTGATTTCCAAAAATGTCCATCACTATGTCATTTTAGGAAATCTTACTCCCTCTACTCTTAAATAAGAAGTCCCACTTCTTTATTCACTAAATTTAACTCTTTAAATTTAATTATCTCAACGGGAATTAAAAATCCATTACTTGTGTGACCCTCAATGGTTCAGGGATACAGCTAGCCGTGGGCTCACAACTCCTTGTGACTCGGAACAACAATTTCCGACTTACCCAACGAATCATGGTAAGAGCGCCTAGTAACATCGCCCCATGATTCCCTAGGTATCACTGATAGTGCCTGCAAGAACCAATAGATTTTGGTTAGCGTACAGTACAGTCCCTTCATCCATATATCCCGATCGAATCAACAACCATTGGTAAATCGAGAGTCGTTCGAGATTCGATAACAATGTAATGCATCTTGAAGATCAAATAGTGACATCGCATGTGCTACTAGAAAACCAAGTAACCTAAAACACATCATGTACTCTTGCCAGAGATTCGTCACACTAATATCTCCTCAGATTGCATAGGATATCCACACTCGCAAGTGTGCGGTGAATCCTTGACAACAAATCATCGACTCCTATATGTGTCATAACTGTACCCAATCCCGACACCTGATGACCCTAATAGAGTCGGTAAAAGAGTCAAAGCACAGTACTAGCATATAGAGTCTCAATGATGTTTCAAGTAATAAGGACTAATGGTGTACAACCAAATCCGCGGACTATATCCACTCGATAAGTGATAACCACTTGGAAAGTCCGAATAGGGTAGTTCGATCATTCATCATATGAATATCCATTTGCATGCTTCGAACATCTCTATGTTCCATACCAATGAAACATGGTACTCGGCATCGCAAATGCTAGTCTCAATCTCGAGCGATCCTTATCCTTATTTACGGATGGCTCAATCGACTAGAAACTGTTTAAAATATACAGTGGCTATAAGATGTGTTTCATGATAGTCATCCCCATGTGCTACCACATCTTACATACACTATAGTATATTCAAGGTCTTCATCTAAACATCTTATAGTATGTCACAACATAATAATATGATAAAAGATAAAGTAAATGCCATTATAAAAGTGTAAATTATATTAAACAAAAGATTGTTTATTCATAGAGTCATAAAAGCCCTTAGACACAAGTTGGCTCACCGGGCACCCACTCTTTCAGGAACCCAAGATGGGTGCCCCTGAGCCTTGGCCGCTGCCTGCGTAGGGTGCCAAAAGCTCGATTTATGTGTCCTTTTTCGGTCTTTTTGGTCCCTTTTAAACGTACTCACTCACCCATTGAAACTTATGATAAAAAAAAGAAAAAAATTCAAAAACTTGAAAAGGATTCACCCTAAAAACCATCCATCTTCAAAAGATTTACATAAAAACTTTTCATTCAAAATACACACCAAAATTCTCAGATTCACACATCTTTTTCAAAAATCTTTAACATCTTTCTCAAAATCTTTATATTTAACATATAAAACATCAAGAACGAATCATGTTTCACAGTTCTACATCATGCTTTTCAAAATCTCTTAAGATCAATGTTATATACTCTTAGGAATCAATCAGAACAAATTCAATATTGTCGAGAGATTTACCAGACAAACACACACTGCAAACTCAAGAACACAATCCAAAAAACCAGATTAAAAACCAACATGCACATATCAAACATGTAACGCCCCAAAATTATCTTAATGGACTTTATTTGAGATAAAAAGAGATTTTAGAAGTCGAGGGCCGATTCGATTTTGATCAGGGACTAAAATGCAATTTTCAGAATTTTCAGGGACTAAAATGCAATTATAGGAATTGTTAGATATTTAAAAGGATTGACTTGTTTTATTCACTTCATCACCTCCACCATACCGCCATTCTCCATTTTAGGCGTGAGAAAGCTTTCCCAAGCTTTTGTGATTTCCATTTTTGCTCAATCCGTCCGACAGAATTTATTTCTGACTTTATATCTTCGATCACAGCGACGAGTTCTCCGTTTTGAAGTAAGACTTTCTTATTTATGAGAAGTTTGAATTTTTGGACGTTTTTAGAATTGATTTATATTCGGAGAGGATGATTTTGAGATAACTGTGATAGTATATCTATGACGGTGTGAAGATCTAACAACGATCGGATTTGATATGAATTTTCTAGTTATTTTCAAAAATTGGAGTTTTGAGATATGTTGGGATTAGATTGGAAATGATGTTTGATGATTGAATTGAGTTTATTGAATTGATATCTTGCTGTCTGCGTTTTCGGTCTGATCATTTTATAGCTGTTATGCCGTCAGTTTGAATTTTGGATCGTTTAGATGTTTTGATCGTATCGAGTTTGTTTGAGCTTTTGATGTCGATATTGATCCTTATGACTTCTTCTGTTAGATTGAAGTGAAGTCAACAGAGTTGCGAGATAGCAGCTTTGCCCAGTTGGAAGATTGAAGTCGGTACAGTATCGATTTTCTTAATTATCAATCGAAGAAGTGTGATTGTGTTTCGAATGAAATTGTTTGGATATTGATTATTATCCTTATTATTAATTTTCAGATTTCAGTACCTTCGAAGCGAATAAGGTAAAAGATGACTTAGACTTGAATGGAACGATTAACTCGAATCCGACTTGATTCGAGTGTTCCGAAGAAATCACATACTTGCATGATTGAATGCTTATTTGAAATCATAATTGAATGTTTATTTGAAAGCATGATTGAATGATTATTTGAATTGAGGAAAGAAATGATAATTGAATGCATTAGATTACATATGCATTTATTTTGACGAAATCATGATTGAATGATTTTTTGAATTGATGAATGAAAGCATGATTAAATGCTTATATGCATTGATGATTGAAATGATATTACAATGCATGAGATGACATATGCATTCATATTGAGCCTCGATTCATTTCAATTTGATTAGACGATCTAGAGATTGTAGTTGAGTGACTTGGTTGGAGATTTTATACCTTGTCAAATGACTCTCTATAATGCTCTGGAGTCTAGAGGATTAAAATATGCCTCGTCCACCTCGAGAGGGGAGTTCGGTGTGATCGTTGGATATTTTAACCTCGGGATCCCAAACCGAAGAAAGAAAGAAAGAAGAATTCCAAGTGATTATCCGAGTATGATAATCCAGAAGTTTTAAAGACATGCATATCATTTCAATTCAGTACTTGGATGAATTACTTGATTTGATCTTGATGTGATAGATATTTGGAAGTTGATACATGTCATGAAATGATGTGTTTATTTGATATGCATGATAGTCTCTTTTACTGAGAATATTATTCTCACCGGATTATCCGGCTGTTGTCTTTGCTTGTACGTGTACTTGGCAACAGGTGGGGCAGGATCGAGTCAGAGACGGCAGGAATAGAACGAGAATGAAGATTAGAAGTGAGACTTCGAAATAGAATTGGAAATGCATGCCAATCTAGTTTATGTTTTGAAATCATGTTAGAATTCGAATGGGTTGTATAGAATTTTGAAGTATGATTTGATTATGGATTAATGCATGAAGTTGAGCTATGCATGTTGAATAATTTATGGATTGGAGTTTGAAGCATTGCCCTGTTTCTGTTAATTTTTCTGTTGCCCAGGGTGCGCTCGATCCTATGAAATGCTGGGATCGAGCGCAGCCCCTGTAAAATTGGAGGCAGTGACTTTGCTCAATTGGTGCACTCGATCCTGGCTTTTTTCCGGATCGAGAGCGGCACTTATTTTGATTTCGACAGAGAGTTCAGGAATATTGTGCGCTCGATCCTGGATTTTTATAGGATCGAGCGCAGTACTGTTCACAAGAAAAATAATTTTTTTTTAAAATTTCATTTGATGTCTTATCTTTTGGACTTTGAATGGTTCTTGATAGGACTAACTCTTGATTAGATGATTAGAATCGGGGTCTCACAAAACACCAAATCATGCGAAAGCGATTAAACAACATAAGTATTTACGTGGTTCGGCAAGGAATTTTCCTACATCTATGAGAGAGCAACACAACACTTTTATTAATCACGAACAAGAGAAAAAAGCAAGCTCAAACTAGAGCTTATTACAGAACCAAACCAAAAAACTCTAACACTAGATACAAACTCAATTCAAACTTCAATACTTTGAATTTTTCCCGTCACAATCTACGCCCCAGTTCTTTCTCTCTGAATTTTCTCTTCTCCTCTCTCTCGAAATCTTATTCTGGAGATTGAAGAATCTGTTATGTTCGTTATTCCTTTTTGGCCAGCTTCCATCTGCTTATATAAGGAAATCCACCGAATTTTTTCTTGGGCTTTCGGTCTACGACACAATCTTAAAATCAACAAGTCCAACTCGATAAGCCATCAGTCTGATCTGCTCTCACACTTTGATCTGCCTTCAAGCTTCACTCTAGCTTTACGTGCAATCGATCTGACTTATAATCAAGTCATAGTTCTGAGCACTCGATCTGCTTGAACTCATCTGAAGAACTCATCTGCCCAAAGACTTAGATCTGATCCCAGTACTTGATCTGACCATGAACTCATCTGCTCACTGAGTTCATCTGATATCTACTCTTTGATCTAATCTCATCTTCTTTCCTTTCCAGTCGAGCTGACAGAAGCATACTCCAACAATATCCACCTTGATTCTTTCAGATTGACTGTTGTTTTCCAATCTAGCCTCCTTTGGCTAATTTCAAATCAACGCATTAACTAATTCCAAACATTTCTTGAACTTATCATACGGTAGTGACTTCGTCATAACATCTGCAGGGTTTTTTTCTGATGCTATTTTCTCAAGCATCACATCTCTTTTTTCAATCATATCTCTGACGAAATGAATCTTCACATATATATGTTTTGAACGTTCATGATAAACTTGGTGTTTTTCCAAGTGTATTGCAGTTTGGTTATCACAGTGTACTACAACTTGATCTTGTTTTACACGAAGCTCCGCTATCATCCCTTTTAACCAAAATCCTTCTTTTATGGCCTCAGTAACAACTATGAATTCTGATTCAGTGGTAGAAAGGAAAACCACTGACTGTAGATTAGATTTCCAAGTGATCGTTGTGCCATAAAATGTGAACACATATCCTGTTAAAGACTTCCTCGTGTCTATGTTCCCAGCAAAATCTGAATACACATATCAAATGACCAGATCAATTCCATGTTGCTGTTTCTCAAACTTCAACCCCAGCCGAGTAGTGTTTATGAGATATCTGAGAATCCATTTAAGAGCTTTCCAATGATATGTACCTCGATTAGCCAAAAATATTGACACAACACTGATTGGATATGCCAGATCAGGTCTACTATACACCATTCCATATATGAGACTCCCAACTCCACTAGCTTATGGGATACAAGCTATCTTCATCTTGTCTGTAGTGACCCACACCGTGATCACCTACTAATAATAAATTTAAGCATGCAAGTAAACATTAAATAACCTTAATTAGAAAAAAATGCGGAACTTAAAATAAACCAATACCAGAAAGTAAAGCCTAGTGGTCAACCCTGCCATCCAGCCGTGGTCACCACCTAATCTCCCTGACCTCAGGAGTAACAATATGCATATGCCCCATAGAATGGGGTGTCTAGATAACAGAAAACAACCGGAAGTGAGCCTAGCACGCTCAGTACAAGAGTATGAGTATACACTATTATATGCGCATGAATGCAAATGAACTGGGTACCAAGACACTCATGTCAAGAAACTAGCTCATAGACCGGGCCCAGGGTATATAGCACGTTGCGCCGTCGACTCAGGAGGTGGCTCATATACCTAGTGGATAATGGTGACCTGATACTAGTATGAGTGTCCAACCATAACTGTGACCTGACACAAGACTTATGTATCCAACCATCCACAAACTCGTAGGGTGGGCGTTGTACTACAGGATACCTCTAAGGTAAAGGCTCAATATGCTCATGTATGCAACATACAGTCATGACATGCTGTATATAAAGACATATAAAACATGCAATCACATAATCCATGCAAACACATAATACATGCATACTCAATCTGGATATCTCGAATAATACTTTCATACCTTACTAAGGCAGATCCTAAAAGTTCTCCTCTAGGTCCAAGCCTACCATGCATCACTACAATACATAAATACCATGTATTATCTAGAATTCCAAACATCATCTAACATGCTCTAAAGGCCTTATTTAAACTATTGCAAACTTTATATTTACTGTAGGGAACCAGAGCCATAACTTCGCCCTTCGTCAGCCTGTTGATGACGCATACCTCAGAGCTTGGGCATAGCCTAACTACGACCCCTAGACACCTTTCCAGAGCTCCGCCACCTGGCCCCTACTACGGACATTGTCCGTTATAAAAATACTATTTCCTACTCTAACTCTTAAAGAAAGATTCCCGAAGTCCTTAAAATAAAGGAATAACGCGAGAAGAGAGGATTTTAACGATTTCAAATGAGGCAAACTCGACCCCTATTTATAGGCCTCGATCTAACGGTCCGATCCCCGATTCCGATGGTCTGATCTATGCATGACTTCCACGTCGCATGCATACAACTTCGGACGGTCCGATCCCTCTTCGGATCGTCTGATCTCCTTAAGTCTGAAACACTTGTACAATACTTCTTGCCACTTGTCTTGGTGACACATCAGATGGTTCGATCCTACATATCGGATCGTCTGATACGGCCATGTGATGTCAGTAATGACATCATATCCCACTCGAGATTTGGACACGCATCCCTGGTTGAGTTCGTATCGTCAGATCCCTTGATCGGATCGTCCGATATCACTCTGACTCCGTACCCAATTTGTGCTTCCGAATCGTCTTGGTTCGGACCCTCCGAACCTAGTTAAGATCCTCCAAACTGCTCGAGCCCAATAAGCCCATTAACCATTTTTCGGGCATTTTGGATCCACATATTTGGTCCGTTAAATCTTATTAAGATCCCTTAATCTTGATTTATTAAATATAATCATGATTAGAAACTTAATCTTGTAAAATAAAATCGGGCTACTACATTCTCCCCCACTCAAGATAATTTCATCCTCGAAATAAATCTTAATTACCGATACTGACTTGAATAAGAACTACAAGTTCTTTATTCTCTTAAATCATTTTACAAGATCTCACTATAATCCAATTAATCACCAGTAACAACATAGTCTCTCCAAAAATATCAAATCTGTATCCACTGTACCTTAGATGATTGTAGGATGTAAGACTCATCTATCAAAATCATCACTACAGTGATACGTAGTACACATCGTGGATACTAGACCTATAAAGCGGCAACGCAAATCTGTACTATATTTTTCAAAATACAGATCGTGCAATACAACTGATCACCAGTCTCGAGATGATAAGCAACACTCGAGCCATGAATAGTACCCTTATCATGTTACAAACTCCCCCAGCATCTCGAAATACATCTAGAGTCCCATTCCCTGACAATGCCTACTGGTATATCATGTAAACTCACAATTCCCTGAATGTGTAATCTATCACTACTGTCACAAGTGAACTCTCGATTACATGAAACAAAATGTGCTGTCTCAGGGAGTCGATACATCACAATCCTGATAGTATCATAATTCCTCGAGAATACTAGCAAATGAGTCACAAAGTTCATCGTGAGAATTTCCATTTCTACTCAGGAATAGGTAACTTTATGATACAAACTTGAAAGAGTGGGTGCCCGGATAGCCAACTTGTGGCTAAGGGCTTTTATGACTCTTTGTGTAAACAATCTTTGTTTAAAATAATTTACATTTTATTAATGGCAATGACTTTATCTTTCTTCATATTGTTATATTGTGATATACTATTGTTGTTTTGATAAAGACCTTGAATATACTATAGTGTATGTAAGATGTGGTAGTACATGGGGATGACTATCATGAAACACATCTTATAGTCACTGTATATTCTAAACAGTTCCTAGTCGATTGAGCCGTCCGAAAATAAGGATAAGGATCGCTCGAGTTTGAGACTAGCATTTGCGATGCAGAGTACCACGTTTCATTGGTAGGGAACATAGAGATGTTCGAAGCATGCAAATGGATATTCATATGATGAATGATCGAACTACCCTATTCGGACTTTCCAAGTGGTTATCACTTATCGAGTGGATAAAGTCCGCGTTTTTTGTTGTACACCATTAGTCCTTATTACTTGAAACATCATTGAGACTCTATATGCTAGTACTATGCTTTGACTCGTTTACCGACTCTATGGGGGTCATCAGGTGTCGGGATTGGGTACAGTTACGACGCATATAGGAGTCGATGCTTTGTTGTCAAGGATTCACCACATACTTGCGAGTGTGGATATCCTATGCGATCTGAGTAGATATTAATGTGACGAATCTCTGGCCAGAGTACATGATGTGTTTTAGGTTAATGGTTATCCTAGTAACACATGCGATTTCACTAATAGATCTCCAAGATGTTGTGCATAGTTATCGAATCTCGAATGACTCTCGATGCACCAATGGTTGTTGATTCGATCGGGATATTTGGTTGAAGGGACCGTACTGTATGCTAACCAAAATCTACTGGTTCTTGCAGGCACTATCAGTAATACCTAGGGAATCATGGGGAGATGTTGCTAGACGCTCTTACCATGATTCGTTGGGTAAGTCGGAAATTGTTGTTCCGAGTCACAAGGAGTTGTGAGCCCACGGCTAGCTGTATTTCTGAACCATTGAGGGTTACACAAGTAATGGATTACTAAAACCCCGTAGAGATAGTTAAATTTAAAGAGTTAAATTTAATGAAAGAGAAATTGGATTTCTCAACTAAAGGGAGTGGAATTTCCTAAAATGACATAGTGATGGGCATTTTTGGAAATCACTGAATTCGGATTCAGAAAAATTATCTTGACTCTAAAAGATGCAGAAATGGTTTTTGTGCACATTGGTGAAATCAGTTTATCAATCGGAGTCACGATGAATTTTATATTAATTTCTATAACAACGGGCTTGGCTTGTTGGGCTTAAGTTATGGATTGTGGGCTTTAAGGAGTTAGAGTCCTGATACAATTATAACTAGAAATTATCTATAAATAGAGGTGTTGGGTTCGAAAATCAAACACTTTCAGTCTTAATTTTCGAACACTCTAAATATTCTAAGGGTTTTTCGAAATCCTTGTCCCTCCCGGAGAAAATTCAGACTTGTGATTTTTGTGAAAAATTACAATTCTGAATTAACAGATCATATCTGTTTATTCTCTACGCAAAACTTCTGATTGATTTCTAGTGCAGTCAATCAGAGGGTTTTTGTTTTCTGTTCGTGGACCTTATTTCGGTGATTGATCGTGACGCCATCGGTTCCCGGGATATACAAGAAGAGCAGATTAAATTCTGTTGGTGTTCATAATCTTGCTTCGAGATTGGAGGTAAAATATTTAATTAATTATTATTTATTTTACTTGTGTGATTTAATCGTTAAACGTTTTGATACCCATGATATGAAATTGTTTCATATCAAAGAAAAATAAATTTTTTAAACTTCCGCTGCACCGGGTATCGATTCAATTGATCTGAACACAGTTTTCCAACAGTGGTATCAGAGCCAGGTTGCTCAGATCAAACGATTAAATTAATCGATTGTACAAAAATTTTTGGCCTCGGGTTTTTTGTAACAAAACATATTTTTAAAAATCAAAAATTTTATTTTTCTGACGGGCAAGAAAAAGGGCAGCGATCGTCGCTGTGCGCTGCCCAGCTTAGTGCAGGGCAGCGATCATCGCTGCCCAATGGGCAGCGGCGGGCTGCCCAGCCCGCGCCCGGTCAGGGCACGGGCTGCCCGCCGAAAAAATTAAAAATTGATTTTTGAAAATTTTGAATTTTTGAAATTCTAGTGTTTGATCCGATCGAAAAATGTTTTTGATAAGATCACGAGGCATTGGATCGAATTGTTCGAGTCCAAAATTTTTAAAATTGATTTTTGGATAAATTTGAATTTTTGGAAAATTTAAATATTTTATCCGTTAAATTGAATTTTGAAATTTGATTATTTTGGTACAATTAATGATAAGATGTGATCTTATGGATGGATAAGATAAAATATGATTTTATCTTTTAAATTATGATGCCACAACATGTTTATCCAATTATTTAAATTTTGAATTTAAAATTGGATAATGGGATGATCGATTGCCATAACCAATTTTGTAGGTGTATAGGAATTTACATTTGTCTTATTGTTGTTGGTGTTTATTAATGGGCTTGGTTTATAGCCCAATATGATTCTCATATGTAATAAAAGTGGGCCTGGTTTATGGCCCGTTCCCACCCCTACAAATGTATCCCATATTTGTCATCGAAATTTATTGTAAATTTATTAGACTTAGTGGGAGACAAAGATTTGAAGAAATAGTGGGCCCAGCAGACAATGAAGACTGAAGAAATGTAAATTGGAAGCTCAATGTAATAGGATTGCATTGCATACCTGCATATTACCTAGGATTGGACTTAGACTCGTGATTGGCAACCACGGGTCGAATAGATAATGGGATCGATCATCCTTAAATAATATATGATATTATTGATGTATGCATGTTTAGAACAAATTGTATGAATCCCGCAAGCATACATAAAAAATGAATGATGAGACAAATTTTCAAAATTAAAAATCCCTCATTTTAAATATGATTTAAAATTTATATCAAGATTAATAAAAGGGAATTTAAATATTGTTTAAATTTTCCTACCTTCCATCAACGATCAATGTATGAGATGCTACCCGCGGATATGGTCCGGCTCATATTATTGGGGGGGGGCCCGTTCGTCGGAAAGCTGTACATTGGATCGACAAATGTTGTAAGTTGGGTGGAACTCCCATGGGATCGGCTCATATTATTGGGGGATCCACATGGCGACCGTCCATCACAACTTAATATTGATGGGTCATCTTGACATGTCACAATAAACGGCGTCATATTATTGGGCCCTTATTGGACATGAGGTAAATACATGGGGGTTACTTTGGAAGTAATTGGGCTCTACCTTTTGAAAATTATGGTTGGCTGATATTATTCGGGACTATGATTTGTCAATTGGACTCCATGTTCTCACTAAGGAAAAAGTTTCCCGTTTTCACTAGAGGGTGGTGAAATCGTTAAAATAGTGGGAGTGTAATTCATAAAATTAAAATTCGCCATATTTTATGTCTTAGTAAATTAATTAAACAATCACTGATTATTGTCTGTTTCCTTTTCAGTATATCGTTACAATGAATTCGCGTAATCCACTATTTGCAATTCTCGAACAAAACAAACTCACTGGCGCAAACTATACGGAATGGTTCCGTAAGTTAAAGATTATTCTCAATTCGAAAAGGGCTTTCTACGTGTTAGAGAAGCTGCCCCCGAAGGAAGCCCCGGCTAATACAAGTCCGGAAGAGTTGGCCAAACTTGATTTATGGTGGGACCATGATATCAAGGCCAAATGCTACATGCAGGCTTCGATGTATGATGAACTCCAGAGGCGATTTGAGGATGCCGTGAATGCTGCTGACATTCACATAGCACTCAAGGAGCTATTTGGAGCTCAGTCAAGGTCGGAGAGGTATGCCACTGTCAGAGAGCTCATGACAAGCCGCATGCGAGAGGGGACTTCTGTCCGCGAGCATGGGGTGCGCATGATTGGGCTCATTGAAAAGTTGGTAACACTCGACTTGACTTTGGAGCATGAACTCAGCTCGGACTTGTTACTCCTTTCACTTCCTTCATCGTATGACGGTTTTGTGGTGAACTTCAACATGAACAAGATAGAGGCCACCCTTGAAGAGATGGTCAATATGCTTGTCACATATGAAGCCACACTAAAGAAGGATAAACCGGTACTCTTGGTTGGGTCCTCTTCTAACTCGAAGAAGGGCCAAGTGGAAAGGGTAAGAAGCGTTCTGCCCCGCCCAAGAAGAGTGTACCGAATAAGAAGGGGAAGGCCAAGGTTTCATATGAGAAGAAGGATGAAAACGTTTGTCATTACTGCAAGAAGCCCGGTCATTGGAAACGTAACTGCAAGGAATACCTCGATCAGTTGCGAACTAAAAAGGGTATGTTTTACATTGAAATAAATGTTTCTCTTAATATTTCTTCTTGGGTATTGGAAACCGGATGTGGATCTCACATTTGCAATGATTTGCAGGTGATGACAAGAAGTCGTAAGCTAAGGATGGGTGAGACCCAACTGAGACTCGGGAATGGTTCAAGAGTCGAAGCCAAAGCGATAGGAGACATTTATTTAATTTTGCAAAACAATTTTAAGTTATTTTTGAGAGATATTTTGTATGTTCCGGATTTGGTCAAAAACATTATTTCTATTTCTATGCTTGATAGAGATGGTTATTCTTGCAATTTTGTGAATGAGATTTGCAATATTTACAAGAATGAATGTTTGATTGGAAATAGAAAACTTGAAAACGATCTATATAACTTAAAATTAAAAGACATTTCAATGAATTATGTCGATAAACCGGTAACAACAAATAAAAGGAAAAACGATAGTCAAAACCCGGCAAATCTTTGGCATGCTAGGCTAGGTCATATTTTCTCAAGGAGGATGAACAAGCTAGTGGGAGAGGGCATGTTCGATATGTCTGATATTAACTCTCTACCTACTTGTGAATCCTGCCTGAAAGGAAAAATGAATAAATCTCCATTCAAGGGGAAACCTGAGCGTAGTCAAAATCTGTTGGATTTGATCCATACAAATGTTTGTGGTCCATTTAGAATTGGTACTCAATTTGGCCACACCTACTTCATTACCTTTACTGATGATTATTCAAGGTATGAGTATTTATATTTAATGAAATATAAGTCTGAAGCATTTGAAAAGTTCAAAGAATTCAAGGTTGAAGTAGAAAACAAACTAGGCAAAAGTATTAAGGCACTTCGATCGGATCGTGGTGGAGAATACTTAAGTGCCGAGTTTTTGGACTATCTAAAAGAGAATGGGATTCTCCCTCAGTGGACTCCTCCTATGACACCACATCTGAATGGTGTTTCGGAGCGTCGTAATAGAACCTTGTTGGACATTGTTCGATCCATGATGAGCTTCACTGAGCTCCCACCATCATTTTGGGGCTACGCGCTTGAAACGGCGGTTTTGTTGTTGAACAACGTTCACAATAAAGCAGTAGATAAAACACCATACGAGTTACGGAATGGCAAAGCTCCTAAGTATTCGTACTTGAGGATTTGGGGATGTCCTGCTTACGTGAAGCAGACAGTGGGAGATAAGTTGGATAGTCGATCCATCTTATGTTATTTTGTGGGGTATCCGAAGAATTCAATCGGATATTATTTCTATCATCCTGCTGAAACAAAGGTGTTTGTTTCAAGGAATGCCACCTTCTTGGAGAAGGAATTCTTATTGGATAAGAAAGGCAAGATGATGGAACTCGAAGAAATTCGAGAAGAACCCGAAATACAAATTAACGATCCTACACCTCAAGAATCATCACAAGACACGCCTATTGCTAGAAGATCCGAGAGGACTTCTAGGCCTCCTGTTAGATATGGTCTTCTTCTTGAAGGGGATCAAAGTGAACCCGATATTGAATGTGATCCAAGAAACTTCAAGGAAGCAATTTCTGATGCGGATTCTAATTTATGGCTTGAAGCAATGCAGTCGGAAATAGACTCGATGCATTCAAACCAAGTTTGGTCTTTAGTAGATCCTCCTGATGGAATTGTTCCAATAGGATATAAATGGATTTACAAAAGAAAACTTGGGTCTGATGGCAAGGTGTTGACCTATAAGGCACGATTGGTTGCAAAAGGTTATACTCAAAGACAAGGAGTTGACTATGATGAAACCTTTTCACCAGTCGCAATGTTCAAGTCCATAAGAATCCTAATTGCTATAGCAGCATGGTATGACTATGAGATATGGCAAATGGATGTGAAGACTGCATTTCTTAATGGAAACATTAAGGAAGAAATCTATATGATGCAGCCTGAAGGATTCACCTCCATGGGAAGCGAGCATAAGGTATGCAAGCTTCAGAGATCAATTTATGATCTAAAACAAGCATCAAGAAGTTGGAACCAGAAATTTGATGAAACAATAAAGGATTTTGGTTTCATCAAGAACCCGGAGGCACCATGCGTGTACAAGAAAGTAGTTAAGGATGCGGTAACATTCTTAGTACTTTATGTTGATGACATCCTACTCATTGGGAATGACGTAGGGATGTTGCAGTCAACAAAGATATGGTTATCAGGTAGATTCTCGATGAAGGATTTGGGTGAGGCATCCTATATTCTAGGGATACAGATCTATAGAGATAGATCTAAAAGAATGATAGGACTCACTCAAGCAACCTACATCGACACTATATTGAAAAAGGTTTTTAATGGATGAGTCCAAGAGAGGACATCTACCTATGTGTCATGAAGTTTCTCTATCCAAGTCTATGTGTCCCAAGACTGACGAAGAGATAGAGAAAATGACACATATACCATATGCGTCAGCCATAGGTAGTATCATGTATGGGATGATATCTACTAGACCGGATGTGGCCTATGCTCTGAGCGTCACGAGCAGATATCAAGCCAATCCAGTTCAAATGCATTGGAAAGCCGTGAAGGATATTCTTAAGTACTTGAGAAGAACTAAGAATATATTCATGGTTTATGGTGGAAGAGAATTGAAGTTGGAAGGCTACACCGACTCTAGCTTCCAAAGTGATGTGGATGACTCGAAATCAACCTCTAGATTTGTATTCGTGCTCAATGGCGGTGCTGTCTCTTGGAAGAGTTCCAAGCAAGATACCACAGCGGATTCCACCACTGAGGAAGAATACATTGCAGCATCAGCTGCTGCTAAAGAGGCGGTTTGGATGAGGAAATTCATCCAAGAGTTGGGTGTGATTCCAGAATCTGTTGGTCTAGTCCCGGTGTACTGCGACAACACTGGTGCCGTTGCTCAGGCAAAGGAACCAAGGTCTCATCAAAGATCCAAACACATACTGAGGAAATACCACATCATCCGGGAGATCGTGGAAAGAGGAGACATTACAGTCGAGAGAGTGGCCTCTGCAGACAATATCGCTGATCCGCTTAAGAAGCCCTTGCCAGGACCATTGTTTGACAAACATCGCGAAGCAATGGGATTACGTAATATGACTAGTTGGCTTTAGGGCAAGTGGGAGATTGAAAGAGTGGGTGCCCGGATAGCCAACTTGTGGCTAAGGGATTTTATGACTCTTTGTGTAAACAATCTTTGTTTAATATAATTTACATTTTATTAATGGCAATGACTTTATCTTTCTTCATATTGTTATATTGTGATATACTATTGTTGTTTTGATAAAGACCTTGAATATACTATAGTGTATGTAAGATGTGGTAGTACATGGGGATGACTATCATGAAACACATCTTATAGTCACTGTATATTCTAAACAGTTCCTAGTCGATTGAGCCGTCCGAAAATAAGGATAAGGATCGCTCGAGTTTGAGACTAGCATTTGCGATGCAGAGTACCACGTTTCATTGGTAGGGAACATAGAGATGTTCGAAGCATGCAAATGGATATTCATATGATGAACGATCGAACTGCCCTATTCGGACTTTCCAAGTGGTTATCACTTATCGAGTGGATAAAGTCCACGTTTTTGGTTGTACACCATTAGTCCTTATTACTTGAAACATCATTGAGACTCTATATGCTAGTACTATGCTTTGACTCATTTACCGACTCTATGGGGGTAATCAGGTGTCAGGATTGGGTACAGTTACGACGCATATAGGAGTCGATGCTTTGTTGTCAAGGATTCACCACATACTTGCGAGTGTGGATATCCTATGCGATCTGAGGAGATATTAGTGTGACGAATCTCTGGCCAGAGTACATGATGTGTTTTAGGTTAATGGTTATCCTAGTAACACATGCGATGTCACTAATAGATCTCCAAGATGTTGTGCATAGTTATCGAATCTCGAACGACTCTCAATGCACCAATGGTTGTTGATTCGATCGGGATATTTGGTTGAAGGGACCGTACTGTACGCTAACCAAAATCTACTGGTTCTTGCAGGCACTATCAGTAATACCTAGGGAATCATGGGGCGATGTTGCTAGACGCTCTTACCATGATTCGTTGGGTAAGTCGGAAATTGTTGTTCCGAGTCACAAGGAGTTGTGAGCCCACGGCTAGCTGTATTTCTGAACCATTGAGGGTTACACAAGTAATGGATTACTAAAACCCCATAGAGATAGTTAAATTTAAAGAGTTAAATTTAATGAAAGAGAAATTGGATTTCTCAACTAAAGGGAGTGGAATTTCCTAAAATGACATAGTGATGGGCATTTTTGGAAATCACTGAATTCGGATTCAGAAAAATTATCTTGACTCTAAAAGATGCAGAAATGGTTTCTGTGCACATTGGTGAAATCAGTTTATCAATCGGAGTCACGATGAATTTTATATTAATTTCTATAACAACGGGCTTGACTTGTTGGGCTTAAGTTATGGATTGTGAGCTTTAAGGAGTTAGAGTCCTGATACAATTATAACTAGAAATTATCTATAAATAGAGGTGTTGGGTTCGAAAATCAAACACTTTCAGTCTTAATTTTCGAACACTCTAAATATTCTAAGGGTTTTTCGAAATCCTTGTCCCTCCCGGAGAAAATTCAGACTTGTGATTTTTGTGAAAAATTACAATTCTGAATTAACAGATCATATCTGTTTATTCTCTACGCAAAACTTCTGATTGATTTCTAGTGCAGTCAATCAGAGGGTTTCTGTTTTCTGTTCGTGGACCTTATTTCGGTGATTGATCGTGACGCCATCGGTTCCCGGGATATACAAGAAGAGCAGATTAAATTCTGTTGGTGTCCATAATCTCGCTTCGAGATTGGAGGTAAAATATTTAATTAATTATTATTTATTTTACTTGTGTGATTTAATCATTAAACGTTTTGATACCCATGATATGAAATTGTTTCATATCAAAGAAAAATAAATTTTTTAAACTTCCGCTGCACCGGGTATCGATTCAATTGATCTGAACACGGTTTTCCAACAAAACTTCCAAGTTGTCGATGTTCAATCTAGATCTGTTGATACACTCAATACTTAGGAAACATAACAAAGCGTTTAGCAAATTTCGTTTTAGAAAATTTTGAAGTTTTTTAAGTAAGCATGAATGCTTAAATATTGAGGAGAGTACAAATGCCTAATTTTTATTAAGTGTTCCAAAACAGTAACCTGTCTGTATATAGACATCAGTGTTTTTTAAAATTGAGGAGTGCATCATAATGAAGAGCGAGTTAAAGTCATCACATCGGTGATATTTTATCATCGATCGGGATTACAACGAGAATAAGAAAATGGGATCATAACTCATGGAGTTGAAAGAGTACAAGACCATCATGCTAAATTATTAGAATTCTGAATGGATTTTAATAATTGAGTTGTATTCTAGTCTAACTAAAATAAATCCCATTAATTTATTACAATATATGATATTAATTTACATAAGGAAATACAAAGGGAAAAAATGATAAACAATATATGAATATTTTTGAAAACACTACTTGTAGGCCAAGAAATATTTCGAAAATCTCTCCCTCCTCCAAAATAATTGACCGTATCTCTCCTTCTCTAAAGGAGAATTGAGTCGCGCATTCTCTTATTTTTTCAATCTCAACGTAAAATTTTTTCTATATTCTCTAGTGTAATCATTCGTATGGATTTATAACAGGAACTATTTCCAATTAATCCAAAATAGTTGGAGCCAAGTGAATAATTCACTGAAGGTATATTCTTGTACACCTTATGAATGATGTAATTAACCATACGAGTGTCCAAGTAATTTTGAATGTCAAAATAAAAACTTAAAACTTTCACTGCATCTTGGATACAAGAAAAACAATACTCCAACAATAATAATATATGAACTGTTATAGTCCAGAAAGGCATATTTTTTAATACAATGCAGAGAAGATTAGCTTCTTCCATTGTTTTACCAATAGCTATTGATAAGCGCAAGTTTTGCACTTTTATTTTATATAATTCAACATGAATTATTTTTTTTTGTTTATCAAGCAATATTATGCATCTATATTTTTTTCTTGTGTCATTTGTAGGATTTCAGGCAACAACCATTTTTATGAGATTAAAATATGAAATTAAAATAAAAATAAGGAAAAAATATCATAAAAATAAAGAGCATGTTTGACTAAATGTTTGAGAAATGTTGAAAATAGACAAGAAATACAAGCTATTTGATTCCACGTTGGAAGGAAATGTGTAGTAGCTCGATTCCTAATTAAGTTCATCAATTTCCAAAACATGATCATCAATTGGTCAAAACATGATTAAGCGATTCCCAATTGGATTTAAGGAGTTGAAAATCGGATTAAGAACGACCGGAAATGGTTTTGAGGGCTTCAAGTTGTTGGAAAGTTTGGAATATCCGAATAGCACTTCAGAAACACCGAATTGGTTCTGAAGCAGAGATGTACTTTGGAGGCAGAGGGTGAGTCTGGAAGCTCCGAAATCATGATCGGAAGGTCTGATAGCCTTTGGAAAAGAAATTATGTGCTTTCTGATTGGTGAACTGACTCGAGAGAGTTCGGAATCTTCTAACCCCAATTTGGAGGTTCGAACTCTGTTGGAAGCAATGTGTTGCCCAATCAGGGACTCGTGTTTGGTGGCTAGTGATCGGAAGCTCCGATGGGGAGATCTTTACCTCCGAAGACAGTTCAGAAGCTCCGAAACAGGGATTGTAAGGTCCGATCTTCGCTTATAAATAGGGGCCGAGAGATTCACTTTCCATTGCCAAATCACTTTCTCTCTCTTGTTTCTTGTTGATTTGGATGGCTCCCGGGCGTCATCTTGAGGTCAAGTCGATAGCGAGGTACTACCGAATCGTAGCGGAGTTGTGCCTTGATTTTGAGTCCATGTCCATTAAAGAGCTAACGACGGACACATGCACAAATCTAAACTCCGATTTTCTTCTGTGAGCAGATATTAGTCTAGTTAAGGCTTTTAGTAGGAAATAAGTAATATGATGATTATCTGTTTATAGGCTTGGACTAGAAATCCAGTGTTGCTAGGTTTCTTGTGTTGAGGTACGGAAATACTATCAGAGATATCTTGGTTGAGTATGCATGATCTATGTTTACATGTTCATATGATATGGTTTGTGTCCATATATTATGTCACAATTATTATGTTGCATGCATTTATCATGTTGAACTTGTACCTTGATATAACCCGTAGTGGAGTCTCTTAGCCACGAGTTATTAAGTGGATGGTTGGACCTCTATCCAACTCTTCCTTCTGGTGTGTGATCCACCTCCTGATGCGACGGCCCAGCGTGTTTCATACCATGACGTCTTTGTTTGAGAGGTGTTTTTATCGTGATAGGTTTCTGGTACCCATTCATATAAATTATAATTCATAGCATGTGTATACTCATACTTTCGTCCTGAGCGTTGTTAAATCACGTCCTTGGTTTTTGGTTCTGGACACCCCATTCCACGAGGCAGGGCTTAGGTTGGACGGACTGGGAATAGCGGTCATTGAGTCGCAGCTGTGACGTGGGTTGTTCCTTATCAGGTTTTCGTTTGTGGATTTCAATATTTTATTTTTGATCGGGTTGTAAAACAGTTATGTTATTTTATTTTGGTATCGGTAGTATTCCACCATTTGACTTCTTGAATCGTTTAAAGTTTCCGTTGATTTTTAATTTTGTTACTATGCTTTAAGATTATATTGCATGCTTAAGTTTGATTAGTAGGTGATTCTGGAGCGGGTCACTACAAAATGCGAAAAAATAAGCCAAGAAAAAAACATAAGCTTCTTGGCTAACAGATATAGCTTTTGGCCTAGTGGTAAACGCTTGACCAAAACATTATCATTATTGTTTTTAAAATATTTAATGCAAAAAATGCCAATTTTTTAAAAAAAACATGTGTCGTGCTCATAAGTATAATATACAATGTATTAAATTAAATTCATTCAAAAGCAACCAAGTGACCCAATTTCCCATTACTAAAAATTTTATAAAATTTATTTGAACAAAAGAATGCTAAAATATCACACTAGTTCTTATATGGGAACGCCAAATTAGTTTAGTAAAATATGAATCAAGTAAAATATTAATTGTAGTAGCCGATTTCCTAATTAAGCTTATCAACAACCTAATCATGTTTAATTGATCAAAACATGGTTAAGAGATCCTCGTTTGGGTAAATAGAGTTAAAAATCGGACTCAAAACGATCAGAAATGGTCCAAAAGAACCTGAGTGTTGGGAGAAGTTCGGAAGCTCCGAACGTGTTTGGATGACAATGTGCAAGATCAGAGGCACTGATTAGTTTGGAAGTTATGAAGTAATGCAGATTGGTAGATCCGGACCACACATCGATAGTAAAGTATGGGTTTATGACTGGTGATTTGACAAGGGTCAGTTCGGAAGCTCCACACCCTCAGTTCGAAAAGTCCAAACTCTTTTAGTATCTTATGTTGTCCAATCACAGGACATGCGTTCGGTGGCTAGAGATCGGAAGCTTCGATTAGGAAGATCAGAAGTTCCGAAGAGCGTTAGGAAGCTCTGAACCATGGATCGGATGTTTCGATCGTTGCCTATAAATAGGGGCCGAGATTTTTATTTCGATTTGCCAATTTCCCTTTCCTCTATCTCATTATAGTGGGATTTTTTGGGTTTCTATGCATCATTTCGGAGGCCATTCAATAGAGAGGCACTACTGGGACCGTAGAGGAGTTGTGCCTGGAATTTGGGGCCATTTCCATCAAAGAGCTGATGACGGATGTCGTTATAATGCTAGACTCTGATTAGCTTCAGTGAGTAGCTATTATTCTAGTTAAGGCTTTTACTACGCAGAGAGTGATGGTGATTACTTGCTTATAGGATTGGACTTGAATACCTGAGATGCTAGGTTTCTTGAGTTGTTTGAGTAGAGGTACGAACGTACTATCCGAGATATCATGGTTGAGTATTCATGTTCTATGTTTGCATGGTTATATGTCATGTTTTATGTGAATATGTTATGTCATGATTACTATATTGCATACATTATCATGTTGAGCATATACCTTGTAACGCCCCGTTTTTATCTTAATTGATGTTATTTGAGATAATCAATGATTTCAGAATTCGAGACCGGACTTTTTATTGATCAGGGTCTAATTTGCAGTTTTTGGAATTTTTAGGGACTGAAATGCAAATATGGGATTTGTTATATTATCTACTTTGACTTAGTCTCTTTTAATCATCTCATCTTTTTCTCCAAACCGTGTTCTCTCCATTGAAGGCGAGAAAGCTTTCTTCCAAGCTTTTGTGATTTCGATTCTAGCTCAATCCGTCCGATAGAATTGATTTGTGACTTGATATCTACGATCACAGCGACGAGTGCTCCGTTTGGAAGTAAGTTTATCTTAATTCTGAGAAGTTTGAATTTATCGATGTTGTCAGAATTTGTTTATATTCGGAGAGGACGATTATGAGTTAGCAGTGAGCGTATATCTAAGACGGTTCGAAGATCTAACGACGATCGGAATTGTTATGATTTTTATTTTCATTTTCGAAAATCTTGTTTTTGAGATGTGTTGATATTGTGTTGGGTTTGATGTTTGAGGATTGGAATGAGTTTGTTGAGTTGTTGTTTTTCTGTCTGCATTTTCGGTTTGGTCAGTTTACAGCCGTTATGCTGTCAGTTTGAGTTTTGGATATCGTTTCGATGTTTTGAGTTATACCGAGATTAGTATGAGTTTTGATATCGATTTTGATCACTATGAATTCTTCTGATAGATTGATTTGAAGTCTTTGGAATTTCGAGCCTTGCAGTCTTGATCAGTTTGGAAGAGTTGAGCCGGTATAGTATCGATGTCCTTCTTTATCGATTGATTTAACTTGACTTGGATTTGATTGAGGAATTGTTGTTTTCAGATTGAAGTTTTGGAACGTCAAAGAAGAGGTATAAGATGACTTTGGCGTATAGGACGATTAACTCAAATCCGGATTGATTCGAGTATCCTAGAAGAAATCACATACTGCATATTTTGACTGCTTATTTGATTATATGATTGAATTTATATTGAGTGCATGAGATTACATATGCATTCATTTTGAGACTTGATTTATTCAGATTGAATTTGACGATCTAGGGATTGTAGTCGAGTAGCTTGGTAGGCGATTTACTACCTTGTCGAGTAGCTCACTATAATGCCCTTGAGTCTAGAGGATTAAAGCATGCCACGTCCACTTCGAGAGGGAAGTCGGTGTGATTGTAGGATGTTTTAACCTCGGGATCCCAAACCAAAGAAAAAAAGAAGAATTCCAATTGATTATCTGAGTCTGATAATTCAGAAGTTTTAAAGACATGCATATCATTTTAATTCAGTACTTGAATGTATTAATTGATAATATGAGGAATGAATTCATAGTATAATTTGATATGTTTATTTGATTGCATGTTAGTCTCTTTTACTGGGAATATTATTCTCACCAGTTTATCCGGCTGTTGTCTTTGTTTGTATGTGTACTTGGCAACAGGTGGGGCAGGACCAAGTCAGAAGAGGCATGGTTAGCTTCGAGGGAAAGACGTAGAAGTGAGACTCGGTCTAGAAGTCGATTCCAGCATGTCAATCTAGTATATGTTAGAACATGTTTAGTTATCGAACTTCATCGTTATATTGTTGTTGCATGATCTCGACTTTGGTTTATTTGTTGAACTCCAGAACTCCTGTTTTGAATGGAGGAACCAAGTTGTAATGTATGTTTATGTTTCGGAGTATTGTATGGCTTGATGTTCTCGTTTTTGGTGATTCTAGCACCGGAGCAGCCAGGGAGGCATGCCCGCGCGCCTGCGCCCCTTTTTGCTCAGGGCGTCATGCGCGGCCGCGCCTCGAAAGGGCGCGGCCGCGCATGAGCCAGGGCTCCATGCGCGCCCGCGCCTGATGAGGCGCGGACGCGCGGGCCCTGCTTTTTTTAAAAAAAAAGTATGTTGGCTTTTATTTCTTGATTAATTTAATTACTCCTTTAATTGATGTTTAGAACCGAGGTCTCAAATTATGTGGTATCAGAGGGATAAGTTCCTGGAATTTGTTCTAGAAGTGAGCGGGGTAGATCGAGTCCGCTTGACCTTAAATTATCGCATGTGATTGATTAATTCTATGATTATAGAATATGCGAGCATGCTTTATGCATTGAAAATTTATTTGAATTATGTGACTTGATGATTCAAATTAATAAAGCATGACTTGATTGAAATATGAACTGTATTCATGCATTGATATGAGTTCCATCTATCGAATTGGGAAGATGATCAGAGGTTCGTGACACTGAAATGGTGAGATGTGTATTGTATTATCCGTGTTCTAACCCCTGTCAATTTAGATGGGTACTCGATGAAGGCTAGACATGAATACTCCACCGATTACTCCTACGACAGAAACTCCTCCGATTATGACTACTCTGGTGGTACAGATGGATGACACGATCACGCCTATGGAAGCCTTACTGGAGAGGTTCCAATCTTTTAGGCCGCCGTATTTGAATGGGAAGGAAAATCCGGTCGATTGCGAGAGTTGGTTGGAAGATGTTGATCAGCTTTTTGAGTCGCTTGACTACTCTGACGACCGCAGGGTTAGATTGATTATGCATCAACTTCAGGGAGTGGCAAAGAGTTGGTGGATGACTACCAAAAGAGCCAAAGAGAATAAAGGTACGGCAATTACTTGGGCACTTTTTAGAGCAGAGTTCTATAAGAGATTCTTTCCAGTTTCCTATCGAAAGGATAAAGGTGCCGAGTTTGCAAATTTGAGGCAAGGTAGTATGAGTATCGAGGAATATGTTGCGAAGTTTGACAGTTTATTGAGGTTCGCTCCGCATATTGCCGACAATGAGGAGGCAAAAGCAGACCAGTTCATTAACGGTTTGCACCCTGACATCTTTATTCTGGTGAATACTGGGAGGCCAGATAACTTTTCTGATGCGATGGATTAGGCAAAGGGAGCAGAAGCGGGACTGATGAGGAAGAGGGAGAATCAGTACCAGCCTCAACAGCAACAGCAGAGGTAGTATCAGAATCAACCGCCGATGAATGAGGGTAGTAGCAGTGGTGGTAGCAAGAAGAACTATTTCCGTCCCAAAGGGAAACAGTTCAAGAAGTCGGGGAGCACTTCTTCGAGCTCGAGTGGCTCGAGGCAGTTCAGTTCTGGACAGGGTTCAGGATCATCTGGAGCTTTTTGTAGCAAGTGTGGAGGACGACACTCCAGTGAGCAATGCAGAGGAATCTTTGGGAACTGTTACATCTGCCAGCAGACAGGGCATTATGCCAGACAGTGTCCACAGAAATCTTCTGACAAGACTCAGAGTGGGAATACCTCTCGACAGTCATCTCAGCCTGGGAGACAGGCTACTGCAGTTCACTCGTTCCAACCTCAGCAACAGAACCGTCAGGGAGGTAATCAAAGTCTGAACCAACCTCCTAGACAGCAGGCGAGAGTGTACCCTCTGAATGAGGATCAGGCTCAGGCTGCACCTGATGATGTTATTGCAGGTAATTGTATGATCTTTGATTATCCTGCTAATATTTTGATAGATACAGGTGCTTCTCACTCTTTCATATCTGAGAAATTTGTGTCGATGCATGCCTTGCCTTTTGAGCCTTTACCTGCTGTAGTTGTTGTTACTTCACCTTTGGGTGGAGGAATTGTTTCGAAGAATTTTGTTAGAAATTGTGGATTGAGTTTTGAAGGAAATTTGATCGAATTCGACTATATTGTACTTGGTTTGTCTGACTTTGACTGCATAGTTGGCATAGATGTTTTGACTAAGTACAGGGCTACAGTAGATTGTTTTCAGAAGATAGTCCGTTTTAGACCAGAGATGTCAGATGAATGGAGATTCTTCGGTAAGGGTTCTCGTTCTAAAATTCCTTTGATATCTGTCTTATCTATGACTAGATTATTACAGAGAGGAGCCGAAGGATTCCTTGTTTATGCGATCAATATTCTGAAGTCTAGCCCCGAGTTGAACGATATACCAGTGGTTAGAGAATTCCCTGATGTGTTTGCAGATGAAATTCCGGGATTGCCGCCGATTAGGGAGATGGAATTTAGCATTGATTTGACGACAGGTACTCAGCCAATTTCGAAAGCTCCATACCAAATGGCTCCGATCGAATTGAAGGAACTGAAGGAGCAGCTATAAGACTTGATTCCAAGGGATACATTTGACCCAGTGTATCGCCTTGGGGTGCTCCTGTCCTGTTTGTTAGAAAGAAAGATGGCTCGATGCGTCTCTGCATTGACTACCGCCAACTGAATCAGGCGACAGTTAAGAACAGATATCCTTTACCATGTATCGATGACCTTTTTGACCAGTTGCAGGGTTCTTGTATCTATTCGAAGATAGATTTGAGGTCTGAGTATCATCAACTTAGAGTTAGAGAAGAAGATGTCCCTAAGACTGCGTTTCGAATGAGGTATGGCCACTTTGAATTTCTTGTCATGCCTTTCGGTTTGACGAACGCCCCAACGGTCTTTATGGGATTGATGAACCGAATCTTTAAGCGTTTTCTTGATGAGTTTGTGATTATCTTTATTGACGATATCTTGATCTACTCTAAGAGCCGTTCCGAGCATGTAGATCATTTGAGAACTGTTTTACAGATTTTGAGAACCGAACAGTTATTCGCCTAGCTTTCGAAGTGAGAGTTTTGGCTTGACAAAGTTGTCTTTCTGGGGCACATTATTTCAGGAGATGGGATTGTTGTTGATCCCAGCAAGATAGAAGCAGTGATGAATTGGCGCAGGCCGACTTCTGTGCCAGAGATTCGAAGTTTTATGGGCTTAGCGGGGTACTATCGCAGATTTATTCAGGGTTTCTCTTCTATTGCGAAGCCTATTACCCAGCTAACTCAGAAGAATGCTCCTTTTCTGTGGACAAATGATTGTGAAGCCAGTTTTGTTGAGTTGAAGAAGAGATTAACCAGTGCTCCGATTTTTTCTATTCCATCTGGTTCCGGAGGTTTCACAGTTTATTGCGATGCTTCTCATCTTGGTCTCGGATGTATTCTTATGCAAAGGAAGCACGTGATAGTTATGCGTCGAGGTAGTTGAAACCGCACGAGACTCGCTATCCAGTTCATGATCTTGAACTAGCTGCTATCGTTTTTGCCTTGAAGATCTAGCGTCACTACTTGTACGGTGAGTCTTTTGAGATCTTTTTGGATCATAAGAGTCTTAAGTACTTATTTTCACAGTCTGAGTTGAATATGAGGCAGAGGAGATGGCTAAATTTATTGAAGGACTTCGACTGCGAGATTAAGTATTACCCGGGGAAGTCGAATGCAGCTGCCGATGCTTTGAGTCATAAGCTTTGCTCTTTATCTCTTTTGACAATTGGTGTTTCTCGATTGATCGACGACTGTTGCACTTCTGGGTTGGATTTTGAGTCAGATAGAAATCCGATCAGAGTTTGTGCGATTCAGGCCGAGCCAGAGTTGTTTGTGTCGATCAGAGAAGCACAGAAATCAGATGAGAGTATTCAGAATTCGTTAGAGAAGGTGAGATCTGGACACCAGTCTGCGTTTCAGGTCAGGGATGATGTTTTATTTGTGAATAGCCGTATTGTTGTGCCTGATATTGATGAGTTAAGACAGCGTATTCTGAGAGAGGCACATTGCAGTCGGTTCAGCGTTCATCCAGGAGGCCGAAAGATGTATAACGACTTGAAGAGTCAGTTCTGGTGGAAGAAGTTAAAGAAGGATGTGGTGAGGTTTGTATCTCGTTGTTTGAGCTGTCAGCAGGTTAAAGCCGAGAGAAAGAGACCAGGTGGGCTTCTGCATAGTATGTCTATTCCAGAATGGAAGTGGGATCATATTTCGATGGATTTCGTCACGAAACTACCCCGATCTGTTCGAGGATGCGATGCCATTTGGGTAGTGATTGACCGTTTGACGAAGTCTGCTTGTTTCAATCCGTATCGAATGACATACCGACACGATCAGATGACAGAGTTGTATGTTAGAGAGATTGTCAGATTGCACGGTGTGCCGAGATCGATTGTTTCAGACCGAGATCCTCGGTTTACTTCCCATTTCTGGCATAGTCTACAGGAAGCCCTTGGTACTAGATTGCACTTGAGTACAGCATACCATCCTCAGACCGACGGTCAATCAGAGCGGACGATTCAGACTCTGGAGGATATGTTACGAGCAATGGTGCTTGACTTTGGCACTACTTGGAAAGATTCATTGCCTCTCGTTGAGTTTTCTTACAACAACATCTTCTAGACGAGTATAGGAATGGCACCATTCAAAGAGTTGTACGGAAAGAAGTGCAGATCTCCTCTGTACTGGGATGAGATGTCTGAGTCCCCAGGCTTGGGACCAGATATGATTCGTGATATGGATGAGCAAGTGAAGATTATTCGATCGAGAATGAAGACTGCTCAGGACCGACAAGCGATGTATGCAAACATCCGACGCAGACCTCTATCTTTTGATCAGGGTGACCGAGTATTCTTGAAGATTTCTCCGTTTAGAGGTACTGTTAGATTTGGGAAGAGAGGGAAGTTGGCACCGAGATTCATCGGTCCGTATGAGATTTTACAGAAGATAGGCGATCTAGCCTACCGTTTAGCACTTCCTCCTTCTTTATCTGGTATTCACGACGTCTTTCACGTCTCGATGCTGAGGAAATACCATCCCGATCCTTCTCATGTGCTTCAGCCTGACGAAGCCGAACTTGATGAAACTCTGAGTTACTTTGAGAGACCGATTCAGATCCTTGACAGAAAGGAGAAGCAGCTCAGAACAAAATCGATTCCTTTGGTAAAAGTTCAGTGGAGTCGTCACGGAGTCGAAGAAGCGACTTGGAAGACAGAATCTGACATGAGACAGAGATTTCCTGATTAATTCATCTGATGTGAGTTCTTAATTCTATTCTTGAATTCTTAAATTCTTCTTATGAGTTGATATCGATGATTTCGAGGACGAAATCTTTTCTTAGAGGGGGAGAATTGTAACGTCTCGTTTTTATCTTAATTGATGTTATTTGAGATAATCAGTGATTTCAGAATTCGAGACCGGACTTTTTATTGATCAAGGTCTAATTTGCAGTTTTCGGAATTTTTAGGGACTGAAATGCAAATATGGTATTTGTTATATTATCTACTTTGACTTAGTCTCTTTTAATCATCTCATCTTCTTCTCCAAACCGTGTTCTCTCCATTGAAGGCAAGAAAGATTTCTTCCAAGATTTTGTGATTTCGATTCTAACTCAATCCATCCGATAGAATTGATTTCTGACTTGATATCTACGATCATAGCGACGAGTGCTCCGTTTGGAAGTAAGTTTATCTTAATTCTGAGAAGTTTGAATTTATCGATGTTGTCAGAATTTGTTTATATTCGGAGAGGATGATTATGAGTTAGCAGTGATCGTATATCTAAGACGGTTCGAAGATCTAACGATGATCGGAATTGTTATGATTTTTCTTGTCATTTTCGAAAATCTTGTTTTTGAGATGTGTTGATATTGTGTTGGGTTTGATGTTTGAGTATTGGAATGAGTTTGTTGAGTTGTTGTTTTGCTGTCTGCATTTTCGGTTTGGTCAGTTTACAGCCGTTATGCCATCAGTTTGAGTTTTGGATATCGTTTCGATGTTTCGAGTTATACCGAGCTTAGTATGAGTTTTGATATCAATTTTGATCACTATGACTTCTTCTGATAGATTGATTTGAAGTCTTTGGAATTGCGAGCCTTGCAGTCTTGATCAGTTTGGAAGAGTTGAGCCGGTATAGTATTGATGTCCTTCTTTATCGATTGATTTAACTTGACTTGGATTTGATTGAGGAATTGTTGTTTTCAGATTGAAGTTTTGGAACGTCAAAGAAGAGGTATAAGATGACTTTGGAATGGTATAGGACGATTAACTCGAATCCGTATTAATTCGAGTGTCCTAGAAGAAATCACATACTACATATTTTGACTGCTTATTTGATTATATGATTGAATTTATATTGAGTGCATGAGATTACATATGCATTCATTTTGAGACTTGATTTATTCAGATTGAATTAGACGATCTAGGGATTGTAGTCGAGTAGCTTGGTAGGCGATTTACTACCTTGTCGAGTAGCTCACTATAATGCCCTTGAGTCTAGAGGATTAAAGCATGCCACGTCCACCTCGAGAGGGAAGTCGGTGTGATTGTAGAATGTTTTAACCTCGGGATCCCAAACCAAAGAAAGAAAGAAGAATTCCAATTGATTATCTGAGTCTGATAATCCAGAAGTTTTAAAGACATGCATATCATTTTAATTCAGTACTTGAATGGATTAATTGATAATATGAGGAATGAATTCATAGTATGATTTGATATGTTTATTTGATTGCATGTTAGTCTCTTTTTTACTGGGAATATTATTCTCACCGGTTTATCCGACTGTTGTCTTTGTTTGTATGTGTACTTGGCAACAGGTGGGGCAGGACCAAGTCAGAAGAGGCATGGTTAGCTTCAAGGGAAAGACGTAGAAGTGAGACTCAGTCTAGAAGTCGATTCTAGCATGTCAATCTAGTATATGTTAGAACATGTTTAGTTATCGAACTTCATCGTTATATTGTTGTTGCATGATCTCGACTTTGGTTTGTTTGTTGAACTCCAGAACTCCTGTTTTGAATGGAGGAACCAAGTTGCAATGCATGTTTATGTTTCGGAGTATTGTATAGCTTGATGTTCTCGTTTTTGGCGATTCTAGCACCGGAGCAGCCAGGCAGGCGCGCGCCCGCGCGCCTGCGCCCCTTTTTGGGCAGGGCTTCATGATCGCCCGCGCCTCGAAAAGGCGCGGCCGCGCATGAGCCAGGGCGCCGTGCGCGCCCGCGCCTGATGAGGCGCGGCCGCGCGTGCCCTGCTTTTAAAAAAAAAAAAAGTATGTTGGCTTTTAATGCTTGCTTAATTTAATTACTCCTTTAATTGATGTTTAGAACCGAGGTCTTACATACCTTAATATAACCCGTAGTAGGGGTCGCTCAGCCCAGAGTTTTTGAGCGGATGGTTGGACATGTTGGTTACGGGATTAAGGCACCGATATCCACAGTTTATTTTCTTGGTGTTTGAGCCATATCCTGATGCGACGACCTATTTTGCTACATATCATGGCGCCACTTGATTGATCAAGAGTTTTACCGTGAAAGATTTCCAATACCCGTTCATTTGCACTAGCATTCATAGCATGTGTATACTCATACTTCTGTACTGGGCTTTAACGCTCAAGTCCTTGGTATTTTTTTGGACACCCCATTTCGCGGGCAGGGCTTAGGTTGGATGGACTAGGAGATAGAGGTCTTTGAGTTGCAGCAGTCTCGGGTTTTGGCAATGTTTCTGTCTCAGGTTTTGATTTCAGGGTATTAGTTTTCGTACTTTATTCGATGGGGTTGTATAAACAATGTTTCACTGTTGATTTTTAAGGACCGGTTCTATTTTGTTGGTTGTTTGGTTGTATCGATTTATTTCCATTGTTTATTAATTATTATGTTTTAAGTCGTAATTGCATGCCTAAGTATGATTAGTAGGTGATTACGCGGTGGGTCACTACATGCATAAATAAATAAAATCCATAAATTTTATGGACACGCAGGACATAAGGTTCATGGATAGTCGTGTCATGCAATCCTTTAGCCTCCTCAACTACTCATCCTCATGACTATCATTTGAATCATTAAATTCTTCGTTCTCACATGCACCATCCAAGAATAGTAAGTTTAATGGCTCTACCTTCAGGGGCGTAGCCAGGAATATTTTCTCTAGTGGGCAGAATATTTCTGATCATTACTAATTTAAACATCACATAATAAAAAAAAAAAACTAAAGAAACATACAAAATTCTTATCGAATCCGTATTTTGCGATTTTTCAATACATAAAACTTGTTTATGATAATATTTAAATGGGCTCATCGGTGCTTTTTTTGTGAGATAATGGTTTTGTCGTCCGCGTGTGGGTTAGTTCGATGCTACCCCCAGGTTAGTGTCCTGGGGGTAGCGTGGCGGATCATGATTGGTCAAAATTAGTGGGCCTCACATGGAACCCACAGATTTTTGACCAATCATAGAGTTACACGTCACCCGCAGGGTACTACCCTGCGGGTGGCATCAACAAAACCCCGCGTGTGCCAGTACACCCACTTCTTCTCTATACAAAAAGTTTAACAGATTGCTTTATTGATTTTGAAAGTTATATAATCTACACATAATAACCTTTTGGATTGGGCTTTAATATTTAAATTGGCTCGTCGATGCTTTTTTTTTTGTGAGATAATGGTTTCACACATTTCTTAATGGTTTTATGATTGGTAAATAAATTGGGCTTCAACATGTATACCTAAGCCTAAAAATTGAAAATTTCTGCTGGGCTAATGCCCACCTTAGCCCACATTATGCTACGCCCCAGTCTACAAGAATATTCAATTAGTAAAAAATACATAATAAAATCTTATAACATGCGTAGGCGTGATTATGACATATAAATATGACTTTCTTAACTTTTAAGCTGATGAAATAAAATACATATATGGTAATCATTAGAGTATATTCCTTGATCGAGTTCCATTATTATGTAAATATTTACACAACCTAGGTATATCATTTGGTACATCCAACACTAGTTAAAGCCAATACACGTACTGTCCATGCTTGTTTGGAAAGGCTCTCCCCAGAGCTCATGTTGAGGAACGAATCTCTTACTGCACTACAAGTACACTTATAACATTATAAAAACTAGCATCTTTGCACACGTAATATGTGTGCATATATTGTTTGTATTTTATAATATTATATTTTGTGAGATGAAAAATTGATTGGAAAAAAACTTGATTTTTATTTTAAAATAGAAAATAAATCGACCAAGTTATTAGAAAATTAATTTATAATATATAAATTAATGGTATTTAATAAGGATAGATTTGGATTAATGGTAGTTAATAAGGGTAAATAAGGAAGTTTACATAAATATACCAAAAGTAGTTATTATAGTACCATATTGCTTTATTATATAGTAATAGATAACATTTTCATGTTCATTAAATTCATACTTATTTATTTCATGCTCATAAAACTTTCATGCTTGGGAAACATTTGTGATATTTAAACATAATGTACACACGTCCATTAACTTTTCATAAATTATCATGTTTTCTTAATTAAAATACCTTTCATGAATAGAAATACTTATACCATCATACATCACGTATAGTTAGAGAGCACCGTAAGTCATTCTCCACTTTCTCGATGATCTTTTAGGCATCATGCACACAAGACCTCACTCTGACTTTTACATGCATGCTATAGGACCAAAACTTTCTCAATAAATGGTGAAAACACATGTCATATCCATGCGACGAGGCACGCTCACATGAACCTTCACGTGGGCATCTTTCATGCATACTGCGCAACCCACACAGGATGGCAAGGAGGCGTGTCTGCCCACGTGGGTTGGGCAGAATTTTTTTTTCCTGCATGGACTCTCTGCGATTCTAGACAACCTAAACCTCTTCCAAACGCATGCAGGAACACAAAAGTTGATACCCATGGATGAGACCTTAAACACGCATCAAACACCTTTTTAACAATTTATACTCATGAATTTGACACAAAAACACACACTACAAGAAAAATGGGTTTTCGCGGCACAACATCAATGTCGTTAAATAAAAGCACGCCGCCAATATTATTATTTACAGCACACTCATTCATGTGTGCCGTTAATATTATTATAGCTTATATAAACAACATCTTGCAATAAATGCACGCCTTAAATAGTTATTTCAACGACGAACTATATGTATGCTGTTAAAATTTTACATTTGCAGCGCATTCTACGCGCTGCTAATAGTTTTACAATAATTTTTTATTATTATAATAATATGTATTATTCATAGTATCCAAATTAGGGTCTTTAACCATCTGACCCGACTTATTTTTTTCAATAAATATAATTTTTCTTCTGTTTACTATCATTGATTTTAGACTAATATTTCTTAAGTACTCAGTGCTGTAAAATTAATTTGATTTTCCTCATCAATTAAGGTTTTTGTTAAAAAAGATTCGACTCTTTAAGATAAATATTTAGGGGAAAAAAGAGGTATTTTTCACCGCCAAACCCAAAAACGTGATATTTCTCGCGATCTTCTTACCCTCCTTTCCCTTTTCCTTTCCCTCTTTTCTTCGATTTATCCAATTAGCGATCTCTACGTCCTGTCATTTTCGATTCCGATTTTCAGTGTAAGGAGATTTCGTGCGACAACATTCTTTGTTTTTTCCTTTCTTTTCCGATTTCTTCTCTGCCTTCCCCTTTTTCTTTTTTTTTTTTCCGTGAATCTGATATTTTTTATTTTTATAATAGTCGTGACAGAAACTCGGAAGAATTTATGCGTTAAATCGATCCCTATCAACTCAGTAAGTTTTATTTTTATCAGAAATCTCTGATTTTTGTTATGGATGAGCGTTCGATTTACACAACCCCATTCCCTCTCAATGTCGTTATTGGATTTCATTGATTGTGTTGGACAAATCGATAGTTCTTAATTTTTTTTGATTGTGTTGGACAAATCGATATTTCTTTGTTTTTATAATTCTGGACAGTTTGCATTTTAATTATATTAAGCCGACAGATTGTGTATTATAGCAACAGCGTGCAATGCACATCGTTAATAATGTCTACGGTAGCGTGCACAGCACGCTGCGAATAGTGTCTCACTTTCGATGGCATGCGGTGCACGTCGTTATTAAATTTATTGACGACATGAAGAGCGTGCTGCGGATAGTATCTCACTTTCGAAGGCATGCGGTGAAGTTCGTTATTAACCTTAACGACGGCGTGCATGTGCACGCTGCGGATAGTGTCACCTTTTCGACGGCACGTTCTGCACGTCGTTATTTAAGTTAACGACGGCGTGCATGTGCATGCTGCGGATAGTGGCAACTTGTCGACGGCACGTTTTGCACGCTGTTATTGAAGTTAACGACGGCGTTCATCGAACGCCGCGAATAGTGCACACTTTCAATGGCTTGTAACTTCGCATCGTGCACCGCATCGTGAAATGTGCGCCGTGGATAGTTATCCGCGGCGCACATTGCACGCTGCGAAAAGTCTTTTTTCTTGTAGTGACATCAAGACACCCAATCAAATTCATAAAAACCAAAATTTCAACTTTTAAACCCTTGTACCCAAACATATGTTCCTAACTCGTCGAGAACGGCTTACGTTTCATGGATAAATAAAATATTCATACATCGTTCCTTTGAAATTATTGCGATGCAGATAAATATTCATACATCGTTCCTTTGAAATTATTGTGATGCATCGCAAGAAAACGTCATAATATTAATATATACATATCAATATGAAAACATTTGATATCGTTTGGATAGTGATTTCGAAGATTGAATAAAATTAGTCTTTTCCTATTAGTAGGAAATAATCCGTACTCGGGGAATGCGATACTAGTCTCTACTTGAACTAGCAATGTAAAAAAATCCCCTTGAACGTAAAAGTGAAATTTTGCAAAATTGTGGGGAAGGGAAGAGAGGTGGCTGAAATGTGAGACTGAGGGAGAGGGTTTTCCGATGTTTCACTTTGACTCTAACTTTTTAACAAAGGTGAGCCTATGGACGTAAACTGGCTCATAATATTAAAATAAATAATTAAAATAATTTTATTTTCGATAATTTTAAAATTAAATAACACACATTATATTTATAAAAAATATATATATATATAAACGTGTATAGTTTCAAAATTTCATAAACCTTGCTCGTTGGCTAGTCTCGACTCTCTTCGTCATCGAAATTACACATTCATGAAAAATATACAAAACTAAATTTTTCATAAAAATTCACAATTTAAACATTTAAACACATAAATTTTCATAATAAACCATTTAAAAGCATTAAATATTTTAAGCCATATGGTTCATAATAAAATATTTAACAATAAAATCAAGGAAGGATAAAAGTAAGATAAAATTTATTTTAAATCCCCACACAAAAATTTAAATTTTTGTTTAGTCTCTGCCAGAAAAAATTGGTGATTAAAATCTCTGATCCACATAAAATTATTTCTGCACTTACTGTGCCCACATTTTTTTTTCTTGGATAAAATTCGGTATAAAACATTTAAAATATGGTACAAATATATAATATTTGAGTATCAACGGTTTCAAATCTTTTACTGATGAATGATTTTTGAGTACTCAAACATGAATATAAGTATTGATATTAATCACATTTGTATTCTTTGGATGAAAATCGGTACAAAATATTAGAAATATGGTACTAATATATGATATTTGAATATCAAATGTGTTAGAGCTAGTACAAATATATTATTTTTCAGTACTCAAACATATGCTGCAAGTGTTGATATTAATAAAGATGTTCATATCTTGTACTCAATATGTTATCTTCTGTACCAGATCTGCTTCATTAAGTGCTTGAATATCATATATTAGTACCATATTTTCAATGTCTGGTACTGATTTTCACTCATGAAAAGATATTGGTCCTACTACTAAGGAGTGCAGAAAAAAAAAAATTTGGATCAGGAAGTTTAAACACAAATTTTTTCTGACAAAGACTGTATACAAATTTGAGTTTGAATTTAGAGATTTAAAATCAATTTACTCGAAAAGTAATCACTTAAATTTCTGAGTGTTATATATTCAATATGACGTCAAAGTATTTTTCTAAATATCAAAAATAAAAATGAAACAAATAGAAAATGCATTGAATTTAAGTTATACTAGAGATATCGATAAATACATTATCAAAAACAATAAAATGGCGATATTGGTTCAAAAAAAAAAAAAATTGGCAATGTAAGAACAAATAATAATTTGACATATATGGAACAAGAAATAATAGTACTTATAATATTGATGACGACGACTACGATGGATTTGATTCGATCATAAATGATAATGTTCATAATCCATAGACCACATATAAAAAATTAATAACTTAATGGGGAAAATTGCATATATCACCCCTTTGAAATCGCGTATTTGCTGATAACCCTCTATAAAAATTTTTTGAGCTAGAAGCCCCTTATGATTCTAAATCTGTAGCATACACCCCCTTCTGTCTAAAAAATGACTAAAATGCCCTTAATTTTATAATACAATTTAATATTAAAATATATTTCGTGTATGACAAATATTATGATAAAATAATTATATATAATTTTCATAGTTATTTAAATAAAATTTGATTATTTTACTCAATTAAATATAGAATTATAAAACAAAATTAATTTAATTATTTTTTTAAGTAAGGGTATTTTTGTCAATTTTTAACTGGAAAGATGTGTATACTATAAATTTTGAATCACAGGGGGTTATTAGATTAAAAAAATTTCATAGAGAGTTATTAGCAAAGTCGGGATTTCACAGGGGTGATATATGCAATTTTCCCTAACTTAATAGTTGAGAATGATGCACATAAAAATCATCGATCTGGACAAACTTTTATTTAAAAAAATAAAATAATACAGTGCCTACTATTCGAGGAATCCAAATTTTTAACTCCGACTCAGATCTAAAAAATCTGAGGTATCAGGTATCGCATTCATGGATTATAATTTCATCGGTAGTCAACCCAACTATAAAACACTTTTTAATTAAGAATCTCAAACAGATGCAAAACCGATCCTTACATGATGAAATTAACCAGAATGAAACTAACAAATGTTTCGAAGGGGTTGAAAACAATGAAGTCGTTATCACTCACGGGCACAAACAAAATTGTCTTTTGATGGGTTCAAATTCACATGTCAAAGGGAATAAGACAATTGTAAGGGGACTTCCCTCGAAGGGTGTACTAATTATAGATCAAACAAGCATGTTCCACATTCGAAAGAACACTAACATTACGCTCAATCATAGAGCAAAGAATAGGCATGATAAAAGGCAAAATGTCTCCATTCACCATTTTTCATCACAAATTAATCAATCATTCACGAGAGAAGACAAGGTCGATCATTAGGAATGGCATTCCGTGACTCATTTTCATTCCAATTTCCATGTTAGGTACCAAAAGTGTTAAGTTGAAATGTTTATGGAGCAAAGATGTAATTTAATTAGTTGAAAAATACAAGGGCGCCTAAAGTTCTAATTGTCTCTCCCAAATTTAAAAAATAAATCTTGTAAGGTGAAACTATATATGTAAATTAAACGAACCAAACCGAAGGTAAAGAATATTTTAACCTTTGAATTATGTTCGATCTCGATTTAAAACTTGAATATTTGAAGATTTTTATGCTTAAATTAAACCTCAAGTTCTAGTCATGCCCGAAAAGTTGGAATATGTTTTTGAACTATCCCTCCAAAGGTTTTATATATTTGTTTAATAGATAGTTAATATATTATATTAATAAAATATTAATTCTCCTAAACAGCTCGAAAATTGTAGTAACCCGATTACTGGTTAAGTAATTAAACTACCTAAACATGTTTAAATAGCTAAAACATGATTAAAAAACTCTCGTCTGAAGAAAATAACTGAAAAATCATATTTAGAACGACCGAAAATGGTCTAAAGGGTCCCAGGGACCCGAGTGGTTCGGAAGCTCCAAAGTCAGAGCTCCGGAGTTCGGAAGCTCCGAACATATTCGAAGGGACAGGGTGTAGTTCGAAAGCAGTGTACTGTTCGGAAGTTCCGAACTTGATATCGGAAGGTCCGATCACCTTTTGGATAAGAAGTTATGGACTTCTGATTGGTAATTGGACTCGAGGAAGTTCGGAAGGTCCGAACCCTCAGATCGGAAGGTCCGAACTCTGTTTACACAGTGAATTGTCCAATCACAGGACATGCATTCGGTGAGTAGAGATCGGAAGCTCCAAAGGCACGATCGAAAGCTATGAATTTTTTGCTATAAATAGGGGTTGAGACTCTCATTTCAGAATGTGAATTTCCTCATCTCTCTCTCTCTCTCTCTCTCTCTCTCTCTCTCTCTCTCTCTCATTTAGTCAATATTTGAGGCTTTTTAGGCATCGTCTCGAGGGCCGGAGGTTAGTAACGCTCTATTGGGATCGTAGCGAAGTTGTGCCTAGAGTTTGGAGCCATAGTCATCAGTGGGATAATGACGGACCAGGTGGTGGGCTATCTTCTAGCAACCAAACTTAAAATTCATATTATCTAATAAGATGAGTGTAATGGCGATCAAAGTCGAATCCAAAGGGAACGGATATTTATTTATTTCAAATACATGAAAATAAAAAGAAGGGTTTTTGGTATTCAATAAAAAACATAATAAAAATAACTGAGAATTAAATAACTGAGAGAAACAATTAATTCAGATTGAACTTCATTATTTACCAAACTCTGATTCAAGGGGTTTTCATATTCAATTATATCACTGGTCATCGGTTAACAAATAATTCATTCATGTAGTTTCAAGTAATTAACCCTAGAATAATATGGATAGCTGCTAAAATCCTTGTGTTTTCTAATTCTAACTTACCAAACCCAATATCCAGTTAAAATCTTATCAATAATCAACTGGGCACGATAACGTTACATATCGATTAAAAATAGCTTTTCGATTTGTAAAAACAGTTAATCCTAAAATCTAACAATCGATATAGTCATCTGCAATTGTTAAATATAGTTTCATTGATTTATTTAGATTCAGTATGCTATGATAGCACAACACATCTAATATATCGGTACTCAAGCATCAATAATTAATAACAATTATGGATAACTGAATTCATGGATAACAATAGAAAGACACAAATCAAATTAACTTGTCAGATTAATCGACATTCAAATTTCATAACAATAAAGCATAAATCAACAAATAGTTGAAAAAAAACAAGAATATTAATTTAAACACATAACCTCTCAGCGATAAAATTGAAATACAGGAAAATATCACTTGAATAAAAAATAGAACCTTAGCCAAATATGGTTGGCTTAATAATCTCCATGAAAAATAGAAAATATCAAACCAAAAATTATGAATAATAAAAAGAAAGAAACGTTGTGCCTCAAACCTTCTCTCTGGTCATTCAAGCATCCAAAAAAATGCGCAGAAACGAAAAAACTGAAACTGGCCGCAGGAAAAGCGTAAGAAAGAAAAGATAAAAACCTAGAAAAGATAAAAAAAAAAAGTCAATCTACAACTGAATATATCTCCAAATTATTTCTTTATCCAAAAATTCTTCTATCTTCAAAAGTCTTCCATAAACTAAATACCATAGTTAGGACTCCTAAAAAAGATGGTATTTTCTTCTAAATTTTCAAGCCTTAAATGTTGTCACAAAGCAGTCGCAAAATAGCCATAAAGCGTGCCCACGCCTTTTTTCAGGATTTCACCTGCTTTGGTCAATCTCTCAAAACTCCGTCCTGACAAATTTAAATGTGATAAAAATCATCTTTTTAGCCCAAATTTTCTCCATGTTCATAAAATTTACTTCAATTAAAAAATAATATAAAAAACACAACAATAAGAATATTAAAAAGGTAAGAACCCAAGGAATATGATAATAAAAGAACATAAATATTACGAGCCTATTAGCAGGTAATACTCTGAGATCCTTGATAAGTTTAGGAGTATCTTTTAGCTTAGTTAAGACTTTTAAAATTGAATAAGTTATTCGGTATAAATTTAACTATAGGCTTGGATACTAGAGTGTTCACTTACACTTGACCTATAGAGAGGAATGTAAGTACTGACTGAGATACCCAGCTAAGTATGCATTCTTATGTGTTGCATTTTATCTGTCATGCTATGCATGTATTACTGTTCATCTGTTGCATGTCCATGTATCACGTTGCACTGAATCTCTTTCGAGATAGGCAAATAGCCATGTTTAATATGGTCACTCAACCCTAGTTTTGTGGACAATTGGAAATCATGAGTCACAATGGCCAAAGGATCGTCAGGGTTGTGATGTTTTAAGGACATTTGAGATCGACGTTCGGATGATTGTGATAGTTATACAAGGGGTATTGACTATGCAATCTGGCGCCTCCAGTCCGAGTTTGAGTTTTCCTTGTTGATTTAGTTACCTAGTCCACGTCATATGCATGCACATATAGGTTTGTATAATCATATTTATTGTATTGGGCGTTAGCGCTCGCGTCCTTGTTTTTATATTGGACATCCCATTTTGCTGTACATGCCTTAGTTTGGATGATGCATTTAGAAGTGAGCCCCGAGGCGAGGAGAAGTGCCGTTGAGATTTCGGTTATTTGGTTCAGTTGTTTTACCCTTGGTTGTATTATGATACATTGATTTTCTACATCCAACTAGAAACGAGAGAGAGAAGAGAGAAATGAGCAAGGAAAGTGAAAGTCTCGGCCTCTATGTATAGGCAACGATCGAAACTTTCGATCCTTGGTTTCAAGCTTCCGAATGTATTTCAGAACTTCTCATCTCTAGCCACCGAACATGTGTCCTGTGATTGGACAACACAAATTGTTGACAGAGTTCGGACCTTCCGAACTGAGGGTTCGGAGCTTTCGAACTCACCATTTTCAAATCACCAATCAGAAACCCATACTTGATTGAGGGAGTAGGTTTCGGATATATAGATCTGTAGTTCGGAACTTGATAACTACTCGGTGCCTCCCAACTCGCACATTGACATCCGAACATGTTCGAAGCTTCCGAACTGTCCCAACACTTGGGTCTCTCTGTACTATTTCTGATCGTTCTGAATCCGATTTTCAAATCTATAAACTCACACAAGAATCTCTTAACCATGTTTTTGAAATTTTTTAACGTGATCAGGTAGTAGATTAGCTTAATTAGGAAATAGGGCTACTACTGGCATATCATGTGCAGCTCTGACTCTCTTCTTGATCAGTTAGACTTTATCAAAAATTTGTTGAATCAAATTTGGCACCTCAACCTGTCATTCCCCTAACTCATCCCAAAACAAGGGTGTACGACAACGACGACCGTAAAGATCCTCAAACGGTACCAATGCTGCGATGATAACTATTATTATATGAAAACTCTATTATCGGCAACTGATCCTATCAGGATAATCCAAAGTCCATCACTAAAGCCTGGCAGTCAATCTCAGGATGATATGTTGTACTCAAAATCAAAGTATTTCTCAAAAATCACTGAAATCTACCCCGAAAACATGAGGTAAACCTCGGGTCTCTATCAGTAACTATGCTCAGTTGTACTCCATGCAGGAGCACAATCTCCTAAATTTACAATCTGGCCATGCGATCAAAAGTATACTACCGGTTGTAAGGAAGAAAGTGTGCAGACTTGGAAAACCTATCCACGACAACCTAAATGGCATCACAAAGCCTAGAGGACATCGGCAAGGGAGTGACAAAATCCATAGTCACATGATCTTTAACGACCCAAAAATTCACTTACGTAAACCCGCATGCATAATTAGGGGATTTAATGATTTAAAAATAAGTTAAAAAGGAGTTAAATGATTTTATGTGCTGCTTTGTGAATTATATGATTTATGTGCATGGTTTAAAATCTTATTTTAGCATTTAACCCGCAATTATGAAATTTTTGAATTTATGAGAATGCCATTTTTTCGATCACATAGACGAGACCGTGGACGAACGAGATGAAGAATTTTTACCCAAAACATTTTATTGAGATTTCATGGGCCATAAATTATTATTTTAAGATTTTATTTTCAGAAATAGGATTTTAATATATATATATATACATATATTGAAGCCCGTTTTCACTAGAATAAGTTATTTTAAAGACTTTTAATAGGCCTTAAAAAGCCCTTAAACTTATATTTTGAGATTTATACATTTATTATCAGATTTTTAGTGGGTTTTATTGGGTTGATTATTTTAATTAATTAGGAGAACCCAACCCATTAACCCACAAACAAATATCAAAGTTTTATCCTCATTTTTACCCTACTTCACATTGAACATCAGATCCCTCACCACTACAGCCAACACACACACACCCCAAGAACACACACTCACGTTGGTTGAAGAAAAGTTGAAAGTTCCAAGCTTCGTTCGTTCCGGACAACCGAATACGCGACCGTATTGTTATTTCAAGCGTGAAAGCGCAAAGTCACGTTTGATTCCTTTATTTTTCCCCCATTAGATCATATATTCATTGTTTTTACATTATCTAAACGTGTGTTTACAGCTTGTGTGATTGAGGCTCTTGTTTTCTCACGTTTTCATGCATGATTCTCGAGTTTTTGGACATATTGGTGAGTATGGCTCGTTTTTCTGTCATGCACTCGTTCGAGAGGCTGGACTGAGGGTTGAGGGTTGAGGGTTGAGGGTTGAGTTTAGGTCCCTTGGGTCGTGGTTTGATGATGGTTCAAGGGGTTTAGCCACTGGTTAGGGTAGTTGACAACAATAGCGTGAGAAGTGGTGCAGGTCAAGCAGTTTCTATGCAAAGGCTCGTTCTTGGTTCATAAGGCAAGTTAGGGTCTGGTTTTGGTGGGGTTAGGACCGCAAGACAGTGGGGAAGGTGGGCCAGGTAGTGCTTTGGTCATTGGTGGCCGGATCTGGGAGGCCAAAGCCCTTAAAGGGCCGCCCAGTTTTCTGCACGCGAGGGAGGAGATGGCAAGGGTTTCGGACAGCTCTTGGGGAAGCGGGCAAGGGGTTCGGTCAGGTGTCATCTTGGGTCGGGTTGATGTGTTTTAAGGTCAAGTCATGTGGATATGGTCCGGGTTAAGTTATTTCGGGTCCGGGTATTTTAATTATAAATTAAGTGATTAATTAGATGCTCATGGGCTTGGACTTTAAAAAAATTATTTATGGTCTTGAATTAATATTTAAGTTAGTCCATTGATTTTTCACGGGCCTAGTGGCCCATGAAAATTTTTGGGCCAAGTTTATACTGAACTAAAGTCTAAGGGGTCAGCAGCTCAAACGAATCCATGAAAATTAAATGGTCCATGAATATATATTTAATTTATGCATGTATTTTAAGTATAAGTATAAATTTACGAAAAATAATTAAATATATATTTATGGACAAATTTTTATGAAAAGATGAAATTATGAATATTGTTTTTATTCTTATTGTTATTTTAAGTTTATGCATCATGAAATATTATGTTATGTATGATTATGGGCATTTAAGAAAAATATTTTATGGAAGTTGAAGTGGTGTGGCAGTACAGTTATGATAGAACATGCCGAGCCTCCAGGCTCACTAGATCTAATGAGTGCAGATGATCCTGATATAGGAGATGAGAAAGTTGCCCCGATTGGCGGTGAGGACGTCTGAGCGCCCATGCAGCTAGTCCGCCCGTGACCTTCTGCTCAGTTATTTTTTGTGTTTATGAGATTTATACTTTTTGATTATTATTCCGCATATGTCAGTATTTTATTTATTTTTATGGGTTTTGAGAATACTACTATAAGTTATGCATGGATTGAGGAAAAAATTTTATGAGTATTTCAGTACGAAATTTTTACGCATGAAATTTTATTATGAGAAAAGTATTTAAGTTAATGTTGTTTAATTGCATGCAATATACTTTATATAAGTTATTTTATGTTAAGATTATTTTAAGTATAGTATGTATATATATATATATATATATGTATGGACATATATATATATAAATATCATTATTATTAAAAAAAACAATTCTAGAGAGCTCGAGTCGTTTCATGACCCAACTTCCAATCAAGAAATTCCAAGCTCTGAAGTAGACCATCCGGTCGACGATTCTCAGCCTTAACTTGCTGACAGAAAAGGCATCTGGACACAAATTGATACACACTATGCTTCATTACTTTCCACTAAAATTTTGTACGTAGATCCTTGTACATCTTTGTACTACTTGGGTGTAGGATGAATTTACTATGATGGACTTGAGACAGAATCTCTTCACACAATGTCGAATCATCAAGCACAACTAATCTGAGACCTCGGTTCCAAATAATCTCGGGATTAAACAATTAAAAGGCATACAATAACCCAAGGTTAAAAACAAAAAAATATATATATTTTTTAAAATAGTGTCTCGCTCGATCGGTAAGATCTAACCGATCGAGATAGCAACTTAGCAAAAGTTACTGCCCGAGAAAACTCCCAGCTCCGCTCGATCGGTAAGATCTTACCGATCGAGCGGCCACCAAAATTTCAAAACAGAAACTCAGCAAAAGGACCTTTGCTCTATTGGTTAATCTCGCCGATCGAGCGGTGACAGCTCTGAATCCAAAAACTGTTGGAGAACGCGGCGATCAGATCAATCAGGATTGATACCCGGTGCAGCGGAAGTTTAAAATTTTTATATGGAACGATTCCATAATGGGTATCAACCTTACGATTAAATTGTGTGTGTAAAAATTAAATAACGATTATAAAATATTTACCTCCAATCTCGAAGCGAGATTATGGACACCAACAGATTGCTCTGCTCTTGTTGTATATCCCTGGAACTGATGGACGAACTGTTCTTCAATCAGGTCCACGAACGGATATTTAATCCCTCTGATAGATTGCACTAGAAAATCTATCAGAAGTTTCTACGAAGAGATTAACGAATTTGATCCGTTAAACCAGACTGCAATTCAAAATTCACAGACTGGATTTTCACGAGCAGAGGGGAGGGAGGGGGCGGCCACTTATTAAAAACGCAGCTAGGGTTTTAAAAATATTTTGTGACCTGTTGTGCGTAATTTCTGTACTGCAATAACTTATTTATAATGTAGGCCACTAACAGCTTAGGGCCCATTAGTCATAAGTTCAAGCCCGACAAGCAAAGCCCGCATGTTCAGAAATTAATATAAAATTCATCGTGACTCCGATTGATAAACCGATTTCACCAATGTGCACAGAAACCATTTCTGCACCTTTTAAAGTCAAGATAAATTTTTCTGAATCCGAATTCAGTGATTTCCAAAATGCCCATCCCTATGTCATTTTAAGAAATCTTACTCCTCTACTCTTAATTAAGAAGTCCAACTTCTTTGTTCATTAAATTTAACTCTTTAAATTTAACTATCTCAACGGGGATTAAAAATCCATTACACTGTGTGACCCTCAATGGTTCAGGGATACAGCTAGCCGTGGGCTCACAACTCCTTGTGACTCGGAACAACAATTTCCGACTTGCCCATCGAATCATGGTAAGAGCGCCTAGCAACATCGCCCCATGATTCCCTAGGTATCACTGATAGTGCCTACAAGAACCAATAGATTTTGGTTAGCGTACAGTACGGTCCCTTCATCCATATATCCCGATCGAATCAACAACCATTGGTATATAGAGAGTCGTTCGAGATTCGATAACTATGCAATACATCTTGAAGATCAAATAGTGACATCGCATGTGCTACTAAGAAACCATTTCTTAAATCACATCATGTACTCTGGCCAGAGATTCGTCACACTAATATCTCCTCAGATCGCATAGGATATCCACACTCGCAAGTATGTGGTGAATCCTTGACAACAAAGCATCGACTCCTATATGTGTTGTAACTGTACCCAATCCCGACACCTGATGACCCCAATAGAGTCGGTAAACGAGTCAAAGCACAGTACTAGCATATAGAGTCTCAATGATGTTTCAAGTAGTAAGGACTAATGGTGTACAACCAAAACCGCGGACTTTATCCACTCGATAAGTGATAACCACTTGGAAAATCCGGATAGGGTAGTTCGATCATTCATCGTATGAATATCCATTTGCATGCTTCGAACATCTCCATGTTCCTTACCAATGAAACGTGGTACTCTGCATCGCAAATGCTAGTCTCAAACTCGAGCGATCCTTATCCTTATTATCGGACGGCTCAATCGACTAGGAACAGTTTAGAATATACAGTGACTATAAGATGTGTTTCATGATAGACATCCCCATGTTCTACCACATCTTACATACACTATAGTATATTCAAGGTCTTTATCAAAACAACAATAGTATATCACAATATAACAATATGAAGAAAGATAAAGTCATTGCCATTAATAAAAGTGTAAATAATATT